>NW_024962274.1:8384927-8726481 GCF_019238085.1 Lagopus leucura
TTCATCTTGTTTCTTTTCTGGATCTTTTCTGTTCACTTCTGTTATTAGGAAAATAGAAGAAGAGCCATTCCTATCTGAGATTTCCTATAATATTCTTTATTGTTGTATGCTGCATTTTATAAATCAAGTATATAGCTATTACTTTTTAGTGTGGCTAGTAAAAGCATATCACGTGCCTCTTCTTTTTTTCTTTGTTTCTCCTGGCTTTTCTATTTAAATGAAACAAATTCCTCAGTCAGTTTCCACTTGAATGGTGAGCAGCATCACATGGAAGACTAGATACTGTTGTACCTGTACTGATGATGTTTGCACCCCTGGTCAGAAGGGGAAGGGTTTATAGTCTACTTAAATTCAGATGGTGTGGCCTAAACAGAGCACTTTATCTTTCTCCTTCATCTCTCTGATGGAGCAGGGCATTTATTTTTCTGGCAAGTGTTGTGTTTTCTTTTTAGTCTGTGTACCCCCTCTGTAGCACAGAAATCATTTCCTTATAGCTGTTTTTACAGAGCAGGGTAAAAGTTGATGTATTCATTACCAAGGCTCCCCAGGCATTTTTGGTGTGCAGTATATAGAGATGTACTGAATGAAAGATATCCACTGCCAACTTGTCAGCCCAAGCATGGGGCTGTGCAGTGCTCCTCGGCAAGTGCCTTGTCTTGTGACTCCTGCCTGCTCTCCAGTGGCTTTAACAAAAAAGCCAAACCATAAGTGATAAATTGAAATGTAGAAGTGATACTTCAGACCATCTCCTTTCCGTGCGCACATGGTGTAGGATGATTGTTGCCCCTTGAGATGTTGGCTCCTTTGTCAGATGTTTTAGTTTAAAAAATAAAAGAAGAAAGGAAAAAATGCAGTTTTTTATTTCCTGTAAACTTAATTAAAATGTAAGAGGTCACACCAGTAGCATATCAGTAGTGCTGTAGTTTAGAAACGCTGCACCTATTGCATGTTACCTAGATCTGATGTTTCTTGTACGAGAAAAAATATGATTCTGAGGATAAAAAGAGAAAGTTTATGCTGACCTTATGCGTAGAATTGTGAGCTGAGAATGCCATTCCTGGCCAATGTCATGTTTTCTTCCTAAAGGATGACAAGGTTCATCACAAGTGAAAATGCTTATGGTCTTAGGAGCTTCTCTTCTGATTGTCTTCTTCTGCTCTTTCTTCATAGAGACATTTCCCATGTGAAAGTCTTTCCTTCTTTCATGCTTTATTTTTTTCAGGCTCTCCACAAGATAAGCAGTGTATAAAATGTCAAGTTCTAGGCATATGGATAGTAGGGACTTTTGCTGTCCATAATAGAAGAATATATTTTTATGTATTTTGATAAAGGGTTTTTTGTTTGTTTGTTTGTTTTTGATTTTCTTTCGTCGTTTCTATCTCTCCTTTTTTTTTTCTTTTTGCCACAGGTGTGTTGGACATCACACTGGCTGGATACTCAGGCTTCATTGCATTTCCTTTTGTTCAATTTTAGGTTTCAATTTTACTTTTGAGTAATAGTCTTTTCTTTTAATTTTCCTTCCTCTTAGTACTAGAAGTCAGCCTGAACATATGTAATGTTTTAGAAGTTTTAATTATTTCATCTTAATTTATAGTGATAGATTTTTTGTCTGTCTTCAGACCAACTTCTCAGTTTACCTGAAGTGACATTAGCTGGCACTGCTTTGGATGAGGATGAGGTCCTCCACAGCTGTCCAAAGAAGCAGCTGTGATTTGTGCTTCAGTTGTGTTCCTATGTGTTTGTGCAGCTTCAGATTCCCTGATTTTGTCTTACACCATGTGTGTGGCGTCAGTACAAGCAAACCACATAATGAGACATGCAACTGAGGAAAAGATAAATGGTACAAAAGAGAAAAACGCAGTTACTGCAAATGAGAGAAAGAAGTGCTGCTTTACATCGAGCAAGAGGTTTCATTAGCATCTTACTCTATTAGCAGAGGGTATGCCTTCAGGTTGTGGTTCAAAAAATAACTAAATAAATGTTTATTTTGAGTCAGTGTGGCTAACGAGCAAAAGTTATTAGTGAAGCCTCCCTGGGAGCATCTTAAGCTTTAGGTCCCATTCTGAATTTCTCCATTTAGTCTAGTTACGCCTAAACTTGTACAGATAGTATAATGTCAACAGTTTGTCTTTGGAATTATTAATTGAAGCATATGCTTGAAAGTGACTGTGTGTCTTGAAAGGTAGGCATTTACAATTCAGAGAAAGAGAATGGTTCTTCTCCTCTTGTATTTTCTTTTCATGGATGATACTGATGACATTCAGGCAGGGCAGGGTGAAATACAGTGGTTAGGTCACCTTAATTAGGGTAAATAAAATGTGTTTCTTCCAAAGAGGTGGAGACCCTTTTTAATTAGACATTTGTGAGGCACTGTTATTTTTTATGTGTTATTTTTATTGGGGTTGTTTTCCCAGGAATCTACACTTAACAGAGGGATGTTTTATGTGGCGTGTTCTGGTTTGTGCATGGAGGCAGAAGTTTTAATGTAATTGTTTAGGAGCAAGTAATATATATAATGTATATATACTAGTTATACCTGCTGTTTAGATATACTATCCAGGTTTTTATGACTTCAGAATAATAGAAAAAGTAAGCTTTTATACATACCATTTCCTGCATAGCGTATGTAACACGACTTCTGGGGATCTGTGTGGTTGTGCTCCGCAGTTCCCCAGGTCTAGCACTGTGGAATAAAGAGCTCTGTGTGTTTCTTTGCCATTATTCTAATAGACAAACCTTCTTCATTAAAAAGTTTTCCTCTCTAAAACAATCTCCAAGATAGGTAGTGACTCCATGTCCCCACTGTATTTTGTAATGGCTGTGAAAAGCTTTCAGATTGAATTTCTTGTTTGAAATAAATCGCCAAAGCATCAGAGGGACCTAAAGGGGCTTTTTGAGACCAAAGCTGGAACACAGAAATTTCAGATACTTGGCCACCTTCTGGAAGGAACAAATTCCAGAACAAACTCCCTAAGGATGTGTGTGGATGTCTGAAAGCACAGGAATGAGAACCAAAAAAATATGCAGTTGCCTCTGCTTTTGACATGATATGCTAAGAACAAGACTGTGTCTTAAGTGTTGCCCCACACCAGGACTTCAGTGTTTCCGTGCTGGGAGGACTCCTTCTTACACCTGGGATTCCCATTCAAGTGACAACTTTTCTTGCTGGATTTCAGATACTTTTCCTTCAAAGCACAACTGCCATGGAGGAGCTAATGCCCTTATTTAATGTAATAACTCAGTGATTAATTTATCCTGTCAAAGTGTGGGAAACCTGAATTCAATTTCCTTTTCTGCCTGAGGGATTTGAACTCCAAGACCACACAGAATGACCTGATCAGCAAGCTACAGTATTTCGTAGGTGAAGAAGATTTTCATTCATGCTTTCTAAGATGTGCAAGCAACATGAAACAGCATGTATTAAGAAGGCTAATTGCTCTGTTACTTGGTGGTCAGTGGTCAGAAAACTGATCCCAACTTTTCCCACTCTAAGCTGTAGCTATTATTGTGCTGAGTATCAGGGATGCCTGCCTCAGCCATGCATGTATGGACTGGGAGCTTGTGGGCAATTTCCAAGCTGAGGTCTAATAGAGCTGTGTGTGTTTAGGACATGAATGCACAAGTTACTCAGTCCCATAGGACCTTACAGGCAAGCGTGTCAGGCTTCTCTGTGCTCTCTGCAAACAGCCAGAAACACATCTTTAATGACCAGAACATCTTGAACACATCTTGCAGCTTTGGGTGGATCTTGAGCAGGTCTTTTGAGGGCTGGAATTCTGGCATGGGCACAGCAGCCCACAGCTTTTTGCAAGTTCAAGGCCCATCTTTCAAAAGCTGGAGGAAAGGGTAACACTTAATCACTTCAGTGTGTGCAGGGCAATACCATGCTTGGCTGATTGCATTGGGTATGGTTGTCTACTATTCCAACTTGCTGTTACACTGTTACATTTTGTTGGTACTGAATTATTTTCATTCCCAGTGCCAGGGCAGTCCTGAGACAGATTGTGGATGTGTGTAGGTCAAGGGGAAGGAAAATTAAGGGTCATTGAAAGTTTATACAGTGGTGCTTTTTCATTTTCTATAAAGCTAGCTACATTTAGGCTCCCTGTTGGGTTCGTTTTTTTTTCCCTTGTCTATTATTTTCAAAGAAGAGAGTGCATATGACAGTCTGAGAATAGCACCAGCCTGAACGCAGATGGTAGGGATTACACCACACTGAGCCCTGACCTTCAAAAGCCTGCCGTTTCTTTTCAAGGTTTCTCTTCTTTGACAGGTGGACTGGCTTTTGTCAATTACTTTCATTAATGCATTTTTTTCATTATGATCAATTACCTGTGCTTTAGTCTTTGTCTCAAAATTACAGCAAAGCAGGTTCCAAATAGAAAAAACTGAAACAGTTTCCCTTACTTATTCCCTTTTTTGTTGCCCCAGGGTTCTCTGAAGCGCTGGAACATTTAACTCACAGTGAAGAAATACTGCCCAGCTTCTGCTCACCATCATCGTCAGCTGCTTGGTTTGGAGGTTCTGGCCAGTGCACAAGGTAAAAGATACTTCATCTAATCACAGATCAAGTTTTCAGGGGGCTATGTTTAAAATATATTATTTTCTGTTATTTTAGTTATAAATGACCAAGACACTAGAAATGGAAGCAGTTAAGCCTTTATTTTATAATCTGAATGGCAAGAGTGCATAGGACCAGATACGGCCATTCTGTGTATAATGTAATATTATGTGAAAGTCAGCTATTCCAGAGAAAGTCTGCTGAACTCAGTGGGAATACACTAGTATAAGTGAAAACAGGATTTCTTCATTAGAGATACTGACAGGCAGGTTAGAAATTCAGATGCTTCTTGGAAACCTCACAAGCCAGAGCATAGAGTCCAGAACTGGGCTGCTAATGTAAGAATCTACTTTTGGAAGTGTGAGTTCTTCTCTCCTGTTTTGCATTCTGCTGAAAATATTATCAGTGGTTTTCCTCAACATTACAGAGTGTCTGTGACTGTCAGAAACAAGGAAAGTGGTGACCAGTTGTTCCTGCAGCTCAACATCTCACCAAATGAGTCTGGTCTGCATTTTTTTTTTCCAACAGACATACAGGTTTCACTAGTCACAGTAACTTCTTTGTCCCTAACCTGACATTATCTTTGCTGAAAATAAACCGTGATCTTATGACAATATGGCAAAATGAGGTTCTTCAGTTCCCTAGTCCTTTATGCAGCCTCCTTGCTGTCTGCATCTGGAATGAGAGACAGAGGCTGGGTGCTGCTCTGCCCTGCCCTGCAGTGTTTGCCCTTAGTCATTCAGAACAGCTCAATGTCTCCTAAAATACTGTGTGAGATTTGGCCCAAGTTTCCATTTCCAAATGAGTGTCAGCAGACGATTTCTAAAGAGCTGTAGATGCAGAGGGAAGAATTTGTAAAGGACTGAAGTGCTTTCCTGCTTTGGTTCCTCCTTTTACAGAGGGATGGTCTTGGCCCGAATCAAACCTGAAAAGGTGCTAATGTACAAGACAGCCAGACTTCTAGTATGCAGTGGAGGTAAGCAATTAGTGCTCAGTAACGCTAGTAAGATTTCCCACATAGATCCTCTGTTTCCTGGCTCAAACAGATCAACAAACAAAATAAATCTGTCTCAAATTTGGTAATATTTGCTCCAACTATGGTACAATCTTTAGAATAACATTGTGGTGCTGTAAAACATGTTGAAATGCAGTGTTACATCATCAGTGCCGTTCATTCCTACAATGTTACTACAATAAATTATGGTGCAATGCATGCCTTGGGATTAAAAGTACATTTTTAATATGGCATTTTTAATTTGCGTAAGACTTACCAAGTCTTATCCAAGACAGTAAAGATTTTGATGCAATGTAAAAAGAAGGTGATAAAAAAGCCTAATGAGGTTTGCTTTATTTTAAAACTTCATTTAAAAGGGATTTGTCATTAGCACCAAATGTGTGGGGTCAAAATCAAGACCTCAAACACACAATAGATGCATTGCATTTTAACAGTAAGTTATCATTTAAAAGTAGCTTTAAATACTTGTTTCCAATAGAAATCACTTACAAAAATGAGGTTTGAGAGCTATAAGGTACTTAAAAACTGGAAACAATTGTAGTGTTGTTCATTTTTTTTAAGAGAGAAGCTAATATTATTTTCAGACTTCTGATTATATGAATGAGAATTTTGCCTCAGATTCTAGTAAAAAAAAGTAGGTTAGGTCTCTAATGAGTGCTACTGCTGTGAGTAGCTTGAAGGAGGCAAGCCAAGTATGTGCAGGGTTCTGATTTTTTGAACAAACAGAGCAGGAAGATATAATGCATTCTAGAAATTCAGCTATTTAGGAAGAACTTTGCAGGTGGCATCCTCCTAAAATTTAATTACCTACATTACTTCTTATTTATAGGTCTACCAGCTGGTTTAGTAGTCACAGAAAGTATTTATCATAAACAAAGGTTTTGGGAAAAGGGAAATTACATTGCAATCTTCTATATGTACCAGCCCTTTGAAAACGTACTAAAACATTTTAGAGAGTAAAGCCATGAGAGTAATTTCATCAATGAAGCGATGCACCTCACTCTGCACAAAAGCTAATTTGCATCCTTCCACTGCAAGCCAACGACTGCAGAAAGAGCTGGCCTTTATTTAGACGAGATGCTTGCAGATGCACAGGAACCATTTTTTCCTTCCTGTACAGCCTGCCTTGGGGATTGCCTTAACATCCAGTGTGGAAATAGCGAGTGAGAGCTACTGACATAAACTCGGAGTATTCATGGGTTATTGTTGCATTCCTCAGCAGAAAAGCTACAGCATCTGTCTGAACACCCTGGCGAGTAATTGCGGTAATACATGATACAAATAAAAGCCAGTTCCTTAGAAATATGTTGGTTTTCTGTTTCATAATTCTTGTCAGTGACTTCTCATCCAACTAGTACCACTACAGGTGGTAAATAAAAATCTAACTGATCTCTCTACTGTGGTTTAGTTCGTGCTTATTAAATTATCTGGATTACTTATGGTACGCTGTGGAATCATGACATGCCATATATTGAAAAAGCACACAAGAAGACCAAAAGCATAGCTTTTGTCTAAGCCATATACAACTATTTAAATATGTTTATAGTTTTGATACATAAATAAAGATGTAGCTATCTAAAAGCACTTGTCAGAAATATTTTCATTCACTGCTGGAATAATATCTAATTTGAAAATGTGTTCCACTCTCTCTCCCCTTCACCATCCCACCCAAAAATAGAGTTGTTAAAAGTTTTCAGTAAAAAACATTTTCTCCCATGATCTATGATCACATTCTGTTATTTAAAAAAAAAAAAAAAAAAAAAAAAAAAAAAAAAAAAGCAAGAAGTTACTTTTTTGGTTGTTTCAAAGAGAAACATTCTGTATAACTAGTTAATATTTTATGATTATTACCTTTTCCTTATTAATTTGTGCTCCAATTCAGAAACTCCTTTGTTGTCAAGCATGTGCTTGGACCTTACTAAAAGGTACAGGTAAAAAGGACTGTGTGCAAATAAGCTTTGGTGGCATATGTCAAATGTAGGATTATTAATAACCCGTGCTTACGTTGTGCTGAAATGGGTCTGACTGACATTAATGCTAATGTAAAAATTAAAAAATTGTCAATTATAAATATAAAATAGTGATTTTTTTTTTCCATTGGATCATTCCTATTGGATTTAGTGGCTATGCCTGAAAGTGACATTCCCAAAGAATTTGACTGAGTGAAATTTGCACAGGAGTCCAGATCTACTGAAAAGCTACAAACTGAGATTTGAAACCAAATTTTACTGAGAGCAGAAGTTCAGTTCATATTTCTAAGTAGTTAACAAGGAGTAATAGGTTTTAAGACCTGCCTTAATACGCTACTGCTGTGTGAACTTATCCCCAAACTTTGTGGGTGCTTGCTCTTTAATTCCTTGCTTTGTTCTTTAATTAGCAAGCTCTTAAACATATGACAAATTTATGTAAAATAATGTGTTATTTTTCTCATTAGTGACATAATTATGTTGCACCACTGTAAGATTACTTTGTCTAATTATGTCTAGGCAGAGATTACAAGTAATTAATATAACAAATAATTTTGACTACAACTACTAATAATTGCTTTCTTGAAGAATTTTCTGAAACCCTTAAGTAATTTTATTACATCCACATACAGCGTTACAATAAATCCTTAGCAGTTGGTAATTAATTACTTAAAGAATTAATTAATTGCTACATTGAATTACATGTTTAAAACCCAGGAAGAACAGAATATACTTTTACTGTCAGAAATGAGGCTCCTCCTGGTCAATGAGTCGCAGAGTTCCAGCAGTTCTCAGCCTGTTGCTGAGCTGGGGCTCAGGTGTGAGGTTCAGGAGCACTGTCCTAACTGCTGCTCTGCTCCATCCCAGGAGCTGCAGGCGCCCTTCAGTGATTACAGGACACCACCTGTGTCCTGAGACACTTACTTCTCCCACAGATGGCATCTGCACCATGGGGATGATACTGCTGTTTTTGCTGGCAAAAGCTTTGGAAACCTAAAGCAGGAGCCCCAAGAAAATTCCTGTACTCACAAGGTAAAAGTGTAAATTTCTTTTATTGCTGACCAGTGTTTTATGTGTGTATGTGCATGTGCACTTGTAGCTTGATTGCTGCTAGGGTGTGTGCAGCTTTGGTTACGAATGTCATTGCAAGGGTGAGGGGTCCAAGCCAGTTTAGGCAGTTTTGCCTAAAAGGTGATCTGTGCTGTGAAAGAATCTGAGAACCACTGATATGCTGTATTATCCCAGGACATGCCACATTAAAATATGGGTCTGTGAAAGCCTGTTGTTTAAAAGCCCATCTAGTTCCATGTTTTGCAATGGCTGATGCCTGTTTTATCTGCAGAGTTTTTTTTTTTTGTTTTTTTTTTTAAGATGCGTGGACTAAAATTTAAAAGTAAAATTTAATTTCCTCTCCTTACCAAATACTGTGCCTTAGTACCAGGCTCATGCTTCAAGATCCATTTCACTAAGAAATCACTTTCATCTTCTATATTGTGTTGTCTCTTTATGCCAGATATTTATTTGTGTTTTATGGCTTCCCTGGGCCTTATTTTTCCACTAATACTGAGCACCAATTGCTGCTGTTGCCACTCATATCTGTCCATTTCCTCAAGTCCTGAAGTTATCAATCCAGGGAGAAGTTTCATAACTCTGAGAAAGAAAGGCCAAATGATTTATCCAAATCCAAAAGAGTTATACTTTGGCTATTATAAACAACAAAACATAGTAAATGCTGTGTGGCACATGAATGTCTAGAAGGCCAAATTATAGGTATTATCTGGTCCTCATTCTGCCAAACAAAGGTGGAAAGAAGCAGCAGCTCACTGGACCTAGGTAGAAATTTTCCAGCTTAAATTGTTTATCCGAAAACCTGTCATTTGTCCAAGATTTACTGAAGCACAGTAAGATGTGACCTCTGAGCAAGGTCTGTTTTGGCGAAATATTTTTCTATTTCATTACGTGTTTCGGTGTTTTCAAATTTCCTACAGTCAGGTGAAGCATGAGCAATCTAACCTAAAATTAAAGAGTTTGACTTGTTCAGAATGCACTTATTTTTGTCCTGAGAATTTCATTTTGCAAGACATCTCCCTTATTTTCTGAATTGATTTCTTTCAGTTAGAGGGTACAATTCAAAAACCATGACTCTGAAATTTCCAGTACCCTCAGTCTAATAGATGTATGAGACAGCAGCATGAATTGCACACTCATCTGGGTGCCCCTACCAAAGCACTGCTGGCCGTGTCCTCTGGCGTGTTGCTGGACGTCAACCAGCGATGTTAACAAGGTAAACTAAGAACAGTTCTTTCTCACTTTTAAAATAAAACTTCAGTTTTAAGCTTTTGTCGCACCATTGACTTTTTTTATTGGATGTGCAGATGTTTCACAAAACGCAAAGTTTATTTTGAGACTTGAACAACATTTTGGGCTCCTAAATTTAAGCCATTATTTTGGATATTATCCTTTTTATAATTATTAAGCTAAATAAAATCCAAAGTGGACCTCATGTTTTTCCTTTATTTGTAGGAATTAAGAAATCAAAATGTTCTTTTGCAAACATCCTATAAATTTTGAGCAAAATCGTGAACAAGGGTCATAATCCTCCTTTATTATGTTGTCCTATTAATGCACTAAGCTAAAAATATCCTATACATCATAAAAAGAGTAAGTACATTCTGAATCCTAGCCTAAAGGTTTAATACTGATACACTGATTCAAACCTTTTCCTGGGAAAATTGGGTCTTGAGTCATTGTAGGTTAGATTTCAGAGAGCATTCCTCAAGCTGCTATTTGAAGGCTAAATTGGTTTTAAGAAAAGCCTTATTTGGGAATTTATTATTGCATTGCTCATAAAACAGCATCCCATAGTTTTATTTCACTTTCTTGTGACATACTCACAGAAATCAGAAAAGGATTAGCTGACAGTAATACCAAACATATTAGAACAATCCCTTTGTATCTGAAAGCAAATTGCAAACCGGAGCACTGATCCTATAAGCTGTCGAGTTCATATTTCAGAAGTGCTGAAATATTCAACAGCTTATTAAAAGTCAATACTCACTGTTTCATCTGATGGAAAAAATGCAGTGTTCCTCCAGTAATTCCAGTTACAGCAAGAGATCTATGTAGTTGACAATTGGAATCTTGGGAATTTCAAAGTGATCTTTTTATTAAATTAATATACACCAATAGAGTAATAATGAACTTTCCTGTCTGCAAGGATGTGCATACGCTCACCATCTTCATGCAGTGTAGATCTTGGTACTCAGTGCTGTGCAGGAATACTTGCTGATTCATAAGCATAGCAAAGTTTGGAATAGGCTCTTAAAAACTTAATAGCATCTTTACATCGTGGTTTGCACAACAGAGTTCTTCACAGGATTAACATACCCTATAATTTAACTAAAATTAACACAATTAAATCTACTACAAGGCCTTACTAGATAATTTACAAATCTAGAAATCATAAACCTTAAAATTGGTATGAGAGTGGTTTGAAGTCTAGCATTAGCTCGTAGACAGAGCTGAACATGAGCAATCTCTTTTCCCAAAGGAAAGCAAAGGAAATGAATTATGACTTTTTTCTTTTTCATTTTTAAGACATTAGATGTTGCTGTTCTGGATAGAGAGCAGGAAAAAGGTGCTTTGTAGGAGTAACTGCTCAAGATGTGTAAAGATTTAACATATATGTAAAATTTAACAGGAAGTCACACAAGTATGTGGAAAATTCTATTACTTTGTTGAGCATGTCATACAGCTTCTGTGTCAGGCTTTGTAGAGAATCCTTACCAAAAATGTGGAAAGACATCAAAATAATGTTTCTGTTCTCAGTGTCAAAACTGAGTGGTGTTGAATCCCCAGCAAAAGTCTTGGCAGCTTCCAGGATCACAGTAGAAGTTCTGCAATACTTCTGAACATACAGCTGATGAGCAGCATCACAGCTGCACTTGTAATATTGCTTTTCTGTGGAGATTCTGCTTTATCTATGTTCTTTATCACACAGCATTTGTATTTGATGCCGCTGTGCTGCTGAGTATCAGTTGTTTTGTGCTAGGGTGAAAAGAGAGGGAATTTGTTCTTCATGGAGAAAGAATACACAATATGTTGGCAGCCAGAGGCAGGTCTATACATTTGGTCACTGATACACAGTGACTCACAAAAAGATGTTCTGTGGTAACTTCTATTAACAGAAGCATTCGTCTATTCATTGAAACAGGATAGCAGAAGTATTTGAATGTTTTATGTTTGTTTTTTATTCAGCAGTGCATTACTACAGCTTTTCCTTTTTTTGCTTTGTATAGTTTTGGTAAAAAAATGTTTAAAGACTACTTTAGAAGAGAAAGGCAATGTTAGAAGACAAAATGAAGTCAAGATGTGCCCTTTTTACAGAGGTAAATGTCATAATGAAGTATACCAGGCAACTGTTACCATGAGGCGTTTAATATTTGCTGTTTATTTTATTTTTTAATACTAGAGGCAAAAGTACACATAAATCAGAAATTTTCTTCTCACAGTTTAACTGTGTATATTGCAAAGGATTACTTGCAGTGCTCTTTGCAACTCCCAGTTCCTTTCCTGTGTTGCATTCAGGTTTCCTTCAGTATCTGAAGAAAAATTCCTAAGAAATCTATTCTCTATTTTAAGAAGCTGGTTTAGGCTTCTACCTTTTAGTAAAGGAAATAGATTCCCCCATTAAAAAAGAAAAAAAAAAAAAAAAAAAAAAAAAGAAAAAAGCACTTGAGACCATGTCGTGTTCTTTGCATTCTGCTAGATCCATTATCATTAGTTAAAGCAGGTAAGCAGATGTGCAGGTTGTACAAATGCAAAGCAACCCTTGCAAAACAAAAAGAAGAATAAAATAAGCCATTCTTATTAATTTGCACACATGCTAGACTTGTCCAAACACATTAGGTGTGATAGTATCAGAGATCTCTGATACATACTGTGGTAGCCCATAAGGTCAGGAGAAGGGGTAATTGCAAAAGCACCTGTCACTGAGCAAAGTACTTAACTAAAAAGTTATCCAAAGGCTTCTTGCTTTTTCTAATACCCCTCTACAAAATATAGTGCTTTGTAGCTCCATGTTAATATTACTGGTATGAGGTGAATCAGAAACATTGCACAAATGTGATTTGTTTTCTTATGTTGAGCAGTGGCGAGGTGTAAGAACATGTTCATTGACTGATGTATTTTCATTCAGTGAAACCATGATATTTTTTTTTTATCTAGAGAGCTAGCATGAGGAGTCCTGTAGCTCAACAATGTGAAAGATCATTCCTTAAATCTCACGCCTGTGTAAATCAGAACAGATATAGTGTAGCTCTTAAATGCAGTCTCACTTTGCACTTCTGTCAATGAAATTAGAATTGGTTAACTGTGGTAGTTAAAAAGACATCAAAAGACATCAAATCTGAGCAGTGGCAATCAACGTGACCTGCTGGGCAGTTTGCAGTCAAGACTTAGGTGTAGAGAAATGGTCTTACATGCCTTTGGAAACTGATTTGACAAAAGGAGGAGTCAATTTCAATTTCTAGAAAACATCCAGAGTTCAATAATTTGGTCTTGAAATGTCAGAAATATGTTTGCTGTTTATGTATGTGAGTGTTACATGAGCAATTCAAAAATGTCTTGAATTCCACAGTTTTTCTACATTGAGGATGCTTGTCTGTTCCTAGTGGCATCAAACCAACGAACTGTAAGAATTCAGTTGTGTAAGCCTAGCACTGTTGACCTCTGATCCACATTAGTCATTTCTTTTGGATTTGGCCATAATTTCAATGTTTCCTAAAGGTTTTGAGAAGCGCTGGTGCAGAACCAGAGCCTGATAGTCTCTGAGGACATTGGAGAGAATGAGAATTGGAGGACATTGGCCTGAGAATGAAAAGCATTGGGACCCATAATTACAGGCTCCAGAAGACAGGTTCAGTTCACTGGACCAGTGGAGAAAGGATTGCATAAAGATCAACTTTTCTGTGACCATAAAGTTATCTCCATACAAAGAAGTGGCACTAGCTAAAGATTCAGAGACAGCATACTTCTGTTCGTACGAAGTTTGATCATAAGGTCATAATCCCTTGATTGTACTGAATAACTGCATTTGTTTATAGTGTTTTTGACTATGAGCTTTAGTTGAAATTGCTACCCAGTAGAACAAAGTCATAATGATTTGTCCTGTGTACTAGGGTTTAAGTGGTGTGTAATGTGAATTAGGATATCTTTGGAAGAGCAAATCAGGAGAAACCTGCTGCTGCAAATCACAACTAGCTGGATAAGCCTTAGCACTACAGATAGAATTGAAGTGTATGCAAACTTCACAGACCAAAGGCACTCAGTAATTAAATATTCTGAGGAGTCACAGAATGACATGGCAGGCTTTCTTCTCTTAAGGAATTCTTATTCACTTGGTTACGTATTTCCTTCAGCAGAAAAAAAGCCACAAGCATGATTCAAGTTGGTGTAAATAATAAAGACTGAAGTCCCAAATCCATGTAATTCACCACACAGTACTCCTTTTTTTCCAGTGAGATGCACTCAGCCTAGAAGCACTATGCAACCATAGCGTGCAGTTTGTCATGTTTTGTTTTGTACTTGTTTTTCTTTTTTGCTCTTCCCCTGGCTCCAAACCTTTCCTATGCCTGCAGTTGCTTCCCTTTTTTTTTAAAGGTCGACAGGTGGAATAACATCTGTCTGCTTTCTCAGCAAAGACTGGATAGACAGGTGATTCCTCACTATGAATCTTTTCATGGTTTTTGTTTTTTGAAAAAAAAAAAAAAAATCCAAACAACAACAAAACCAACAACCCTACAATTGTTTATTTGGAGCACAGCCTAGTTATTCCTTGTTGGAAAAATTCTGTATCACGAGTGTGCAAGACTTTTCAGACATAGAATGTGTTCAGTCTTGTAAAGGCATAGTTAAATAATGCTTGTAGTCTAGTAATCTACTGCCATCCTAAAAGAGAGACTTCTGTTTTAAAACACATACAGCATACTAATATTTTGTAGATATTTCCATGCTTTTATCAAAAGTTTCACAGTGTTGGGTATTTATTCTCAAGTCCAATTGCCTGGAGTGGTGTGATCATGTAAGATTCTTGGGCATTGTTTAAAAAATTAATTTCTTCTTCTTTTAGCTGAACAGAAAAGCATGAAAACATGACTCAAGTGCTTCTAAAAGCTTGAAAGGCAAAGGCAAATAAAAAGAACCCAAGCTCTGTTATTTAAAAAGCAAGTTCCTTAAATTGTATATTCATAATTTTCAGAAGGGTAAGACCATTTGTTTCTCAACACCCAGACGATCAATTCTGCACAGCTGTAATTGGAGACTTACAGTGTATATATGTGGGAATATATTTTAAATTAAGAGTGTGTCCTTTCATGCTAGTCTGTTTTCTTAGCTTCCTGCATAAGAAATCAGTTATTTCCATTTGCTTAAGAAAATGATGTAATTGTTTTGCTCTTGTAAAATTTAAAGCACTGTAAGCAATGCTGAGCTTTTTCACTATTATCAAACACTTTCTAGACGATGACATACTAAGCTGGCAAGCAATAAGTCAAAGTTAGCAATTAAATTACCATTAATTTATTAAAGTTGCTTAAAGTTCCTAGGGAAACAATTCTGGTTATTCATTAATATCCTCTTCCTGCATTCTTCCTGATCACAGAAAAAAAGAGCATTCTCCTGAGTCCTGAAGTTCTAAGGACTACTTAAGTAGCAGGTATTTGTAATCTAATCTGTAGGTGCTATCTTCAAATAAATGCAGGAGTAGGATGGAGTGAGCGGCAGTAAGTTCAGGATGCAATCCTTCGTTTAAAAAATAAAAAGAAAATTAAAAAAACCCTCATCCTAATTCCACTGTGAGGTACTAATACATCAGTTCAAGTTATTTGTGGTTAAGGTTGCTATCTTTATTTCAGTAATATAATAAAGTTGCCAAATATTCAGTTTTAAATGCAAGTCATAATGCCGACTTCACTCTTAAACCATCACAGCCATCTGCAATAAAAATCATTCTTGCTTTAGTTTCCACAACCATTTTTAAGCTCCTAGACTAAACATATAGCAGTTGCTAGCAGTCAGCAGCTTTATTACTTCTATTGCTCTTGCAGATGCATCCTGGATTCAATTTGTCCATGTACATCAAAGTATTTTAATTTTTAAATACCCCAAGCATTTTCGACTGTTTTAAGACTTTTTGTCTTCTCAAATGTTTGAAGGTAAACAAAAATTGAATACTGTCTTGATTATTTTTTTCCAGTTTTAAAGGATTGTCACATTTCTGTTCTGAAAAGGCCTCTGAAGCTCAATTGTACATGAACCTACGATAGGTCATTTTCCCTTTTTTCCCCCCGAGTAACTTTAATTCAGTCAGTTTTAGGTTACATAGTCAGCTTCAGTTCCTTCATTCTGAGAATTGTCTCTTCCTGTAGAGTTCAATGAATTAAAAGCTTACTAATGCCATCAATTTGTCTCAACTTCACTCTAAGCTTTTTTTTTCTTCTTGTCTTCTTTTTTTTTTTTTTTTTCCCAGCGCTAGACTGCAAATAAATACATGGTTAATTGATACATTAGCCTAAGAGAACACATAAATACACAGTTACTCTTAGACAGGAAAGCCTAAACTGGTTAAATGGTATTTAGCCAACACAAAACTAGATGAAATATGAGTTGCTGGCTTGCAAACAGTCATGTAGTCATTTTGTTTGAAAATGCATTCATTACTTTCCAATATTTAAAATATTGTGTAACTAAATATTAATACAATTTAAGGTGAGTTGCTCAGAAAGTAATGCCTCCTATTTATTTCCATGGAAACTACAACAGGCACAAAGAGGACAATAACACTACGTGATAGAGAAAATTCTCAGCGACAAATCACTACTTCTCAATAGAGTCAGCACCATTAGCTATGCATTTTCACCAGCAGTGAATGAGAGCCTGCATGCTTATAAAAATCTCCACACCAGTGGAGGTGACCCACTACTCTACAGCTGCTATGATGGTGTCATTGCTGAAACACACCACCCACCACCTCACTGTGCTCACATCTACTGTTTGGTCTCCAGAAACTTTTAGCAAGCAACAGTGAATATCAGTGGGTGCCATTTTTAACTCATGGAGGAATTAAATTCCACTCCTTTGGTCCATACGCACTTCCATGTCAGGTGCCATTTTGTCAGACTGCTCCTCTGCTGCCATCTGCCACACGGCAACAAGATGTAATGGGATATTGGTGGGAAGGTTCGACCTCTACTGCCATTCCACCAGCATGCACCTCTGATGGTGCAGGCCAACATAATAAAATAGGAGGGCATTATTTTCAGAGCAGCCCTTGTACACTGTTATAGCTGTTTTTATAAGCTTTAGAAATTAACTAATAGAAATGCATATATATGCATAACCAAAAGTTTATTTTGGTCAGTGTGTACATATTACGTCAATGCCTGGACAGGCTTCCTCATAGCATTTTAGTCCTCTCAAAACTTCAATGAAGTCATAAAAGTCTCTTCAAACAGATGTACATTTTTGCTACCATACTCATGATCTGGATGTTATGCACATGGATGCATGCAACCATACTTACAAAACTGGAAAGACCTTGTGAGGTCAGCTTTGTCTATTCTGCATGTTCAAGACAGAATCAGCGCTGCCTGTGTCACTTCTACCAGATGTTCGTCAAAATTGTCATTAAAGAGATGATGGCTGTGTGAGAAGATCACTAGCCCACCTGTCTTGGTGAGTCCTTATCACTCCATTTTTTTTGTCCTAATGTGAATTCTCCTAATTTTTATTTTGATTCATTAATATACAGAACAAGTTATAACCTTCCTCTTTACAGTATCTTTCTACGTACTTGAAGACTGTTCTTCCATTTCTAGTCATCTCTTTCTACTTTATTGCCATCTCCTGCTTGTCTGTAGATCATTTGCTGATTTGTTCTCGCCTTAGGGAATTTGTATACTGACCCTCCCTGTTTTCTGGATCTTCTTCAATACTCTCCCCCTGGTTCACATCTTGGTTGAATGTAGCCTCCGGAGCTGAGGCTCAAGGGATGAGCACACCGCTGTGGCTGCAGATAGCACAAACTGGCTTCTCCTTGGCTTTTCTTTTTGGCTTAAGGATATCCCCAGTATCCACAGCAGACAGTATGGATGGCATACTGCAGCCTACAGGCATTTGAATAAATGGAAATTTCTAAATATGCCAGTCCTAATAAGTGAGAAGAACCTGATCCATTGGAAAATCCACTCTGCTTCAGCAAACAGCCACAGAAGCCTTGTGAACTTCTGGTTTGTGTGTCCTAGAATGAAACGTTCTGTAAGCATGAAATCCAATTCGTGTTTTTTGTTTTTTGTTTTTAAAGAGGACAGGCTGGTTAAAATTGTTGTGCAGTAATGCCTTCTAACTTATGTATACCGTTTCAGTTCCACAGGATTAGTTCCCACAAAATTACAGACTTGTGAGAACAAAAATGCAGCAGCCTAAATTAAAGAATATTTAAATATAGTCCTTATTTTGTAACTTGGGCATCATGCTCCCATTTTAAAACTGCCAATGAACCGCTGGGAATTTTCGTCCTCTTGCTGATTCTCTTTAAGACCTCCATGAACAGCAGAGAAAACATTTCCACTGTAATAAAAACAGGGGTTTGTTTTCCTTTTTTAAAATTGAGACACTGGGTAAAATAAAGGTCATTGCAACAACCTTTGAAAGAACAAAAAGAGTAATTTTCCTCCTTTTGCTTTTTTACTGGTTTTCGATGCAATGTGAAAAATCATTTTTAAGTTTGCCCATCTGTTTTACATAAAACCTTAGCTGACCTTACACAGAGTGAAACAAATGCACAAAAAGCTTTGCTGTTGGGTTCTTGCCAGCAAGACAGAAGAGAAAGAAAATAATACATAAAGTTCGATCCTGTTCTTGTGTAGATTAGCCTAGCTCCAGTGGGGACTTGTGTTGATTTATACCAGCAGAGGCTCAGGCTTGTATTTCTTATAAAAGCCAGACTTGTCAGACCCAGTGCTGAAACACTGAAATCATCTTAAGTTTTGATACTGATTTTTGTGGGAAAATGGACACTCACTGAAGGAGCCATGCTTATTAAAAGTAAACAGCACATATCTGTATAGTCAGCGTGTGCTATTGGGCATATGAAGTAGAAGAACACAGTGTAAATAACTCTGAGATTGGTGGATGAGTAGGTGTGGATTAAGGCTTGAGTTGCACCTCAGCTTTGTATGCTTTGTGTACATGACAGAGTTCAAATCTTGTCTGATGAAGCTAAGGAGCTCCTTTGACATCAGTCATGAAGCAAAGAGATTCTCAGAACATACAAGTGAGTCTCATGTCCCACTGCTTCTTTTTGTGTTAGCCTGGCTTCTCTCATGCAGTGTGATCGGGTGGATCAAAAGTGAATCTGTGGAAAGGCAGTAGTAGTGCCAGGTACAGAATTAGGCTAGGCTATGTGGAAACAGAGCAGCTAACAGAAGAATTTCTAAATCCTCAAGCAACTTACTATGCATTTCAATAAAATTTCTATTAATGTGACTGAGAGGTGAACTATGCCCACTATATCAACACTCCAATCTAATATGATTAATGAGTATAAAGTAAGGTTCAAGCTTTTAATTAAAAAGGCAATCATGAGTTACTGAACAGTGAATATCTAGCTAAGTTTCTCAGAAGTAAGTTATTTAACAGAATGAGATACCCCAAAGAGGTACTAGGCCAAAATTCTTTCATTTTGTAGACAGGTATTGGCTGTGATTTATAACAGAGAGCAGAATTTGATGTATACAGAAATAAGCATATATGGCAGTGCCTACATTTAGAGATTGCCTAAATGTTTTGTTAATTTGTCCTTGAGAGCAGCTCGGCAGAGAAGGACCTGGGGGTCCTGATGGACGAGAGACTGAATATGAGCCAGCAGTGCGCTCTGGCAGCTCAAAAGGCAAATGGGATCCTGGGCTCCATCAGGAGAGGGGTGGCCAGCAGGGACAGGGAGGTGATTGTCCCTCTCTACTCGGCTCTTGTGAGGCCCCATCTGGAATACTGTGTCCAGGTGTGGAGCCCTCAGTACAAGAAAGACATTGAGATTTTGGAAAGGGTCCAGAGGAGGGCAACTAAGATGATCAGGGGGCTGGAGCACCTCCCCTATGAGGACAGGCTGAGGGAGTTGGGCTTGTTCAGCCTGGAGAAGAGAAGGCTGCGGGGTGACCTCATTGCAGCCTATCAATACCTGAAGGGAACCTACACCCAGGAGGGGAGTAAACTCTTCAAAAGGGCTGACAACAGCAGGACGAGGGGAAATGGATCCAAGTTGAAGGAGGGAAGATTTAGGTTGGATGTTAGGGGGAAGTTCTTTACAAGGAGAGTGGTTAGGCCCTGGAACGGGCTGCCCAGGGAGGTTGTGGATGCCCCGTCCTTGGACGTGTTTAAGGCCAGGTTGGACGGGGTCCTGGGCAACCTGATCTGAATGTGTATGTTTGGTGGCCCTGCTAGGCAGGGGGGTTGGAACTACATGATCCTTGAGGTCCCTTCCAACCCGGGTGATTCTGTGATTCTGTGATTCTGTGTGTGATTAATAGCCAAAGCTACTTTAGTTATTTGTTAATTTGCTGTACTTCAGAGAGTGAAAATTCTTCTTTGTAGTATATCTATCTGCCACACTTCTTTAATTTTCATTGCATGTTAAAAAACCCTAAGATATTTTATTTTCACATAACCAAGCAAAGACTTTAGGAAAGAATCTCTACATATGGACTGTAGACTCCTAAGAAAGATTCAGTATTTGCATCAAAAGTAGTTGATGTGTATTCATCAGGCAGAAGCTTCTTCTTTCTTTTTGTTGAAAATTGTTCAAATTTGACCACGTAATAAATTCCAGTTCACTCATGTCCAATCAAGATTTGATGGATGTTGGCATATGCTGTAACTTTATCACTTTTAATTATATTTTAATTAATTTACTTTACAGTATAGCTTATTCCCTAAGTTTTTCTCAGGCTTCTGTCTATGTGAAATGATGGAACTGGATGGAATAGTTGCAATGAGTAGCAAGTTCTTTTCTGCAAGAAAATAAATATCTGTCAATAATCATCTACATTTTTTTACATGTAATTAATATACAGTGAGGCGTATGAATACAACAGATAGTAATTCTACTTGAATCCAACAGTCCATCTGTTAGTTTCTTGTTGACAAAGAATGGAAAGACAGATGAAAGAAAGGTGAGCAAAACTTTCAGCCAATAATTGTGTGGAAACAAGTCCCTCAGGAAGGACAGTTCTGGGGGCAAATAACAGTAGCTTTTACTGTGATACTTGAGATTTTATATCCTTATCCATTTCTGTTCTATCTACCTAAAATAAGCTACTGATTATTAAAAGGGAAAACAAGTGACAGCTAATGCTTTCCACTTATTTTACTTAGAAAGATAAGATCTATTGAAACAAAGGAATCTAAAATATGAATGGAATCATTGGCTTTCTTTTTCTTCTGTGCTAATGTGGTGCCATTTAAAATGGAGCAAAATCATTACTTTTTCTACTGAAACCAGTGTAGCAGTCAGAAAACTGTGGGCTAGAGGAGCAAACAATGGCAACAGTAACACTCAAAATCACTTTTTTCCATCTAGGGTAGTTTTTCATACATGAACACCATTTCTGACAAGTAAAATGATTTTTCAGCTAGAAAAAAAGTCACATATGACAGAAACTATGAATACCAAGAGAAAATGCAAAGAATTTATGTTACCTGCTTGTCTGCGTGAGCTTTTTCTGACCATTTTAAGTTTGCTTACCTATTTCAGCAAAATGTTTTTTGTTTTATAGGCAAAAGGAATAAAAATTTGTGGTAAAGTATTTATAGAACCACAGAACAGTCAGCTTGTCTTTTTTGTCAACCTAAGGCTGCTGGTAGTAACCTCGGGATCTGTGGCTTCTTTAGACAAGTTTAATACTGCATATATTAGCATGCTTCCAAGGACTTTATACCCTCTCTCCCAGATTAGAGGACAAGCCTGTAGCAGCTACCTGCAACACAGAATCACAGAATGGCCTGGGTTGGAAGGGACATCAAGGATCATGAACCCCTCTGCCATATGCAGGGTCACCAACCTCCACGTTTAATACTAGACTGGGCTGCCCAGGGCCCCATCCAATCTGGTCTTGAACACCTCTAGGGATGGGGCATCCACAACTTCCCTGGACAGCCTGTTCTAGCACCTCATCACTCTAATCCAACAGCAATTACAGGACTAGCAACAGTACCTTGGCCAGCCAGGAGACACTATTCCTCAAAAAGACAAGATGGTATGGAGTAGTGGCTGTTAGCTGTTGCTGACAATGATTCTTGTTCCTGCTGAATTTGTACCCCAGTATGAACTGGGTGTTAGGGTTCAAAGCAGCTTCCTGTGAGTGGGTATGCTCCCAACCAGCAGACACCTCTGGAATGAACCTGCCAGGCCATTTTGGCAGCTGGCTAGCACTGCTCCTCTGGGTGCCTGCCTGGAATGTGTTGGAGTGTCTCTGAAAACTGCTTCAGCAGCTTGTCCTGCGGTACTCTAGAGCAGCTTTGTGGTTTGGTGCAAGAGGAGACAAGCGCATAGAAGCTAATAGCTCTGGCACTGCTCTCCAACAGTGTTTAAGTAATTGATACTATTTATCTTGAACCATTATTTTTCTTTACATCCAATTTTTCCTGAAAAAATAACAAATAACCAGAGCAATAGTTTTTATTTTTGAGTTCCTACACAGGAACTTCAGGTCTACTAAAGGCTCAGTTGTGGCACTGAGAATTCCCACTGAGTAACTGTTTATTCACAGCTGCCAGAATTATGGCTACCCTGTACAAGAGAGCAAGATGAGGTAGAACTTAACCTTGCAGCAGCATATGTAGAAGATTCTCATGACATGGTGAACATATAGAGGATGGAAGGACTGGGCTGGGCCGTGGACATTCTGCATAGTCATTGATGAAATCTGTTCCTCCAGTAGATTTCTGGTCTTTCAGAGGTAGCATCCAGAATCCTTTAGAATACATCACCTCTGCTCATTGCCCTTCTTCATTTGTCTGGTATGAAAATGTTAATGGCCCCTCTCTCTCACCTTTTAGCTTTCTGTTTGCCTGCTGGCACTGTGAGATCTTCAGGGTACAGCTTGTTTTATATTTGATGTTTGAATAGCTCACGTCCCCAGACATAAAATTATCTCACCTATAAAATTTAGGTCTACTGGAATACAGACAATAAAGAGCTGACTGCTAAAGTATGCAAATGAGTGAAATCCCTGTGGTCTCTACAGGTGTCACTATGAGGCAGATGAATCTAACTAAAGATAAGAGAAAAAAACAGAAAGCTAGTGTAAATGAAAGGGATTGCTGTTTGTTTTGCCAAGATCTGCTGAAATTTTAAGATATGATGCTTTGAATGCATGCTGAGATGAAGAAAGGTGCTATTTTTTTAAGTGCTTTGAGGCATTCTTCCAATAATTTAAGGAGAAAGCACTACATATTATAAGAAAATATTGCATCCATGCTTGTAATGAAGGTTCATTAGGCATCAGATTGATTTATTGTATTGTTTCTTTTATAAATTATTTTCATTATGTTTTATCACAGTACATGACTACTGCCCTAGGGGAATATGCAGGAATGAACTGAATGGCAAGCGTAATAGACTGCTTTAATTAAAATAGTGTAATGCATATTTCAGTGCTATTAACAAAAACAAAATTGATTTTGTTTTCTGGATAATTGAATATATGAAAGCCCAGGTGCTATGCCTCTATTGTTTAACCCCCTGAGTTCAGTTTCATTTGGTGTTTTGCAGTAGGAAATGCATTTATTATGAAGCATTTCTGAAGAATTTTCTTCTCTGCTGGCAACATTTCCATCTTCCTTTCTTTTCCCCTTCCTATTCCCTTGTGCATATGCATACTATTATTGAGGAACAGACAAACATAAACATGAATTTCAGTAATGAAAGCCCTTTGATCCTTTCCAGCATCTCACACAAGCTCCAGACAGTGAGGACACCGATCTGTGATAAAGGAAAACCCATTATTTATCTGTGCTTTTTAACCTGATGTTCTGTGGAGACATCAGCAGTCAGCCACCATAATTCCATTAGTTAATGAACACTTCAGAAATTTGTCCATCATAAGAAAGACCCTTTAAAATTACAGTCAATCAATGACACCTGCTCTTCTAAGTGGCTTCCTTTTCTCCTTTTTCTTTTGATTTATATAGGCTATGAGTCTTTTTTATTTCCTTTACCCTCCAGGTACCCAGTTTACCTTATATCGTGAAGATGCATTATGCTAGAGACATGACAGACACGGGCAAATCAGGTTAATGATTTCTGAGTAGAACTGTCAAATGAAACCAACCAGCTTAGAAAATGAACAGCATCAGGGAGCTACGCTACGTGACCCACTGCCATCTGCCATACCCTGAATAGCAGACAGCCCCTTCACTTTTGTCACAGGAATTTTCGCTGGAAACTACTACTTTGCAATGAGTGTTGTAAAGAGGCAGATGTTTCTGTTTCAGCTGTCATGATTCTCTGAGTTTTTATCAGTTGTTGGGATGGCATGCTGCATTTTATATAAATGACTTCCTTAATATCAAGGCCTGAGTCTTCGTCACATTCACCCCTGCTTTCTAATTCCAGGAAAAGAACTCACTCTCAGGTGTCCTTCTAGTGCAGTCACTACAGATAATTGCAGCTGGAAAAAGGAAAAGAGAAACATTTTAACAGACATCTTTTCTATTCTCTGCAGAGCTTATTGCAGCAGGGTCATAGGAGGAAGATACGTTGGCAGGACTGATGCAGACTCCATTGCTTGGGGTGGATTCTGAGGAATAGCTGCTATTTCTTGCAGCCCAACGTACTGGAATTCAAAACCAAGGAGATCGATTATCCTCTCATCAGATCTGAGGTGTGTATTGTTTGTAGCAGAGATGTAGTTATGTAAGATCTTATTTTGCATTTTCTAGGGCGAAAGATTTTGGTCATTCTAGTAAACAATAAAATTCTCATTGATGGCAACAGGAGGTAGTTCACCATTTTGTAAAGCCTGCCTTACTTTCTGGACGTGCAACCTGCTGAAAGTGAACTGTGTTGTAAGAGGAGGAAATAGTAATTCTAGTGACAGCAATAGCAATGAATGCTGCAACTGAATCAGTGTCCAACTGAACTACGGCATTGTCTCACTGGGATATATGAAATTTAGGAATAAGGCAAACAGCCGAACAGAGAGAAAATATATCAGAAATTCAAAAAGGAAAAGGCAGACTGCATAAAAACAGCTACTTTAAATCTCTCTAGTTACTCAGGAGCACTCAGACAACACTAATCAGTACGGTAGTCTGCAGACATTCTCTATAAATCTTCAACTCCTTAAAATAAAATATGGGTATCTTTTTTTTCCCTATGAAAGATTTTCTGTTCAAACTCATTTACTCAACAAGAGCCTTTTAAAAATAATTGTTCTGCTTTTATAACAGAAGAGTAGGCCATAATTAAACTGGTGAGTCATCAGTCCACTGAGTTTCATAGGAAATCCCTTATTACTTTAGAGCACCTGCTGTAGCTCTTCTACTCATTTCCCACAGAAGAGTTGCAGATACAGATTGATTCCAAATAGTTCCCATAAAAGAGTAGGCCGCTGAACTGGTTTTACATAAATTTCAGTCTTTATGGTTCTATTCCTGTGCAATTAATGAGATCTGGCTGAATCCCCAGCCTCTTCTAGGTTGTGATTTATAAAGCACAAGTCTAGATTCAGACTTTTTGAAAATGATTTCCCACATTTTAATGTTATTAGCTCACTTTTTATAATGCATCTCTCTCTGTTTCTTCTTCTAACTGGTCACCTTTAATCAGTTATAGGATGTGTTTCAGGATTAGGAGGAATATGCGGAACTGAAAAATAAATGCAGCATGAAAAAATGACATCTGTACAGAATATTCTTCTATTTGGATACTGTTAACTATTTAACTTTACAATATTGAATTTAATCAATACATTAAAACAAGCTAAAACATAATATAATATCAGCAGTTCGTAGGCAGTAGAAATCAGCATTAGATAGATGGAAATTTGGACTTGTTCTTCTATAAAATTTTCAAAGAAAAGACGTGTAGGATGTGGAAAAAAAATCATTTAAATATAGTGAACAGTTGAAATCAGCAGAAATAGATTAAGTATTCTGAAATATGCCCAAATACTTAAAAATATGTCAGCAGATATGAAAAATATTTTAAGTACTAACTTAATTAAACTGTATTGATCAAATAATCCTGAACAAAGTGCAATAAATTCAGTAGATTAAAAAATGTTTCAGAATGATGAAAATATTATTTTTATAGATAAAAGTATTACTGAGCCAGAATGGAGACAATTTAGCTTTTAGAGAAGCAACAGGACTTGACTATTCATGATCAAGCACAGTTTGTACCCTCATTTATATTGTGGTATTTATTTTCCTTACAAATGCCCATAACACAAGTATAAGGCCATATATGCTAAGCAGCTGCTTAGAAAGTACATGTTTTGACTGTGCAAGAAAAGGGAATCAAGAGATGCATGAAAAGAGGTAAACGTGGAATTAATAACAATCGAAACAATAAAGAACTGTCAGAAGTAATTCACTGCTTTAAAAGAAAAGCTTAGAGTTTAAAATTTCCATGCAGTTCAGAAGTAAAATAGGAGGGCTTTTTTTTTTTTTTTTTTTTTTTTTTTAATGGAGAATAGCAGAAAATAATTTCTTTCAAAAATGTGATCTGAGAGATAAACTTTTACACTTTTTTTTAAGCAATCCATCTTTGAGAAGTGCAAAAGATAATTCAGTTTGTTCAGAAACATGCAGACCTTTCTGGGTCAAATCTTCACCTTAGTCATGGAGCGCTTCCATTGAAGTCAACCTGCCTTCCCTTTAAAGCTTTCTCTTCTCAGCTAGCCAGCCCTGGTGTATTCTATGAGAAAAACACATCCTCAGATGTCAGTCTGTGGTGTGTTCTCTGAACAATTGCAACAAGGCAAAAAAATGGAAGCAAGTATACGGAGTGTCCCAGGTTGCTGTAGCAGGCTCACAGCTTCTGTCATCACTAAAAAGGTATTGGAATTTGCTCAGAAGTAACAGCCAGAAATGTACAGGACTCATATAAAAAAATGCGAATTTAATTTAGATTTGTTTGGTTTGAAATGTTACGCTCTTGTTATTTATCTTTTATTTGTCCATCTCAAAAGTTCATGTAGTACTAATCCTGCTGCAGTCAAGGGAGGAATGTGACAGTGACCAATACATGTGCCATTGAGGTACACACTTAAATCTTTGCAGTCTCCTTAAACTGTAAAGGCTTCAAGATTCAAAGATTCAGATTATTATTGTTTTTTTATTTGTATTTGCAGTTTCTGCAGTGCCCAATGCACACCTGTCCTTTTAGAAACAGTAACTTATTACAGTATGTTACATTTTCCTTCCAAAGACCAGGAAGCAAGGGTTAGTTATGTGACCATCAAACTTTCTGCTATTAGGTGAGACACTCTCTACTACTCCCTGCCATTACCAAAGAGAGCTTGGACTGCTTTCCTTGTGTACTTAAGTGAATATGAAATGGAAAACAGTAAGTATCTGCTCTCAGACAAGCTGCTAATGTAACATTATTTTCTATAAATAGTCCACATCAACTGAGTTCATCTATTTCTGTCTGCTAATAAGTTGTGCATACTCACTTGTTCCTGTATAGCTTCTCTGAAGTCAAATCCATTCCAGCTAAATATGATTCTGAAAGTTGAATTTAATGCAGTAATTCTGGCTCTGATCCAGAGTTTGAACTGGACAGCTGAAACAGGAACTTATCTTGCAGTATGTTTAGATATCTATCTGCAAAGCCTATGAGATTTTTTTTGTAATGTGTGCACACAGAACTGAGGAATAATCACAAAAACCACCATCTTTTAAAGGAATGAATGAAAAAATCCTGATTACCTTTCCCAGGCTCTCAGTCAGTCATGAATGAAAATCCTTCCCCCTCCCTTCTTCTTTCTTTGTTTTTGAAGGAGAATGAATTCCAGTGTTCTCTCTGTCGGTAAGGATCAGGACCTCACTGAAATTAGAATATTAGAATAAATTTACCTAATACTTGGAAATCCAGTGAACTTGTGGTCCATCATATGGTGGTACTTAAGAAGGAAATTCAGAGTCCTTCTGTTATATTTTACCTGTGAGCTCAATTTCAAATCTTAGACTACAAGTCTAGAAAAGAATCAGAGAGTTTATCTAGTTCAGCTCTAAGCTAAAGTCAAGATCAGTCCTACAAATGTCTGACATGTCTGCCTACCCTTTTCTTAATGAGATGTTGGTCTCACAAACTTTTCAGGCTATTTATTTCAATACTGTTTAGCCTTCCAGCTGAAATGCTTTTCCCAGACTAGCTTACATGTTGTATACTGAAGTGTTCACTATTTTTTTATTCAATTCCCAGTACATAAACTAACATATAAGGTACGTGGTAGGTGAATGGTTGCCCTAGATGATCTTGGAGGTCTTTTCCAACCTTGGTGATTCTGTGGTGCTATATATTGTCTTTTTCACTTTAGCAAACTGGTAAGAACGTGAGTATGTGAATGGTTATAGCCGTCCTCTTTTAGACCAGCCCAGAAAGAAATAACATCCCTTGTTCATCCTCAAACAACTCAAGGAACATTCACTTACTGTTTGAGGTGAAAACTCGTTCCAGTTATCACTGGATCTCTTTATCCCAGCTTTTATATTTTTCACTATTTCTGTGAAACTTCTACTATTTTAGTGCTTCTTATCAAATAAAACAGTCTGCAGCACCATAAAACAGTCCTCCCTGCCAAGATGAAATGAATACACAAAAGTATTTTGAAGAAACAAAATGGGAGACAGCCATATGATGCAGGTCTCCGTATAATCATGCCAAAATGTGAGTCAGGCTACTTTCCAAATACTCTGAATGGTGGTGTGACAAACATTCCCTAAAGATCAGAAGGAGTTAGAGAAGAAAGGATATGTAAATCTGTCCAGTCTTCCATTGGCTATTAAATCTCACATTGTCTTTAAAACATACAGTCCGAAATTTGAGCTAGAGTAGTCAAATATATAGGGAAAAAAAAAAAAAAAAAAAAAGTTATTTAGCTTCAGAATATAAGATGTAATACTGATTCCTCATCTAGTCTAGAAATTCATATGGGAGCATCATCAATTTAACTAATATTTAGTTG
This sequence comes from Lagopus leucura, assembly GCF_019238085.1. Classification (NCBI taxonomy): domain Eukaryota; kingdom Metazoa; phylum Chordata; class Aves; order Galliformes; family Phasianidae; genus Lagopus; species Lagopus leucura. The sequence goes on from NW_024962274.1 coordinate 8,413,722, forward strand.
ATCAAATTCATCCTTAGTAGCATAAGGTACCTAAAAAATTATTTATTCATTCATACATTTAGAATAGAGTTATCTATTTTGTCTGTGTACGCACAGTAAGCAGTTTGTGACACTTTCTTGAATTAAAAAAAAAAAATTGTAACAATTTCTAAAATAATCTTTTACTTTTTTTTTAAGGTTTGATACATAGTATATATTTTTTGCAGTGCAGTGAAACAAATTACTTCACAACTGAAGGAAAACCAGAAGATATTTTAAAATGGAAAGGTACGTCTCGGGAATGTATCATCTAAAGGTATAGAAAATTGATTTCATTTAAATGAAATGACAGAAAGCAAATCTGTCAGCATACCTGTGCTCTAGTGCGTTTCTGAGTCATGACACTCCCAAGCCATAAAGAAAAGTTACAAATGAAACACAAAGAAGGAAAAGAAAAGCACAGAGAATTCTTCAGAGATAAAAATTCACATTTTACTTCTTGATAAAATATGATTCATTGCAGGCAAATTACTACCTATCGTAATAAATCATGATTATCTATATTGTAGCAGAGGGAGAGAAAATTCAGTTGTGCTTCAGATTACACCCACTCCTTCTGTATTTATTGTACAAATATATGAAAGCAATTACAAACTAATAACTTACAAAATAATAAATTGAACCCAATAGTACATAATCCAAGATAAAATACCAGACATATGAAGGAATTTGATGAACTGGTAAGTATCTCTATCTATAGCTAATGCCCATTTATCTGTGAGCCTGACATGACGTGATATGATTCCTAAGAGCACTTTCTTTGTTAGTTGAGTTTTCTCAGACTGACCTTCACTAGATTAACATGGCATCACTCCGAAAAAGCTGAAAAGGGGCTGTATGTATGCGTTGCAGGTCGTTTCCAGCCTTGCAATTTTGTGATTCTGTGATTCTGTTAGAGAAAAAAATGTATTTTTTTAAGGATTAAAATCCATAGATTTTCTTAAAGTGAATATTGCCTGATAGAAATGCTTTTTATAGGACTGAAACATTCACAGATTTTAAATCTTTTCTTTTAGATCATGTCATTGCAAAGAATATGCATTTCATCTGAGATGAACCAGGTTTGTAGTAACTCATCTGTAGTAATTGTCAATTTAGACAGAAGTTATTAGAAGATAATAATCCCAGTCTTTGGCCATCTCACCCATGTTCAAAAATAGAGCTCTCTTTGGTAAGAAGAATGCACAGTGAAATGACTTTATTGGACTGTGACATTCCTTCTGAATCCAGTCACAAGTTGTATTCATGCAAGTAAATACAGCTTTTTGTTTCCAGATTCTTATTAACACATACATATATATCATGTAAGAATATAATGTAAAAGCACTGCCTATGAGTGTCTGGATAGGAAAACTTGAACTATTTGAAAAATATGTCTTGCAGAAGAAATGCTAAACCAATAGCACAGGCATATTTGTAAAATACGTTGTTTTTATTATATGATGTACTCATTTTTTTAGATAATGTTTTTCTATGGGCTGTGTTGTTGCATATGCTAGAAGTCCTACAATACATTTGAAGATATAGAAATACATGCTAGATATTTTTGTCTTGAATTTAAAAACCCAAGAGTTCTGGAAAGGGAAGAAGGATGAGTAAGACAAGAATTTTCCACTCTGACTTGATGTTATTCTGTTAAGATTTCCCCCATGTTTTCATAAATATGCAAACAGTTAGTTAGCATGGTTACATGTATGCTAACAGACAGCAATCTAAAACACAATGGAAGTCAAAATATGCAACATATAATGCCACATTTCTGTAATGAATACATACCACAATTAATCAACAGAAAGTCAATCCAAGAGAAATGTTACAAATTAGTCTTTCTTGTGTACTGGTGAAACATAGCCAGTATGTGAGCAAGAAAGATAAAGGCTTCAAGAAATCTTGAAGAGATTTGTGTTAAGGTTAAAACAAACAAACAAACAAAAAAATCCTGTAATTTTCTTCTGTTCTAGAATAGATGCATGTATGGACCTGTCAGTGTGTGTAATATTCAGTTCTTCAGTTAGAGATGGGTGCATAGGTTAGACAAGTCTGGAGCTGTCTTCTTCACAGCTTGGATGTATAAATGTCCTTGAATAACATGTGTCTACAGGAGTAGAAACAAGCTTAGAAGTCCTGGATTTTTCTTATTGGAATAATTATTTTGCGTGTGTCCTCTAAAAGAAATACATATCTACCTTTTATTCAGCACATATTAAAATAATTTTATTATAGTTATTTCAGCTGTAAATGCTTCCTGACATGCTTCACAAATGATTGAATAGTTGTGGAAGTGGTTTGCTGTTTTGAAGCCTGGGTACTCAAAGCTAAATCTGGTACTTAGTTGCTGAGAATAACATTTTTCCTAAGTGTGGTTTGCTCTCTGATGAAGATGTAAGTAATGCTGTAGGGTTTTTTGGTGGTGTTTTTTGTTCATCCATTTATTTATTCAGTTGTTTTGTTTTTCATGTACACCTATTTTTTTTTTTTAAACCATTTAAATAAATAATTAAATAATTAAATTAAGGAATAAATACAAGATTATGGAGAAAAAAAAAATCAAAACAAAATAGCAATGAAAAACACTGAGCCTTTTTCCTAAGGCTAGATAGGATACATTTTCTAAAAGACAACAAAAACCATGTGGAAAAAAATAACACAATGCCTAAATGCCGAACCTTCTTCAGGGGCACAGTTGGCCAAGGTTCTCTACAAAGTCAGTGGAGAAAGAGTGGCATCTCCAGAGAGCTGCTTGTCCTACTGAAGATCAGTATCTCATTATTCTGATTATAGAGACAGCATAGAAAATGCAGATGACCAATACATGTTTTTCACTTACGGTATCATCATAGACATCTAAGCAATCTGAGATGCTTCAGGCCACTGCATCTGCCCTGCTGCTGAGATTCCAATGTCTGTAGATTTTCTTCAGGTGCTGCACTGAATCGGCCAAAATCTTGCAGATGTCCTTGGTAACCAAACACTTCATATGGCATTACACACCTTTGCTTAGGGAAAAGATTGACACATTAGTTATCTATAGTTTGTTGGGGTTAATCTTTGCTTTGAAGACGTTAAGAAAATTGCACACTGAATGTCTTACAAACAATAAACAATTTGGGTTCATTTTCATAAATCCCTGACCTGTAACTTTGATTAGGCTAAGTTGTTCACTCCGTCATCATTTCACACGTAGATAGACTGTATCTGTATATTTTGGCCTGTCCCACGTGTGCTGGAGACAACTTCCTTCCCTCTCTCATGTTGCTTATTTGGATACTAAACTGTTTGAGATGAGAAAGACCTTTTACTATAAATTTGTACACAAGGCATATGAGTTGAGGGTCTTCCTCTTAGTTGAAAAAATTGGTGTATTATTGTTAAAACCATTAATGTAGAGCTGAAAAATATATTAAAGGCACTTGAAAAGAATATAAGCAGCTTTTATAAAAGACTATACTTTATTCTACATCTTTATTATGTTTCCATTAGGCTAATGAATGTAAATATTATATTCACTTCTGAAATCGGGGCCTTCAGCCCCAGATAGTTTCACAGAATTATGTTGCTGGTGGTTTTGGCAAGACTAGATCTAATTATCCTGGCTCAATCACAGGAAAAGATTTACAGGAAGATTATGTTTATATAATGTCTATCCTGCTGTTTTCTGTAAAGGAAGAAACCATGTTGCTATTGTCATGAGCATCATTAATTAGGAACTGTTCCACAAATTGCCTAGAAATTTTTGTTAAGCATATGAGCATAGAAAAAAAAGATTAGTGGATACCTACCTATCTGAATTCAAGCTAAGTAAAACATGCCTTTGTACTTAATGGAGTCTTCATATGGTCATCTTGAAGCAAAATAAAGATCACCCAAACTACCAAATGTACCAATGACAGCAGTGATAGCAAAATCATTTGCTGTAGATGGAACTGAACAATTCAGCAAGTGGTAGAAACAATTGAATGAAAATATTTGTCATTCAGTAGTTTATCTTCAAATTCTCATGGTAGACTTAGAAAATATCTTCAGAACAAAGCCCAGGAAAGAGAAGTATATAATTTTACTGGATACAAAAGCAATAGTTCCATGGATTAAGCAGAGATATTGATTTTAGGGGACGTTTTAATATTCTCCATTTTCATTTTAACTACCTTCTCACAGTTCTTGCCTGGCATTTTTTCGCATCCTGCTGCAGAGGCTTAAGGTCTTAATATAAAGATAATAATCTGAAACAAGGAGAAAAGATCATTAAGTTGTTTAATTGCTTGGCTTCCTTGTGTTAAACTTGGAGCAATTGTTTGCAGCCCCTATTTAGCTGAAGGTTGGCTGCTTCTTTTCAGCCAGGTATTTTTCCACCTCTGTTGGCTTAATGAAAGATTCTCAATTCTGCCTCTCTGATATCCTTGCATCAGGGTTACAACAGCAATCCTATAGCAGGTTTAGAAAGTTTTGAGGTAAAGTACCTATGTAATTCCCTGAGGGAAAACAGCAGCTTTACAAACTTTGCCTTCTTCACTTAAGGCAAATGCGGAAGACATATTGATAATGCTCCTGTGCACAGCTTATTTCTAAAAGGCCTAAAGCCTTTGGGATGCAATGAGAAGAGATAGAGGTTTTCATAAGAGATCTTAAATAGCCTGACTCAGGAAGAGTGTGTAAATAAAATCTGGTGCTTGTGTTCTGTTGACTGTCTGCAAACTGAGATATGCATTATTTTTTTTTTTAACAAATCATATTCAGAATCACTGATATAATGAAAGGCTTTGCATTGAATTCAGAATCCTCTAAACAACATTCTCGAAGTGAGAAAAAGAACATTGAAATGAACTAGACAATGTCTCAGAGTTACCAAAGACCACATATACATACTGATACATATACCACAGATACATACTGAGGTTCATTTTAAGAGTATTGGGACACCTAATAGAACTTTATGCATCTTTTGATTTGTTTCAAAAAAACCCAACATGGGTCTTGTAGATTAAGTGTCATTAGGTTTGCATACTACTTTGAATACTCAAGGAGCTTTGAAATGAGATCCAATCTCCTAAATCAGGCAGTTCTGGAAATGGTTGCTTCTTGTTCTTTCAACTGGGATGTGAATAAAACCTGATTACTCAACACAAATGGCTCCAGGTCCCACAGCATTTTGTCAGCACCCACCTCTTGATGCCCATCTCGGGCAGTGGAGTTTAGTGCTGCCTGGATCCTTAGTAATCATTTTAACTGCTGGGCTCTACACCATGTCCTGATTTTTCAGTATAAGCCCCCATGTTGTTATCACACTTGGTTTAAGAAATCTAATTTGTTGTATAGCACAAGCCTCATTGACTATTGTAACACAAGCTGGGTATTTAAGTAAATGAATTGATAATTATTGATAATTATGTGCAACAAAGTGTTTACAGGAAATGTGTATTGTTTTCCTTATCGCTGCTAAATGCCATTCAAGAAATTTAGTGGGCATTGATTTTAATTAAAATGACGTTACTTAAGACTAATAAGATATACGAATAGTAATATTTTTCTGTCATTAGTCAAATGCATAAACTTTTGCACCTGATCTTTGAACAATCTTTCTTTCAGAAGTGCTTTTGAGAGGTACCACCTATTAATCTAATTAATAATTTAGCATGTTTAGTTTTATTTGATTTCTTCATTTTTGTACAGAATAGTCAGTTCTCTCATTGGTCAGAAATATGAGATAATTTGGAGGGGAAAAAAACCTAATTTCAGACAAATGCTTTCACAAGATCATTTCATAGACTTGTGCCTGTCCTATTTCCAATGACTTAGCAATTACATTAACTTTGTGCTGGCTCTATTGCATTGCTAGACAGGCTGATAAGGTTGATTAATAACAGTGATGTTGTTCATCTAAACCATACTCAGGCAAAGCATTTAAGTGTATGAATATCTTAAACGTATCTATACTTCACTAAAATCAATTCAACTGCTCATAAGATCGCTTTTATGTATGCTTTGCTGGGTTAAGGCTGCAACTACCACTCTGCTGGAGTGAAGCTTAGTAAACCAAATTGAGAGGAACTATCTCTGTGAATAAAGCTAATAATTTGAGAAATTGTTATATAAGTTGTAAATATAAGTTGACTAGGGTTTAATTTTCCCTATCATTTTAGAGAATGGTACTAAAAAGCCTTTTCCTAATTGGCTGAGTCATAATTCTTGGCTGACTCTTGGTAAGGCTTCACACTTAGCTCACCTCAATGGTCTTTCAAGTGATGCCTGTTCTCAGTCTTTTGGCCTGTCTTCATTTTTTCTGTCTTTCTTATCACTCTCTCTGGCAACCTACAATGTAATATAGCTCGAAATCCCACTCTCTTCTGAGACCTCCTAAAAGATCTGTTGCTATTCACTGTCACAAAATGGAGTTGCCAGACCTAATGCTTTCCTTCGCAAGAGTTGTTCAAGAGAATACAATTTACTGGCTTGCTTACCTCAAGGAGAGACATGGCAAACCAGGACCTGACAGTTCTTTATGGGCCTCTTACCAGTATCTCTTCCTTAATTTTACAGAGCACCCTTTACATCTGTATCTTGTGCATTGATCAGAATTCACTGAATTCTTCTGAGCTTCCAAGCTACCATACACGGATCTGGTGCACTGAAAAAAAAGAGCAAGCTTAGCACCAGCTATCAAATATGTTAATTCTGTGTCGCGAACTACAGAGGATGTAGGAACTACATGATGAATACTGACCTGTAAATAGGTAGGAAATTACTTATTAAGTATTATTATAATTTGGATTAAATTCCATGATATTCCACGAATTCAACTTTATATATTTTTAAGTAACTTCAAAATCATAGTAATGTACTCTTTTTCCTGTTTTTCTTTTCATATGCTTCTGTTCCCCCTGAACTGACTTGTAACTTAAAACAAGCCTCTCAAATTTCACACAAGTATGTTGTAATATAAAACATGTAAGTCAAGCAGCTTGAAAATAAATGGAAAAGCATAAATGATTTTCAGTATAAGAGGGTTGAACACTGTGGAGATTTCTCAGTCTTGCTTCTTCAGTGAATGTGGAGGACAATATTAGAATCTATGCAGAATGGTATATTGAATTCTGGTTTTCAGTCAGAGGGGAAGAGAGAGAGCTTACAGGGAAGGACCCATAATATTACTACTATTCTTCAGCATACAAACTGTAATGGGATTCTTTCCTTTGACTTTAATAGAACTTAGCTTTATATGCATATTTTAACGAAACAATTACACCCTCCAGTCAACTCTACCTGTAATTTATAAATAATCGGAATGACTACAAAACCAGTAAAATCATCATATCATTTTCCATCATATTTCTGAAATAATCTATGGCTTAATTTTTGTTTGGATTTAGATGGTTGGGTAAGCATTACAAATAATGTGAGCTTACAACCTTCAGAAGAAAAGTTTGAGCTTCCTTTTGTAGGGAACAGGTAACATGGCCACTCCTTGTCTGGATATCATCTGTTATCTCTTGATGCTGGTTTCTCAGTGTGCTCCCTTGAGTTAGAATAACATCAACACGAGTCACATTTTTAAGGTAGGCAAGTGGAGTTCTTGCTTCATGTTAGATAGTTACAAAGATGTTCACAAAGTTCAGAAGTCTGAATGCCAATGAAACCTGTCTCCTGTCTTCCACCTACATGACTCAGGGGTCTGAATGCAGTAGCAAAGTAGGGTTTTGCTCCACAGAACCCCAAATCTTGTGATATTGTCAATAAGATTTTCATGTACAGATGGGAAAACAGAAGAAATAAAAAGAAATAAAAATAATGAATGGAAGTCAACTTCAGTCCTTTGCACTCTGTTGTCTTTTATAATAAAGTTGCCAGGATAACAGACTTTTTTTCCAGAGAAAAGCCTGCAAATTCTTTTAACAGAAGAGTGACCTTCCCTTAGAGTTTATGTGATTGAAAACGCTTTTAAATAAACTGTATTTCACTCCACCATAGCTCATTATATTTCCATTTTATTTAATTTAGAGCAGTGTGGTTTGTAATCTATGAAGTTCCTTAGCTGGAGAGAAGAAGGTTTAAGCTTCAGAACAAATACACAGCATTTTTTCATTTCCTTAATCCTGTGCTGTAGGTGGTCAGTTCCAATTGCTGCATTTGGCACTGGAGATTTGTTTATTTTAAAGCCAAGTAAAACAGACAGAGAATAGCTAAATTGAAAAATTGAATTTAATATGGTAAGTATTATGCTGCAGTTTATATAACATCAGTATTCCCTAGAGTTATATATTATCGTTGTATTGTTCTTTGACATGGACTGATGTGAACCAGAAGTATAAAAGTACAGGTAGAAACATCAGGTTTACGCCTGGGGGAAAAGCCTGAAGTATGGTATAAAATTACTCTGGCTAAGGAATAGGCTTCTGCAGAGCTGTGATGCTGTAGTGACAGTGGCATCATGGTTGGTAGAGTAGTAATTCACAATCTGGGACAGTGATGTCGGGACAAAATTATTTCTAGCTGTTCATTTACTGCTGGCATATATTACTTAACTTCCTTCACAGAAAAGAGAGAAGTAATTAGATAAGGACGATGGTTTTTAATATCATTATATTGTCTCAGGAATTTGAAGGTGCACCATGACAAAAGGCCATATTCAGTGACACCTAACTTGGTACACAGCTTAGTGTTGATATCACAGAATTACAGGGGCTGGAAGGGAGACAGTTGATCAGGAAGAGCAAGCAGAGGAGTGCAACACTTAGCTGCTGTTATGGCACAGAATCCCTCTAGGAAAAAGAAAAACTATTTTTTTGCAGCAGTGCACTGGCTTCTCTTCAGGACATTAATATTCAAACAGTTAATGTTGTGAGGATATCTGTGGCCTTTTTTGCATTTTATAAATTCTATAAACATTGCAGTTTGTTCTATGCTTTCTTAGGCCAAGCACTGGGGCATATTCTAATGGCTTTGGGTGGCCGATTCACGTGTGTATAAAACTACATTAATCTTTGTACTCCACTGTAACCATGACTCTTCCAGGGGCTGAGAACCCAAACCACAGTTTCCATTTTTTCATGACTATCATAGCAATGAGCAGACTTCTAACAGACAGGCAGAGTGCTAAATGTACTCTACCAGGTGAGTTCTCACTGACCAGGTCTTCTCAAAAACTGGGAAATTTGTAATTAGATTCTTCAGTGCTATTTCCTTGTCATGACCTATATTTGAAGCATTTGTATGTAACTAGGGAATTATCCTACTTTCAGAGAAAAACAACAACCCAAAGTCTCCCTGCCTACTGCAAAGGTGAAAGTTTCAACAGAATTTTCTCTCCTTGCATTCAGGCAGCTGTAAGCCTAAAAAAGGCCTAATGAGGAAATGGAAAGTAGGGCCTGGCTTTTTTGTTTTTCATAAGGAGGCCCTTGGGTGGTTCCTTTCCCAGATTTTGGATGTCTGTCTCATAGATATGTAACTGCTTAGAAAATTTGTAAACTGGAAAAAAGATAAAAATAAGTAATCTTTCCGAATTTGCTGTCACTAATAAATGTTATTCTTATTTCCAGATTTATGCCAGCAGAACAGTACATGTTATTCCATATTTATACTAACATCTTCTCAGATAATACTTACTTTAAAAACCAAGAATTTAAGTCTGATTACTTCGAATTTGAAGACAGAACTTCTCTTTTGTTCAAAGAGAGGAAGTTTAGGCCTAAGTTTTCTTTCCTTTTTCTTTTTTCTTTCCCCATGAATTATTATTAAAATGTTAAGTGTTATAAAGCTTTTATTTTTTTGACATCTAAGCAGAATGAGTAGATGAGTGAAAGATTTTTCCAGTCATCTTAGAAAAATGCTTGTCTTTTTAATATCTAAAAATGACAGCTTTGCAGTTCTACTCTCATTTTATCCATCATTTTTAATTGCAGAATAGAGTGCTACTTCCTCAACTGCTTCTAACTTCTGTCGTCATATATTCTACTGCAAAAAAAGTGGAGAAGACATTATGCAATGCTGTTTAATTCTTAAACTGCCTGTATCAAATGCCTTTTGGAAGCTGATATTTCTTTTTATCTCTACCTGTGACTGATGGCTTTCCTAATGGTTATAGTGACAACTTGAACAGAGATAATTAAAATTACAATATTGGGTAAGACATTAAAAATGTGAAAATTCATCATGCTTTTATGTTGCTGAGCTCCCTGTGCTGGCTGAACAAAGAATGATATCTTATTTTGGTAAAATTCTTACAAGATGCTCGTGTGGGAGTTTGGGCAAATTATCACCCTGAGGAGAAACAAGTATCTCTAGAAATCTTCAGGCCCTTGAAATATAGATAGAAACAGCAGCTAGCACATGCAGAGCAGTGTTTAAACGTCTGCTCTCTCTCCTACCCAGCATCAAATGACTTTGGAATTTAAGCTTGAAAAATGGTGCTCTTACAGTGAGTTAATTTTTTGTCTTTTATGGTTTTGATGGCAAAAAAACATTGATGAATTAAAATATAATTGCATAGATTGGTCGTACTGTCAAGATACACTATTTTGATTTGAACTTGCTTTGCCATTATGTTATCAGAAATAAATTATTGTCATTTTTTTAAATCTTATTCTTAATGCAAATGTTTTGAATTAGGCATATCTGCATGACCTTGTCCCTGTAATTTGATGTTGATTTAATGTTATTGAATGCAACTTTGCATATTTGTACAAGGACCCTGTACCAAAGACTGAAATTAGAATTAGTGGCTATGTTGTGAGCAAGTCTCCTATGCAAGTCAGTGCTCATATGTGAGGTGACTGATGTCTGAGTAGGGTGCAAGCATTCTTTATGAGAATTTCCCACTTATCCTCTCTCCTACATACTGCAGAGCAATTCATACATTTCACGTAGGCTCTAGGCCTAGTGCTTGGTTCTCCTATGTTCCTGGGAGGAAATCCATGCAAGCTTTGCTATTCCACTGACGCCATATTCCTTTCCTTTCTTCTTAGTTCCCTTCCCAAGCCATAATGGATGACAACAGTAGGGACCAAAACAGGTATGGATAAAGTTATATTACCATTAAAGTTGACTTTTCCCCCTATAGTATTTGCACTTTGAAAATAAATGATTTTGCTTTTTTGTATTAGCTTTTTTTCATGTTGTACATAACATGGAAATCCTTGACAATTCTGGTGGATGGTGGATGGAGACACATCTTCATAGTCTTACTGATTTGCAAATTTTGGAGAAACTTTTACTCATTTTCATATTTTGCATAAACATCCCTCTGTTTCTGTTATGGAAGCTCTCTGCAATCCACTAAATAGCCTGGTATACTCAAGCGTCTTGTATAGGGACATTTTTATTCATTCCTGTTTTGAAAATAAAGAGTATTACATGCCATTTTGTAAATAACTCTTACAAGAAGATTAGACTCATTTTATTACAAGTCCTAGCAATCTGAGCATACCTGTTAATTTCTTCCTCCAAATACTTATCGATGAACTGCTATTGTCTCATTGTGCTCCTGCAAAATGATAATTACTTTCTTCAGGATAAACGATTTATTTCTATATTTAGCATTTCTAGAAAAAATAAACCAAGGATATTTTTCTAATTTAGTCGATGGATTTGTTACGATAATGTGTTTGAAATTCACTGTAAGTCATTTTGTTGATGTAGGTATTATGACATATCCTATAAATGAAATTGTATTGTATTGTAAAACTGTCTGGTAGATCAATAGATGTTAGAAGGACCAAGGTGATTTATTTCAATTTCCTTTTAAGTGAAAAACTAACTAGTCTGAAACCAGAGTCTATGAGGGCTGCTCTGGAAGTAATACCTCTTAGTTTATTATGTTGGCCCACGCCATCAGAGGTGGATATTAGTGGTATGGCAGCAGAGGCTGAACCTTCTTACAAATATTCTATTACATTCTGTTGCATGTGACAGATGGCAGCAGAGGAGCAGTCTGACAAGACAGCATCTGACATGGAAGTGCGTATGAAGCAAAGGTGTGGAATTGAATTCCACCATGAGGAAACAAATGTCACCCACTGACAAACATTGGTGCTTGCTGAATGTTTATGGAGACCCAACTGTGAATGTGCGCACACTGAGGAGTTGGGCGGTGAGTTTCAGCAATAGCAACAGTGATGTGAAAGACAAGCTGTGTTCCAGGTGGCCATGCAGAACTGTCACTCCACAAAATGAAAAATGTCTTGATCAGCTCATCTACACAAATTGGTAGATTATGATGAGGGAATTGTGTATAGAGCTGAATATTCCATTACATTGAAAATGATAGTGGCAACACTGGAATTTCACAAAGTTTGGCCAGATGGGTCCCACAAATGCTTACATAAGCATGAAAGAATACTGTGTGCATGTTCATCAGCACCTATTGAACCAATATGAGGATAAAGATGACAGTTTCCTTGATACTCTCATTACTGGTGATGAGCCAGAGTCAAAATGGCCAGAGGAGAAGACAACCTTTCTCCCACAACACAATAATGCCAGTCCCCATACCAATTTGAAGACGGTGAAGCACATTGCCAGTCTTGGCTGGAGAGTCCTACCACATCCACTATATAGTCTGAATTTGGCACATTCTGACTTCTGTTTGTTTGGGATGATGAAAGATGGACTGCATGGGCAACATTTTCTGAGCAATCGTGCTGTGAAACGGTAAGTCACCTCTGCTGGTGCAGAATTTTACAAGCACAGTATGCAAGCTCTTATTCATCACTAGCAAAAGTCCATAGCTAATGCTGGTGACTAAAAATATATATTTTTTGTAGCTGAGAATTTGCTTTATCAAATAGTTGTAGTTTCCGTGAAAATAAATAGGAGGCATTAATTTTAGAGCAGCCTACATCTACTTGAAATAATCTTTGAAGAGAGATTTTCTACTTAGAATAAGGTTAAAAAATTCAAGAAAAAGACAGAAGATAATTTAAGGCTTAATGATAATTATCTCCCTCTAAAACTTTACAGGATAAAGCTGAAGAAATATATGAGGGAAGAGGAGAGATTGATACCGCAGCACTGGAACCAGATATTATAGCTCTTTGTGCATTAGTGCTGAGAGAGTGCTAACTTCTGCTAGAAACAGTGCAGGCTAGGAATTGAAACCATAATCACATTAGTGGTTTGCTGTTGTTCTTGCTTCTCCTATATATGAAATTTGTGTACATGTACACATATGCTCATCATGTCTGAATTACTGTGCAGCCTGTTCTAACCTGGCTGTTGGTCATTATTCTTGTAAGAGCATCTATCAGATATCCCAGATGTTTGCTCTGCTATTTAAAACAGACAAAAAATTAAAATTGAGCCAACATTCTGTAAAATAAACAAATAGTTTCAGATTCCTGAGCCATATGAATAGTAGTTACTCTTTTTTTTACATGTTCTTAAATTTGAAAGAGTTCACCAGGAGGACCAGGAAACTTTATTTGTGCCAGAATTTGATGTCCAGTTAACCTCAAGGCAGAGCAGTGGGGCTTTTAGTGTAATAAATGTGAATACTTTTGCTGGTTAAATGTAGAATCCGTTTCTCATATCAGGTCAGGCAGATTGGTAATTACATAGTCAAATAGCTGTGTGCTGTCTTCTAAATGTCACAGGTATGTCTTCCCATGCTGTGGGCATAGTTAGCTGGATGATTAACTGGACAAATTTTAAACATCTGAGCTATCATTACTTTATGTGGCAAAAGATTGCGACTAGATTAGATCTTAGAATGGCATGCTATTGATACAGCTTTATGTAATGCAATAATTATGACTGAAAGATAATTCCTTTTTAAACAGCTCATTTTTGAAGTTGAATGTTTGCCTCATAAATAATTTGAAATTACATAAAACATTTGCAATTTTTCCATAAACTGTGGCAGCACTGTGATAAACGTATGGTTCTTGGTAAGTCATGGGATACTGTGTTTGCTCTTAGATGCCTCCACTTTCCATTTCAGAAAATGGTTTGCTGGCATTTGGAATCAACTCAGAACACTAACTCATACCAGGAAAGTATTAATTTAGTTACTTACTGAGAGGACACCTTGTAGCTCTTACTTAGGTGCAAACCCATTCAAAGAAAAGTGCTTTTCAATATTTTTTTTTCATATTTCTTTTGAATTGCAAGGGAATGGAGAAATGAGGAGTTTTCAGGGATCTTTCTTATGTGTCCAAGTGGCAGAAAGTGCTGCAGAAACCAACTTCAGAAAGTATTCAGGTTACAGTATCCTGTGTTTACTATTTTTATATCCGTGGTTGTGAGCTAAGGTTGTTTCGTTTTTTTTTTTTTTCTGCCTGTCCACATCCATGCTGCCTGCAGAGCTTTCCAGTTGCTAGGCTGTGCTTAATGTGTTATTTTCCCATTGAGACATCTGTGCTCTCTGTCACAACTCTGTTGTCTCTTTTTCAGTACTGTATGATCTCCATCTCTGGCTTCCCTAAATGTCAAAGACCTCTCTTCCAATTATTTATACAGTATTTAAAATAAGTCTCTCAGTAACCTTGACTTCATCAGCCTGACCTTCTGAACCACCATTCGATCTTGGTTTATCAAATCAGGTTTGGCCTTCCTGCCTTTAGTTTAGGACTTTTTAATTCTGTCTTTCTGCATAGTGTCTGTCTCCTATATTGAGATTTATTAAATTTATTTAGACATTTTAAGATGAAACCATGTCTGGTTGAATGTTCAAAATCAGTGACTACATAATTCTCACTGAGACGAACATTCATTCATTCTTCTCATCAATTTAGCAAGAGGACTTAGAGTCCAGCACTGCAGATTGTCTCCAGGCTTTCATGCCTGAATTTCTCTTTCTCTATTGGGAACATAGATCCTTCCTCTTTTAATGACAACAAAATTCAGTGCCATCCAGTCTGTGGAGAAAGTCTGCTGCAACTTGGAACACTTTCTTTCTTCCATCTCCAACACAGTTTTTTAGGATTTTCCAACTAATCCAAATAATGAACATATTATAAAGCCACAGAAACTGCTTCAGGCCAAAGATGGCAATTACAGCTAAGAGCTAGAGCTCATTGGAAGGCTTCCTAGTTTTTAACATTTTTCTGTGGCTTTGAAGATCGTTTTGTGTCACTCTGGAATGAAAACCAAGTGCACAAAGACTTTTGGCAAAAATGGGACTTTGGTGAAATGTTCATGTTTGGCTCCAGAAACTGTTTATCTTCTACTCTCATCTTCTAGGAAGCCTATTGTAGAGCTTAGAAATAATCCTGTCAGAACTTCATCAAAGTCAGTATTTGTTTTCAAAATTGTTCTAGTTTTGGCATAACGTTAATTGGAGAAGAAAGTATTTAGTTCAAAATTTTCTGACTAGTTCCATAAATGTCATTACATTAATTAGGTACATAAGTAACAGTAGCTGAATTAGCTATGTTTACACACATCGAGTCATATGAAGTCAAACAGGGCTCAAGGGTTGGCTGAGTAAGTGTCATAAATTTTAATAACCTTAATAATCTTGATGCTCATTAGTAGACATCTGTGAACAAAACTAATTGAAACATCAGGAAATGGTCAAAACACAAATGAAAAGCATTAGCAAAAAAAAAAAAAAAAAAAAAAAAAAAAAAAAAAGAAAACATTTTTATTAATTTAGAATAATATGTTAGAGCAAATTAAATTGCTATTCAAGTCCTGACACAGTTTTCTTATTTGAAACTATAACATGATTATTTATCAAATGAATTAATTTTATTTTGATGATAATATTAACTTTTAAGTAACACATAAGGACCTAAAAATAGTTTAATACAAGGCTTCAGGGTCATCATCCTCCAATATTACTGTAATCAGGAATAGTTCCTATTAATATAATTATGTTGTATTCATATGATAAAGGATATATAATTGAAATCAAATTTAGAGTTTTTTGAGGTTTTTATACTTTACCTAATTAGCCTACAATCTCATATGAAAGTAGTCAGGTCTTCTGAATCTTACTCATGCTGAGTGAAGACATATCTGGATATCGTGGATATTTCTGAGCCAGTTAATACTGTACTCATACACAACTTCTTCTGTAGTTTCTTTCTGGTTTTGTGTGCATGCATGTGCATTTATTTCATATGTCTAAGATCCTCTATCTATCTGAAGACTTGCAGGCTTTGGTTGCTATTTCTCTACTGAATGACTGGGATGGCATATGATGGTTGTTTGCAAAAGGAATAGAAATAATTTAGCCTGAAGAAATTTGTAGGAGATGGCAGGATCATTTAACTCCAAACTCAGTCCTTTTGTTTGCTTTCTGCTCTTTTGAAACCGGTTTCTTGTGACATACTTTAAAATACTTCAATACAGTTTTTCTCTAAAGCATGCACTATCAGAGAATCACCTCTGATGTAGAGTTTTCCTTTCAAACTTGCAGTGCACATTTCTTGTTTCTTAGAATCTCTTTAAATGTTGGTGTCTAGTATAACCCAGTGCACTGAAATAACTTGTATATAATGCTGTTTTCTAATGTTCTAATCTCTGGTTCTGTCAAGGGTCATGCTCATATTAGTGAGGGCTAAAGAGAGCACCATTATGTGTCCAGCAGAGATAGTCCTTAACAGACTTGTCAAGTCTTAAGCGGTATGCATGAAAGTGAGGCACCTTGTTACATCTGATACCTCCAACTCAAGTGCTGCTAGGTAGCCATTGCCTTCCTCCCTTCTTCAGGACCATGCAGGCCAGACATGGCTCCTCACATCACTTGTGGAGAGCTGGCTCCTTGGCTGCAGTCATCTGCCAAACTCTTGTGACACAGAACTTCATGTCAGATTAAAAGTTTCATGGAGATATTCAGACATCAGTCTCACACCACTTCTCCTGCCCCCAGGGCAAAATAACTGTAGCCCCCAAGAGCCCTACAGAGTCTGACTTTGTAGAGAAATAAATACTGATTAGCTAGCACAACTGAAAAAACTTTCCAAAGTGTACAATAACATAATTTATAATTCTGTCCCCCCACCGTGTTCTGAACTAACCATGTTCTGTTGAGAGTGAAGCCTGAATGGAATTAGCACTCGCAACACTACGCAGAGCATAGTTTCAGATTAATTTATATTATATGATGATGAAAATAAAGAAGAGACTGACCTAAGTTTTCAGAAATCTTGTGCTGAAATAAGGGAATACCTTTCCATTTTAATAATTGTTGATATGGTCAGTATTAGCTTTATACATTAAGGGTAGGAAAGTCTCTGTTGTGTGATTAATCATTAAGCACGTTTGTTGAGGGACAATTACGTGGAGTTCCCAATATCAGTGGAGCAGTGGCAGCTGTAGGACTTAGTTTTGCCCGGTTTAAGGTTTTTTTTTAATTTGAATATGTTAGATTCTCAAATAAGAATTATGATTTTTACTTTTCTTATTCACTCCATTTTATAGGGGCTTAAGTGAAACTAGGTGAATCAGGCCGTGCGTAATATATATCATCTTACATGATTTCCAGTGAAGGGTATTTTCAAGTAGGAGCTTGAGCTAAAAAAAAAAAGGATTAACTTAATTTCTCTTGAGATATGGTAGAATTCCAGTTGCCCACCTGAATAAACATACAATTTTATCATTTTTACAGTGTTTCTGTGCTGCAAGAGCACAAAAGTACAGATGCATCTCATGAGTATATAATAAGGAGAAAATAAGCTACCATACCCTTTCAAAAGAACTAATCAAGTACTAAAAGGAAAATTAATGTAAATAAAATATTGATTAAGAACTAAAAGGATTTTAATTATATTACTTTCAGAAATAATTTAATTTAACCTAAACAGACAACTAAGAGCAGATATTTTGCCTTAGTGTTTTTCAGATTGCTAATTAAAATTTCTAGGAGGAAATTCAAGTTCAGTTACTGGATTTTAAAGATAAATAATGCTTGCTTCTTTTCATAATAGTTTTATGCAGGTTTACATAGTGCCAAAATACAGTCCTGCATGCATGTTTTTTTAAAAACAATCAGATAACCTGGATGCCCTGTGCAAACACCTGGGTTTCGAGCACTCTTAAATTAAAAAAACTTGAAAATTAAGCGTGTTAAGGTTAAATATCTGTCATATGTTCGTTATGTAGATTTATATCTAGATTGTTTATGGAATTCTTCAGAGATAATTGCTTTTTGGTAAGATAAAGGCAATTATAGTGATAGAGCACTCTTTGTGCTTCCATTGCTACTGAGTAGCAATTTTACTATTTATCTGAAAAGAGATGAATCTGATTCTTTATTCTCTGCTGTAATGACTTGATCCAAAATCCAGTGAAGTAAATGGAAATTGCTCATCACTCTATAATTTTGTATAGCATTTGGCTTTCAATGCCACTTCCTACTTTACATTGTATTATTTGTAGGACTGCTGATACATATACACCACAAAATGGGATGGGAATGCAATAATAAAGAGGCACAACATTTGGAAGATTTCTACAAAGAATCTTTAACAAATACAAATTATTTGCAGAGTATTTAGCCAAACTGGAATTTAATTAAACTCCTTTCATCTTCTTTAGTTGCAGAGTTCTAAATTAAAGAGAAAAGGATGCGACTGAGCTACCTATCCAAACACTTCAAGCAAAGAAGGTAGAATGAACGGTCCTTAACATTAGATTAGGGAGCAGTATCAGAGAATTCTCTTTATGCCAAGACAGAGGGCTAGAACGTGCCATAGGGATAGGACAAGATTCAGAACCACTCTGAAGAAAATTGTAACACAGAAGAATCATGTATGCCATTACCCAGTGCTCCCTCTCTTGATCCACTATGTGTGCACGTCATAAAGCATGTGACATACAATTTCTGTGCAATTTGAAACATTTCATGCAAATTATGCAATGCGTGTCTGCGCTACTAGTCTCACTTTGCCTATTCTGTCCTTGCAAAATTTTATTCAGTTTTATCCAACTTTTCAACCAACTTGACAAGAGGATTGGGGGGGGTCTCAAAATATGAAAGTCAGAAGAGAGAAAATCTCATACAGCCCCTAATAATCTGCAGCACACTTTCATGAGTTACTAAATAACAGAGAATCTATAAAACACAGCAATGTTGCAACACCAGCCCATGAAAAGCTTTGGTTTGGTCTCACTTCACAACACCAGAAACTTGGAAGCACATATCTGAGGAAACCAGGCTTCACTACACTGTAGCTTATGGAAATAATTCCTTTTAAGGAGATGAATAGTAATTTACATATTATTGGATTATCTAATCAACATAAAAATGACAACACAGTGAAGCTTAGGAGTTTGTCCTCTCCGTAGACTTTGTCAGAGACGCAATATTGAGCTTGATGGACTTGAACTGATAGGGTTGCTTCTCTGTTCCTTTGGCTTAGTCATGAACAAATGAAAACTAATTTTGGCCACTCAGCATTCTGTGAACCATACAATCCTCTGCACGTGGTGCTTCTGCAAGAGTAAGCTTTAAAAACGAAACTCTTGTTCACTGTAGGCACTAGAGATGCAAATTTGGTGGGACAGAATCTGAAGGCTGTCTCCTCAACTGCCCTTTCTACTACATAATATTTCCTTTGCACTTTGAAGTGGTTGTATTTAAGCTCAGTTGTGTACATACAAAATGATCTCTGAGGATGAAAGGCAATATGAAACTAAAGAAAGACTTTGCAACATAGTGCATGAAAGAGGAAGAGAAATAGAGGAGATGCACTGTTGTACACCATTAATCATTCCAGCTGGCTACACCTACATTAAAAATACATATGCATGTATTTACACAATACACAACCATGCCATGATGCAAATAGTACCCTACATGTTTGTTGTGTACACTGAGTGTATGCAACTACATCAGAAGTAAATGAGAATGATGCTGAAACATGAGGTGTAAGCTAAAGGGAATGTTTGAACGGCTGGATGTTCAGAGATGTATGGAGCTGACATTTGCAAATCTAAGTTATATATTCTGTTTTCATTTCTTGACCCTGTCAGTAAAGCAATTCTTCCACCAGACAGGAAAAAGAAAGAAGAGACATAATCCTAAGAGGTAAATTGCACTTACTTTTCCTCAGTGTGTCTTAGTCTACCCTTTTAACCTTTATCTGCCTCCCTTTGTCTAAGCTTTACATATACAAAACTTGGAAACATAATAATATATTAGATGTACTTACTTCATTATGCAGAATTTTATTAAGAAAACTTTTATTCCTGCAAGTCCTTAACTACTGCTTCCTATTTCACATCCAATAATACCAAATGAATATTGCTGTAAACTGATCTTAATGCAGTATCTTTTTTTCCATTAAAATCAAAGGCAATTGGACACTTAATATTTCTCTTAATCTGGGCAGCAGTTTCCACTAAAATATTAAAAGTTTTTGGATCATTTGCTATTACTTCTTTTTCTTTTTCCCTCAAATTCTTCAGTTTCCCAACTTTAAAAACCAGGAAAATAATGCTCTAGTAGGTGTTGTGAGCATGAGTAAGTCTGAATTTGTGAGATGTTTAGGTCCTGCAGTTGTCCAGCTTATAGGAACAGGTCAGACAGGCAGTGGTATTTACTGAAAAAATGAGCTGAATAGTTTCGTTGGTAGAGACCTTCAATGATCATCATCTAGTCTAACTGCTTGACCACTTTAGGGCTATATATATATTCCTTACTCAAGTTGAAACAAAAATGTTGTAAGTCCACAGACAATCAAAATCTAACACAGTCATTCAATTTTTGATCTGTCTGAATGTAAAATAAAAGCGATCTAAATATCAGTAGGTTTTACTCTAAAACATACTAAAATACCTAAAAAGGATAAGAAAATCAGAAAAAAACTGCTGTCAATCTGTTGTCTGAGTTTCAGCTGGGATGGAATTGTTTTCTTCAGAGTGTTTAGTATGATGCAGTGTTTGGTTCTAGAGAGAAAAACAATGCTGATAAGACACTGATGTTCATAACTGCTGCTAAGCAGTGTTGTATACAGCCAAGACCATTCTCAGCAAAAGGCCTGAGGAGCTGAGTGGGAATAGAATTAAGACAGCTGACTTAAACTGGCCAAAGGGATATTCCATGCCATCTGACATCATGCAGAAGGAATTTTTAAAGGGGTGGGAGTTCATCTTCTATTGCTTAGGGGACTAGCCGGGCATCAGTTGTGGAGTGGTGAGCAATTGCTTGTGCCTCACTTCTGAGATATATTAATACACACACACACATATATATATACATATATATGTATATATATAGTCATAACTATTATCCTTTCCCCTACATTAGTGAATGGTTTTATCTCAACCCACAAATTCCATTTTTTTTTCTCCAATTCACTCCTCCATCCCACTGGGAAGGGAGGGAAGTGAATGAATGACTGCGTGGTGCTTAGCCACCTGCCACTTTAAACCACAACATCTGTATACCAAGTTCATGAAAGGTCATAATTTACAAAAAATGCTGTATTTATTTAGGCTGTTCCATTTGTTTTGTGATTTTCAATCAAATTCAATTCTTATTTATTCCTCTTTCTGACCCTCCTTTGACAGAGCCTGATGAATATATATGTTTGCAATTTCCCTTGAAATCTGCACAGAAAATAGGAGTCAACCCTAAATTCAAATAAATCACTGCAAAGACTCACTGGCTGACAGGTATGTCTTGCCTGAATGTGCCTGGTTGTGTGCATATGTGTCTGCTCATTCATGTGGCTGACAAGGTATCATCTTAACAGCCTTTAAACTGTGACCCAGATGTGGACCTTCCGTAGAAGCATTTAATTTCATGAATTTCTCTTTAAGGTGAAAGGGGCAGATCTTAAAAAAAAAAAAAAAAAAAAAAAAAAAAGAGGAAAAAAAAGTGGATTATGTCAGCAGTGGAATATATATCTCATATTCTCCAAGCTTTGTTGTAAGATTTTGACTGTTTGATATAAGTTGGATGAATCCTACAAAGAAAGTTGTCATTGGGATATACTTATTTGTTAAACCAATTTTCCTTCATCATTTCTACTTTTCAGCCATCTGGTCTCTAGAAGGAGATTAATTATTTGATTCAGTTGTGTCAAAACAGCTGAAATGAATTAAACTTATGAGAAAGAATGTAAGAAATATAAGCATCAAATTTTTTTCTTCCTGTGTGTCATGTGGCTTCTTTCTTTCTTTCTTTCTTACCATCAACTGCAAGCTACTTCATTGTACATATTCATTCATGGCCCTGAGCCAAGCAGGTGAGTTACAACCTCCACTTAAGATATCTAGCCTTTAAATTCGTTTAAGTGGGACTGGGAGAAGGACAATTATGACCTGTATGCCTGGTAATCTCTAACACGGTTTCATGGTCTTTTGGCAGCTGAGCAATACTAAAGAAAATTCTTATTTCATTTGCCCTACAGGTAAGTTAATAGTTAGGCACCTACAAGCAAGGTATTTGCTTGCTAGTTGTACTGAAACAGAGTATTTTCACTTGGTCTTATGAGAATTTTCACTCGTATGAGAATATGAATCTGGATATTCACCAATTATGTCACCTAGTGAGCGAGCTGACTAGAGTAGGCATAGAGAAGATATTAATCATTCCTGCTAATTACCATGAGGTAACGCTTGCCTTTCTTTATATAGCTCTTCAGAGTGGGAGGAGGTAACTGTGCTTCTGTGGGATAGCTTGTGAACTGGATTGACGATACTGGGCTGAGGGAGTGGTTGAGTCTCTGGAAATGTGTGGTGGTAAATACTTATGTGAGCACAGTAGTATTATGCCTGCAAAATGCTGACTCTGATAGGTGATTTATGTGAAGATCTCCATGAGCGTCACTAAAATGATGGTGGCTGAAAAAGACATAATGAGAAGGACAGGTAGGATTCAGATGTCACCAGGCCCCCCCTTCCTGAAGTGCTAGTCACTGAATTGGTTTTTGAGACTGGAAATACACTGAAAATGTTGAGGCTGAGGAGTGCAGGGTATTCAGGAGTGATAGCCGACTGTGATACTGCGATGTGGTGTTAAGAGGGAAGTACTGTTGACGGCACTGGGAGATCCTGGCATAACCAGTGGGGAAAGAAAGCTCACAATTCCTGTGCAGATGAGATTACAAGAATATGTTAACTGCTGTTGTTATATCATACTATACACTTATCATGGCTGCTGCTGTTCTCTACAGTAGAATAACAATAATGATAAAATTATCACTGACAGACAAAATGAGAGAAAGTTGCACAGCCCCTGTATTCATGCTGAAATGGTCAATGCTGACTAAGGGGAAGACGGGAAGAAAAATGGGCTAAATCTTCTGCTGCTATTAGTAAAGAAGGTTCAGAAGCCTGGAGGGAAGAGAGATGACCAGTCTAGAGCCAGTTTATCTGAAATCATTCTCACAGTGCCCAAGTATTCACAGTAATGTGTCCTAAAAAGTAAGCAGCTTAAGTTATCTACATTGCACTGTGTTGTTTGTGACTAACAACTATTAGTAGATGTTAATAGGTTACTAGGTAAATTAGTAGGTTAGTTCATAGAGTAGTAGGTAAAGCACCATTAGTAGATATTAATAGTAGAGGCTAATTATAAAAAAATACGTATTTTTAATTCATTAATGTGACAGATATGGTTATGTCTATGGCTTGAAAAGACGGCAAATTTTAATGCTGAATAGCCACAAAGAAATGCTCTTGAACTACCAGAGGAACAGAATTGTATTTGCAAATAATGATACAGTGCCTATTTTCAGACAGTGTCTGGGTTCACAGAAATATGGAGTTTACTTGGACGCTACTTCTGAACACAGAAACCACTTATGTTCCATCATTAAGTCATTCGTAACATTGGCACAGCCCCAGTGTGATGGAAGTGGTGGTTGCTTTGCCAGGTCACAGTGCTCTCCTTACAGCTGGTGAATTTCTATGTGTATTGTGGCATGTTTTGAGGATTTAACCCTCTCCATGCAGCAGCTAGTGATACGATTTGCTGCTGATGGAATAATGGGTGAATGAGTGAGGAAGAAAGCTAAAAGGCCACCTGGGCTTGTCAAACTCGTGACAGCTAGTGTTCTTTCTTTCTGTATAGCCACGCTTCATTCTTTCAGAAAATATGAATGCTTCGAAAAGTTTATTTGGTTAATCATTTCTTCTATGTTGTCTTCAAACTGAAAGTTTCAGAGCCAAGTAGAAAAAAAAACTATGTTAGCTAAAGAGGTTGAAACATCTCAAAATATGTGAAGGAGCTAGGAATGTAGGTATTGAGACCTTTCTGTGGGAATCATAGTCCTGTTTTACAGCTGTATGGCTTCCTTATGATCTTGCTATCTAACATTTTGCCTAGTTTCTTTTGTTGATGTTGTTTGGCATAAGATACCTATGTTTCCTTTGAAAAAAAATGTAGAAAAGGCTTGCCTATGTTCTTCCTATAGATTCTGTGCAGCATTTAAAATGCTCTTCTTTTTTATTTCCTGACTTTGATTGGAGTTTTTACCACCCTGCCTCACGCACCACTGCCATTACACTTCATCATTACATTTTCTCTATGCTCTTATCACTGTATTCTATAGAAAATTGCCAGTAAAAAAAAGTATGATAAGGAGAAATTGATTTGAAAAATGGAAGAGAAAGCAAATAGTATTTATGAAATGGTGGGAGTATATCAGGTAGATCTAATAATACAAAACTTTCATGAGGATCACTTTCTGAACATTCAAACCAACGTCCTGCTGGATGGAGGTCACTGAAGTAGTTGTGACTGTCACATTTTGCAATGTGTTATAATGAAACTGAATCCCTCTGTTATGCTTGAACTATGAAACAATGTGGTTATTACACAAGCATTGCTGATGCTAATTTTTGGTTACCAGATTTTTCCTTACTGGAATTTTTCAATAGCTATTATCTTTTGACATATTTATTTATTTTCTGTATTTACTAACAGCTGTTATACTCCAAACCATTCAAATCACTTTGCCGAGTTTATTAGTAGTCAGTGGAGACCATCAATTTTTTGTTCTTGTTCATATGATGTAACTATGACACTGCAATCTAACGATGAGCTTCACCCCAATTAAGAATCTTGTTATTTTGTTCTTTATCCATAACAACAAAAGGTATGGACATTAATATCCCTCCTGATCTGAATACATAAATAATTCTTAATGTTAGACTCTGAAATCCTGGCTAGAGCAGGAAAACAAGTTAAATGTCCAGACAAAGTCAGACTCCAAAGTTTTTGGAAGACAGTGGGAAAATTTACAGAGATGTCAGATCAACCTCAGAGTCCTGTCAGAGAAGAGTGGTAGATAGTAACTCCTGATACGGCTGATGTCTGTGTGTGCCACAAATCAGAAAATGTTAGGGAACTCTCACAAATGTACAGAAATCCATTAAGCTCTTTTTCTCTCAGCTCAGAAACACATTCATCTTCCATCCATTCTCTTTCTCATTACGATTCTGAAATTACAAGCACTGCAAAAAGCAAAATATGTCATGTCCTTTTCTAGTCAGTCCATCATAAAAGGGTAGTATTTCAGAGACGTTTTTTGCTCTGTAGTACATAAAAAAAATTACCTGAGAATCCAGTTTAATTCTTAATTCTTTTCAACTTCTTATACTCTGATAAATGTTCATGAGAAAAATCACTAATCCAGAAAACAAATTCATGGGCAGAGTCTTAATGAGGAAAGGGTACAGAATTAGTGAGCATCCTAACAATACTTCTGCAAAAAGGCTTTCTTTTGTGATCTGTTAATCTGAGCAGTTCAGAAAGATTCCTGTTCAGTCTGTTGTTAGAGAAGTTACTTGTATGATTATTTACTATCTATTTTTAAGCAAAGTGAAAAGATAAAAAGATGGTAGCAGCCACTTCTAGAGACTTGTGTCCTAGTCCTATTATCTGAAGTGCATTCCAGGGCCTTACACTTTGTCGTGACATAGTTACCTTCCATCCTTGCAGAACAAAAGGTGTGCCGGAATTCTATATGGCTTTCCTCTGGTATTACTCTTTCAGTGGGGGTAAAAGACGAGAGGAATTGCTAAAACAACATCATCAGATTTAAACTCTAATCTAGAAGAGTTCTGTGGCTGGAATGAAAGACAGATAAGAAAGCAGCAAATGACTTATGTGGCTGTGAAGAAGTCTGAAGTCATTACATCATCAAATAGTGTTAACAGACATTTCTTTATCTGCTCTACCATGCAATTTTGCTTCCCTTAGAGTCATCACGTTTTTCCAGTGTTGTATTAATGTATAATACAACACTGGAATACATACCAAGCAAGTCCATACATGTTTGAATGCTTTCTATAATTTGTTATTGGCCAGTATTTTTTATTCATTGTAATCAAGTAATTTCCCTAAGTTCTGTATATTTCTGTTGTGGAACATGAAAGAATCATCTACTTTTTGATAAATAAATTGTCCTAGCAGAAGGATTAAGTGAATTGCTTGACAGAGAAGACTAGTCTTAAAAACAAATGCCAGCTGCCAAAATGAAGGCTCTAGAAACCTTTTAAAATATTTCAGACATGGCTACTATCTCAGTAATTCACTCAATGAGGCCCCCTGTGGGAACATTAACCATATCTATCTCATATCTATCTTGGGGGTAAAACCATGCAAAAGGACAAATATTCAGAATATTACTATCACTAACATAGTGTAATCCGCAGAAATAGGGATGTTCTGCAGCCTTGTGGGGACCTGACTGCAGTATAATTGAAATCAGATTATTCTGCAAGAGAACATTACTGCCTGTTTGATGATATTAATTACATGAACACCTCTGGTGCAAGGGGTAATTCTGAGTTCTTTCAGTACATTTGACAGGCTTAGTAATCACCAATTCCATGCAGTCCAGAGAGTCTAATTATGATGGTGGAACACAGGTAGACACTTCTCTGGGACCAGAAATGCTCTCTGAAGTCCAGAGTGGCTTGCACACAGGTTCAGATCTCAAGTTGGCTTAGTCTGGTTGGGATGAGGAAACAGCAAGCTCATAAAGCATGCCCTGAATGCTGGCTTGTGTGGGGCTCGTTGGCATCTGTGTGGAGGTTCTGCCCACAGGGAATTTTGGAGTCACAGAGTCCCAAAGAATATTCTGAAACCAGCGTGGCACTGCAGAAGTCAATAGTGTCTCTAATTCTGATGAGATTTGTGAAAACAGAATAGGTATACATATACAATTTGTACATATTGTCTGTGAGTTAAAATGCTTATATGAATAGATATTCTTACAGATGTGTAAATAAGGGAGTAAGAAGGAAGACGAATTCTGGAAATGCCAAGCAAGATTAGTCTCTGGCAGACCTAATACACTCCAGTTAGGAGGAAAAAAAAAAAAAAAAAAAAAAAAAAAAAAAAAAAATTGCCTTCAGAACAAACAAAAATGATTTGATTAAAATCTTTTGAAGTCTGTGCAGGTCAGTTAGTAGCATTTTAAAATTATCTGGAGATCATGGAGAAGAATTCAGTGCTGACAAGCACACTGACAGGACTCTCTCTTGAGCTCAGATTCTTGGGCTGCTGCTGCAGTAGCTTCATCTGAAGGCCATATTTTCCATAACAATGGAGAAGCCCGATTCACACATTGCCACTGTGACACATCGCGCTATTCCTCAGAACACCAGGGTGCGTTGTTCGTGTCACATTACATTTGTGTTACAATTAAAGCCGGTGCCTGAGTCTGACACAGTTTTATATGATTGTCACACAGTAGATTGTGTGCTGAATGATCTTAAAAAGCAATCAAAAATAATCCTGGAGCTGGCCTGGGAAAGGAATAAGTGTTAAAGATTAAGTTTGTAACTATTATGTACAAGTATACTGTATGGATATCTCCCTCCATAAAATATCTAAGGGCATGGGTGGTTTGTTACAAAGGGTTTGTTACCCTTCACCGCTTACCCCTTATGCTTATCCTCGCATAAATAAAAGTTAACAAACCTCCACAGCCAAGTGTAATGTGACAGAATAAAGAAAGCAAACTTTCTTTTTAATTAATGATTAAATATCAGCCAAAACTGTCAATCCTATGCTAAAGTGGCCTGAGGGAATCTATCCAAAACAAAATGGTGGGAGTCCGCTGCTCCAAGCACTGAAAGCCAGACTGGCCAAGGTATGATGCTGTCACACTGCCCAACTTTGCTACTCTAATTTTCATGATTTTGGTAGGAGCCTGACAGTTAATAGATCCTCTAAAAAATGAATCAAAGTATGTACTCATTCAGAATTGTGGTTTGTTTTGATTTTTTTTTTTTTTAATGACTACACAGAGAATTAAAATTTTGTATTTAGGCACTAAGAGGGAATGCTTTAAGGAAAACATCCACAGTACCAGAGAATGAACAGTTCAGGAAGTCTCTTACTGGCAGATATTTTTCATCTTTATAGCATCTCCTTAAATCACCATCTGAGGTACGCACAAAGTTTTCACTAGGCTTCTATGTGGAAACCAGAGGGAAGCAATTTCTCTGAGTGAATATGTTGGCGAGTTCGAACAAAATAAGGGTTTGAGAAATAATACCTTAATGACAACTAAGACCTAATTAATAATTATCAGGCCAGGATAGTTGTGATCTGGTTGGATAGCTCATACCTTTGTTTAAAAAAAAAAAAAAAAAAGAAACAACAGATAAGGAAATCTTTTTTTCTGATTTAGTAAAGTAAACTAAAGCAGAGACATTGCCAATTTTTACTTCGTATATTTTATGACATTTCTGTCATGCTGTGGTCAGTTAAATAGATGTTCTTGATTTCACAGAGAGCAAACAGAAGGACATGTGTTACTTAGATACTTATTTTTGACACTACTAGGGCTTTTTCGAACACTTTTGCTGGTGAATCTATAATACAGGGGTCAATACATGGAGATACACTATAGGATCATAAAATACACTCCAAGGTTAATTTTTGATAGTGAAATAATTAAAGAATGTTGACTGATGAATATGCTTAATTGATTATGAGCACTTGATTAAAACCTTCTAAATTCCAACATGAAACATATAACTTACACATTTCAAACCTATAATGTTGTAAAGTTGAGGATTTTAATAGAAGTCTTATAATGGTGCTAAGCCAATTTTAGAGGCATACTGTAATAGCCTTTTCTGCTTGCAAACAGCATTTTTATACCAATAGATTTCCACTGAACCATAGACCACATCAATATGTTAATTATTTTGTGTTTCTTGTGTTGTTTGCCTCTAAATTCTCCCAGTTGCCCACTTCCTGCTTATCATCTTTGCTTCCAATAATGATCAGTATGATGTACATATCCATAAGTAAGCACTAAACAAGCCACCTTCACTTACACAGTACATTCTTATGTGGATTGAACACTTGGAAGTAACAGATCTTCTGTACTCAAGTATTAGAAATAATTGAAATATTGGAAGCTATAGATCTTATGCATTTGAGTGGTACTTGAGCTGATAACTATAGACAAAGCTTGGTAGATGGAAGAGAGTGTTTGGAGAAAGGCTGTCTGCTTCAGGGAAAAATATGTATAAATGAAGCAACATGTGAGTGGCTCTGCGTTACATTCCCCAGCACTGCCCATTTCAGAGTGAAACTACACAAAGCACACCTGAATCTGCATGCATTATATTAAGCCATTAACATTAGTGCTCAAATTTAACTCCATAGGGAAATCATGGGTGATAGAGGAGTTATGAGAAACACTGAGTTTAGTAAAGTTTATCAATGGCATGTTTTGTGATACTTCCATTTTTAGTTATAATACTTGCCATGCAATCCCAAGCCATTAAATTTGATCTGCATATCAGATATAAAGCAATATGGAAAATAAGATAAGCATTCCACCCACAACTTGTCACTGTAGCAGTTGTTGGAGGTAACAGGTTGTCAGGTCAACTATTTGGCCTCACTTTTTTTTTAAAAGTAGCAAGATGTTCTGTCATATTAGAAATGATGAATTAGCTGCTCATAACTGATGAAATACTAAGTGAAAATAATTATACTTTCTATTACAGAAGAGTATTTCCAACACAGACCTCTGTTTTCACAAGGCTTTCAAATGATGCTATTTTCTTCTGAAATGAGTTTCAAACAGCATGAGTTTTTACAATTCTCTTTAAATGAATAAATATATTTTGTTAGTAAAGGCCAGAATCAAATGCATTGTTTCTAGAGTGCTACTGACCTTGTTCTGGGAAGCATTTTTAACATCTTATGTTATTTTAGTATGTATGCAAATCTGTAAATCTTATATGATTATTAGTATTACAAAAGAGGATGGACCTGACAGATATTCCAGGCTACAGTAGAGACAAGTCATGCATGTAAACCTGCAAGGCAGATGTAGGAAAAATCAAGATTGCAAGTACTGTAAGCCTTATCCAAGTTAATGGCTTTGTCAGAGGGAGAATGAGTTGAAGACTGGGCTAGACATAAAACAGATCAGCTGTATTAATCTCATTTAAAGGTTTTCAGAGGAAACAGAAAAACACTGATGGATTTGTTAGTAAGATACAAAACCTAAATCTCTTCCAATCCACCCCCTGTTATCTTAGGCTCAGTCTTAAAAATATTCAGCTGAGTTTGGGTGGCTTTGATTGCTTTGTATTATCTTCAAAGTAGCGACATTTTTACCAAATTCCTTAAGTCTCCTTCCATAAATAGACAAAGTGGTGATGTTTCATAAAGGGAATATCCACTGGCCTATTGTTAAAACTCTCCATGTTTTATTAAAACTAAATAAACAAGCATTTCTCCAACAGCTGACAAATCTTGATAAGGAAAAGAGGCAAACAACTTACTAAAAAAGCTGCATAGTGTAAAAAAGTGTTTTCCCTCCTCTATTCAAAAGAACTCTGTTATACCAAAAATCTCAGTTTCCTTAACTGCTAGGTAATAACGATAATTAAGTAAACACATGAGGCTCTTGGTAGCATAGATTTATTTATGGACAAACTACTGTTACAATGGTTGGTTGCTCACTAAATTTGTGCTTTCATGTTGACGCACTGAAGGCAACCAGCCTATATTGTTCTCTGTTTTCACATATTTACTGAGGGGGTTCCTTCAGATTAATGCTCAGCTCTTTATTCTCCCGTGTTGTGTCTTTATTTTTTTTAAGGGTACCTAGGTGACCTTCTGTGGGTCAGTCTAAAGAAAGCAACCATCTTAACATCCATGAAGATTGAAGTTAAGATGTGTGAGATTTCAAAACATGACAGTGCAGGAAGGTAGGAGATAATCACACTTAAGTCATACCCAGAAGCCTGGAGTCAGTAATAGGCTTGTTCTGCCTCTACCAAACCAAAGTCAATGTTCAGATCTGCCTTGAAACTTTTCTAGCCAAACCACTTAGCCCACACATAGTTTGGCTTACATCTTGCCAGCTTGTTCACATACTAAGAACTCATTAAACTGTAAATCCTGTAAGTAATGTTTTCTTGTTCACTACCCTAAGGAATACTTTTCAAAAGCAAAATTAATACCTCGATTTGCGAGGGATGAATTCAACAGATATAATACAAAGGACTGCCTTTCCAGGAACACTTTAGTTCCATGAAGCTAGATACAGTAGTAGACTAGGAAAAGCTTATGAATGATTTTCCAGTTGCATTCTTCTCACTGTCACATTTTCTCTGTCAACTTGTGATTCTCAGACTAGGTCTTTCTGAGAAGAATCAAGTACCACTGCAAATGACAACCACGATTTCTTGATTTCATTAGTGTCTTCAGCTAGCCAGCAAAACTGGCCACTTTGTAGTCATCATCTTGGAAACTAATTTAATACTGCCCTATGAAATGACCTCTTACTGGTAAGGCACATGGATTTTCTGTCCCAGATACAGCAGAGATCATATAATCATTGAGGAAATAGTGAGAGTACTGTCAGTGTCAGTGATGGAGGAGGTTATTTTAACCCATACCAAAAGTGCATGGTGTCTTCAATAGAGAAGAATGTTTTCTTTCTGCTCGAATGCAAAGGAATGATTGGTTTAAAAAGTTTGTCAGTTTAAACTGTTTGTCAGTTGTCAC
This sequence comes from Lagopus leucura, assembly GCF_019238085.1. Taxonomy (NCBI): domain Eukaryota; kingdom Metazoa; phylum Chordata; class Aves; order Galliformes; family Phasianidae; genus Lagopus; species Lagopus leucura. Next base: position 8,445,646 of record NW_024962274.1, read on the forward strand.
CTTATCACAAAGTGAAAATTAATTTTAGCAGTTCACCCAGACTGGGAGAAGGGCAGAGTGTAAGCATTTGAGAAGATACTAAGGAAAGTAAAACAGATCTGTTATTACCAGAAGATATATAGGGCCACAATTACAATCTGTTCTTTGGCTTCTGTAATGCGGGAGAGATTCTGCTGCCATTTCATACAAGTATGTTTATAATGGTTGTAAATGGCAAACTGTGAAGAGAATGGATGCTTGGTTCAGTCCCACATTTCTAGAGAGATCTGTTTTTCTTCTAGCTTAAAAAATTAATTCTGAAATCTTTTTTAAAAAAATATTTTATTTATGTTAGTGGTTGATATACTACGTTCATCTAAAAAGTTATACAACTGTATTACCAACACTGGGATACAGTAGAAGGATAGAACAGGAATCATGGAGACTAAAAATACAGTCAGTGGCCTGAATAATTAAAAAATACTTTGAGATTTGCTATGTATGAATATGAAAAATGTTTTAGACGTGCTGGAGATGGATAACTTGAGTAGTTCATTATTCTGATAGTGCTGTGAATAATGTGTATTATTCAATATTATCACTCTGAACAGAGTAATATAAAATGTGTTCTTGCTCTTTAAGTTTCCAAGAGAACCTTGAGAACCTAGGAGGTGAGCAGCTCTCTTTGTCTTGCTTTCCTCCTCTTTTATTTATTATAAAGAAGAGAGAAAGAGGTAATATTCTCTGCCTACTGTCCCTTCTCCTGATGGAGAGATGTTTCATGCCTGGTAACATCATGCAAAATAGGTGACTGTGCATACCTAGGGCCCTAGATAATCATCCTGTAATTTAATAGGTAATAGTAAATAAATCCCAAACAAAACTCTTGACATATTTTTTTCATAGTTGTGTATTCACTGTGGTATGTTAATATCATTTACATGAGATAATGTCAGAAGAATATAAAATTATGACTTTTAGGACTGTAGTGCTTCTCCCACATCCTACTACAAAATAAGAGAAAAGGATGCAATTAAGGTTGTCAGTTTACACCAAGACTAGGCAGTACTGTTTTAATACTCTACGAAGACATCAGGTCAAGATATTTTGATCAAAGGGGGATCTGATGAAGCTTTTCCATTCTCTGCTACTTCACAGATACATCAACAGGTATGACCTCTTTTTAAAAAGTTGTTATTTTCTTAAAAAGTACGACAGGCAGAACAGGATAGTGATGATTCTGGATATGGCCTGTAAAATTCCACACCAATGGCCATTTTTATGCAGCTTTGCTGATGTACATTTGTGCTTGCATTTATGTCTACCATTATAGGAGAGAAAGCTGGTAAATCGAAACGTGTTTCAAAATATTCCCAGTTTTAAAAAGCAGAAATGTAAAGCCTGTGCTAATCACATAATTTGTACTGAAGAAGACATGAGGTAAATAATTTTTTCTCCAGCTGCAAAATGAGAAGATCTTAATGTTGGTTAAATAAACATTAACCAATGAAGTCAAGGCTATAAGTATTTTGACAGATTAAGAGTAGAAACTCAAAATCACTTTGGAATGTTTACCATTAACACAGATAGCAATGAGGCAATAACTGGAACTGCATAGCAGTTTCTTCCTATAAGCATTTAAAAGAGAATCAGTCTATAATTTTAAATCAGTCTGTCTGAATCTGTTTCACTGAATCACATTTTAATCCCAGGGTACTGGGACACTGGGAACCAGTGGGACACTGGGAACTACTGATATTTAGCAGGGGAATTGAAAAGGATGAATTAAAAAAGCTCAGTGTTTTGCTTTGGGATGTAGAAAATTCCCACGTTAAAGCAATAATACAACTTAAAAAAAAAAAAAAAAAAAAAAAAAAAGTCTTAGTTCTGATATTAGAAGACCTGTGGCATCCAAATGATTGGACTTCTGTTGAAATAGTCCTGTGCTCCTGAAGCAGAACCATGTTTTAAATGCTTCCTCTCTGTTGTTTGAATGGTTAGCTACTGAAAGAGAATTTATAAGCATTCCTTATTTCCCAGTGACCTGTCTGAGGTGTGAAGCTCCAGTAGAAATTCTCCGTCTTTTTGAGCAAAAGGTGAGAGAAGATTTGAATGTTTTGCTGACAAAAGTTGAAGCACTGAGGCACCTACACCAATCTTCTATTATATGTTTTTGTATCCACTGTGACATTCAGACTCAGGAAGCAGCTGCTGAGGAACCCAGCAGCAAGGTCTGGCACAAACAGAACTGGCATTTCAGGACTTAATTTTTTCACGTGTTGCTTTCTGCACTTACTTGGAATTTGGCAAAGCAGACATTTACTGACAGAACAAGATAACACAAGCAATTCACATTCGCAGCACGTAGGAATCAGAACTGTGCAGAATCTGACAACTATCTAAATATTTACCTTAATGATCTCATAAAAAGGAGAGACTTTTACACAAGAATGAGGGAGACTGTGGTGGAGACAAACTTTGAGAATGCCTGAAAAATCAAGGACTGGTTATAAATATCTACCCCAGTGAATTTCTGCTAGGAGATCCTTAACCACTGAATTAAATTTTCTGATGATTCTTGCATTTGTAACTGCAAGCAGATGCCAGGGAAGATAGAAGAGGCACACATAAAAAGAGTTTAAGTGAGTCTGGTGAGAATTCTGTAAAAATTGAAATAATTTCTCTATAAGCACCAGTTTTTGACACACCCATAGAGCACTCAAAATCTCATTTCTCATGCTCTGCTCGTATGCACTGTCATTCCAGCAAAGGAACAGTGATGATGCAGGAGTACATACCATACTGATTTATGTGAGTAAAGGGATCATTGACTGTGAGAGGTTTGGAGGTTTATTTCGTTTTTATAAAAGGCGCATATGTTTTACATGGGCTATGTAAAATATTTCTGCTAATGGGAAGTTATTACATGTGCATCCTCTGTGTATAATACACAGAGAAACTTTCAAACAGGGTATGGAAATGTGCCTTTTTTTTCCTCTACCTTTTTTCTGGTTTTGTTTTTTTTTTCTTCCCTGTAACATGCCAATCATTCATATTAATATCTAGGTAGCCTTACTTTCTTGCTGAAAATGCCATCTTGACAACTAGAGTTGGATAGTTGCTGCCTTCCAAGTCTGCAAGACTCTAACATTATCAAACATCACTAACTGGACTTTACTAAATGGCATTTTAAGAGAATTCTTAAAGCACACATATTTGATCCTTAAAAAAAATGTATTAAAGGTGGAAATACAATACTGACTGTCCAACTGAGCTAAAATCTTTCATGGTATTTGCTGTTCTTTATAGAGTTTAGTTAACCTTTCATTTTTTCAGCATCTCAGTTTTTGTTACCACGCTTAAACATAATCAGCTGGCACTTCACTAAATTGCAGTAGCTTTAGCCTTTTTTCATGGACTGGATTCTTTTACGGTGCCTGTATTTGCAACAGAAAAGATAAAAAGGGAATAAACATTCCAAGGTTTCATTGCAAATACCAAACAAAGGTGAAAAAAAGTAATCAGCTCATATGGTGATGTGAGATCATAGCTGAAGGGGAAAAAAATCTGCCTATGCTGTTTCAACCAAATCTTTAAAATACAAATACAACAGGGAATCCAATCCCAAAGACATCTCAGGGACACAGTGGTTAGTGACCTTATACCTGGTATATGAAAAAGTGCTTGTTAACCAGCTTGAAGAACAACCTTCGCAACAACCTTTGTAGTCTTCACACGAAGGTGTAATCTAGACCACAATAATATCCAGACTTTACCTGCTCCACAAATGTGAAAATCATAAACACAGGTTTCTCTCAAGTTAATTGATTTGAATTGCCCTTTGAGGCACAGTCATGTGGTATTAACATCGTCAAAGCCAGAGTTGCAATGTCTGCAGCATTTGGATGCACCAGTTGAGGCTGATCTTTGTTCTGAGACTGCTGCACTATGCTCTAATTAACTTTAATAAGAACCTAATTTGGAAATAATTACTGAAGAGTTGTTTTCCCTACATTAAAAGCAGGGCACATTTATGGGTAGCTTCCATATAAACTTTCCAATCTGACCATCTCCTACCCACATGGAGACCTGACTTTGGCATCCTACCAGAAAATGTAGTAAGCTAGCTAATATTTGGTAAATTATATATTCAACTGCTTGGTAAGTTTGGGCATGTCTGAAGAAAGTTCTTTGGGCTGCACTTGCAGAGTTGTGATTTGTATTCCTTGTGAGTGGACTTAAGGTGAAGGCGTTATTCACATTTTAATGTAAATATGAAATCTGAGCAACCCAGCCTGATCTCATCAGTGACTGTGCTTTGAGCCAGAGGATGTTAGACACCCCCTGAGAGGTCCATTCCCATCTGAATTACCGTGTGAGGCTAAGTAGATTTACCATGGAATCACTGATAAATGGTAAATATGCAGTTGCTAGTAATGCTTTTAGATTTACCTTTTGGAGAAGAATTGCATTTCAAGGAGCTGTTGCCCTTTCTGTAAGTATAATTTCCACATGTTCCTCTAATGGGAAGGAGGTCATTAGGTAACCTAATAATCATGTTCTCTTTTCAATGGAATCCTAGTGTATTCAGTTCTTTATCTGGAAAACAATGAAGTAACAAACTGAAATGAAGAAAAAACCATCACCAATATGAGGGAAAAAGATTCAATGAGGACAATACAAAATACTGCACCTAGAAACCCTTCCCCTTCCTTCTCTAGAGAGCTGTTAAAAGATCAAGGTACAGAAAGAAACATGGCAAAATAAACAAGCTGTACAGATTTTGCAGTAGGTGGGACCATCTGGACCCAGGTAATGTGACCCTAAACAATCTGCCCTTCAGTTGCAGGGGAAGGGAAAGAAGTCTTGTGACTTGTAGCTAAAAAGCTGAGATGGCAATGTAGCTTATTTGCACCTTGATCCCATTATAGAAAATAATTATTATTTGTTATTTCAGATAAGGCAAGTGAATATGACCAGGCACCAGATTACATGTTCACGCTATGTGATTTGTGTCAAGTATCTAAAAAACACCAACTGAGCTAATAGATGTGTGCTGATATTCAAGTGGCTTTCTCTGCTGTATTTCTGCAGACCAACTAGACCACAATCTAGTGTTTTTCCTCAGCGTTTCTTCCTATGCACCAAGATTTTGTCTAGCCTTAGAGCAACATTACAAAGATGGACTGTTTATGCCAAGAGCTTATCTGTTTATTGCAGAATTAGATGCATATCAATGAATAAGCATGAGACCGAGTAGTAGTAGTGTATGTACAGTGAAGCAAAGCAGAATAGTTCTCAGCAACTAGCCAAGAATTCAGTCCATTTAGGAACTTGTAGTGTGCTTTTATTTTACATTCTTAAAATAATCTTTTACAGTAATGCAGTCAGAAGGGTAGCTTCTGAAGGTCATATAGTGTCACTGATGAAAAGCTTAAGCAGGAAGCTGTAAGAGTTCTACTAGATGTGAGGCTTGCTCACACTGTAGAATTTTAAGAGCAACTTTGAATATGTTCTGAGCAATGTAGGGAACTAACTCTTAACTTCCTGTGCAAGAACTGTCTTGTTGGAGTCATTAAGTTCTACCACACACAAATTATTTCCAATTAGAACCTAAAGCTGCTTCAAACAACAGAATCCTGACTGATGTATTAGAAGGCAGGTAACTTGATTTATGGCAACAGTAAAAATAACAAGATTTATTTGTTACCTTGCTGCACTGGTACTGGTACTGGTACACTGCACTGAATGGTATGATTCATGGTCACAATTAGAAATTACTAAAAACAGGAAAACAGAGGACAAATATGACCTGATTTCAATTTATGTCAAAGCATTGTGCTTCCTGCTTCAAAGTCATGCTGCATGAATATGGGAACATTTGCAGTGCACTTACAAAATCATGGTTTGTTTTATGTGAGATTGGACCTCTGCAGGGTATAGGTGACTTGATTCTCTGGCTATATGTGGGGTATTCTGGAGTGCAAACTAGAGAGTCTTAGGCTTACTGGTATAAACTGTCCTGAAAGGAATAAGGAAGCTTGAATACCTTTGCAAGATCATTTTGGTTACTGCTAGGATTGTATTGTTTTGATAAAAGTACTAAAGTTATAACTGGGAAAGCATTTCCAAACATATTACTGTAAAGAGATAATACTTTTACTCTACAATATATGGTGATATTATATGAAGGCATGAGGTAAAAATAGCAGGCTTCAAACCTATTATAGAGAGGAAAGACAAAACGGTAGATGAAAGAAGTGAAAAAGTATTCATTACATTCAGATTACATGGGTGAAAATTTCCTTTTCTTGTACAATCTCAAAAAAAGCTCAATCTAATAATCTTCCCAGATAATCACCAAAACACATTTCACTCCATGCCTCTACCTTCTCTTTTTTTACTTTTACAGCTTTCCAATCCAATGATTGTTAGATATGTATACAATTATCTACTTGGTTATCTGCTCTAATACATTGGATACAGTCAATCAATTTTCACTGCACTTACAGCTAAGAAAGGTAGAAATGCCTTCATGCCTTAGCTGCTAGCTGTATGCTAGCAGAGAATAGATGCAAATACAAAAATGCCAAGTGATACTTTTGAATAGAGATCACAACATATTTACATGCAGATCCTGCCTCCATTATACTGCCAATTTCCTCTTTGGGTTCAGGGATCCACATTCTCCTTGATTCTTATTTTAATCTGATAAACATATAATTGAAGAAGCTTTTATTTTGACTTCAACTTCTCATTTCTATTGTGCCCCCCACAAGTCTGCACTGATTACTCTTTCTTTAAAGATATGCTAACATTTTTAATGATTTGAAGGTAAGGAATTAAATACCACTTCAGCTTAGACTAGTTAGAGCTTGCTTTATGTTTCTGCACAAAGATGTTCTCTTTGCTTTTCTGCATGTATCACAAGCAATAGGAGATGAGGTGTCTCTATCCTCTGTTCTCCATTTTTCAGTGGGAGAGAAACTACTCGCAAGTTCCTCTGGCTGATGCACTAACTAAAGAGGTTCAGTCTCTTTCCCCTATGAATGGATTGCCATTAGGCTTCAGAAGAAGAAAGAGATACAGGCTGTACGAGATCTTACAGATCAACTGGAGTACTGTTCTTGGAAGAAAAAAATCAGGTTTATATCCTTATGTAAACATTTTTGATAACTTATAGCTTATTAAAAAGTTGGGTATTGGTTTAAGGTAGTGGGTATGTCTCTGGTACCATTTTGCTGTGCTATTTCCTTTATAATTGCTGAAGCAGGCTGTCAAGCTGCTTAGGGTTTAAAAGATAGGATATTTGATATACCACCAAAGTGGTAACTTCGGTGGGAATCAATCTTAGTTGGCAGCTGAGCATATGCTAGGCAGACTGAATCCCTAAAGCCTGAAAGTTTGGGGAAATCTTAGATGCCTTAATATGTGAGAGTATCTATATTTGAAGATAAGCTCAACGTTAACTTATGTGGTTCCTTTTAGCACCTGTGTGTATTTGAAATTATGGCTCAGCTTCCTCTAGAGCTTCTTTCAGATGTAGCCTGTAGCCATTGCAGATAAAGGCAAGTCTGGACCATAGTATTTATTCCTTGCCCTCATTTGCCTGAAATTCTCTTTGTTTTAATTTATTGTGTTGGATTTGGACAAACGGATCTGTAGTTTAATAACTTATTTGCTTTCTGCCCCTGTCATTTAAACAATTTTTGCATTCTAATTCATTTCTCTGAAACTTCAAAACTTTTTTCTCAGAAATCCTGAAGATAGATTTCTTTCACTTTGAATTTTGAGATTGTATCCTATGCTTAAAATCTTGGTAGGAAAAAATAAAAAGCATTCATTGAAAATTTTAAATAACCCCCACCCAAAATCAAACATACTGGAGAAAATGTCATGTTTTCAGTGGACTATTGTATTTTTTTCCTTCTTTCTCATTTTTCAGTTCAGACAAAACCATACCAACATCAAACTGCACACTGCCACATCGCTACACTGTAAGTCACCTGCTGAACTACTCATAACACTGCCCAGTGCATCAAGGAGAAGGTCCTACATCCAAGTACTAACCATGTTTAGCCTGTGGAGACTGACAAAATCACAGCAGAAGGTAATAAATAGTTTTCAGACAGGCACTGTATGCTTTTCTCTGGAATTAATTTTTACAGGATTTAGGTTAAGCTAATGTGAGCTACATTATTTTATTATACTAGCTCTAAGACACTGAAATAGCCACAGCTTCATTATTTGTGCAGGACTCAAAATGCAAGAAATGCAACATGGCTTGCATTAAACCGGAGAAGATGTGAAGCAGCCGTTCAGATCTGCGCACACTGAGATTTCCTATCATTTGATTTTCTGTTGCTTCACTGGTGCTGCTGCCTGTAAGCAATAATCTGGATGTTTCATGATCTTTGAAGTCCCTTTAAATCTAAGCCATTCTGTAATTATATTTCATATGTAATTGGGATAAACAATGCTTTCATTTTCCAAATACTAAGATTTGAGTAAGAATCCCTTTTCATTGCAGGGGCGTTGGACTAGATGACCTTTAAAGGTCCCTCCCAACTCTATGGATTCTGTGATTCTATAATGTGAGCACATGGACTATTCTGCTGTGCAGGCTCTTCATTTTTGTTATTACATTTGTGCTGTTTTGTGTTTTTTTTTTTTTTTAAAGTCTGGTTTAAGGAAGCTAATAGAACTGTTTCCAGCCTTTGGGGGCTGGATTCAATCCAAATTCATGAAGGATGTAGACCATCATCTTAGTAAAAACACTTCCAAAATTTGTCTTTTTGCTAAAACAAGGCCACCTAGAAGATGAAACCTTTCTTCTTTTTTTTTTTCTTTTTGTTTTCCCCCTCCTCTAAAAAACGTAATTACACTCTGATTTAAAACTCTAATTGAGTGCACTTGCATTGGTAAGATGTTCTTTCCCTTTAGGGACTGCATTCCTATTAGTCACACAAGCTGTCTAATCATTTCATGGTCCTTTTTTTTTTTTTTTTTTTCCCCCCCACACCCTGTACTTCTATTATAAATGAGAAATTTAAAGCTTTTTTTTTTTAAAAAAAAAAAAAAAGTATCACAATTATATCCCTATAAATTTAGCAATCACTTATGTTGAAACAGTAAGTCATATCTTCATTCACTGTAAATTATGATGATTCTGTGGAATTCAGCAAGGAAAACTTACTTATATCAGCTAAGAATCTGACCCATGATAACAAAATGAATATACTGAAGAAGGGAAAACTCTTAATTTTTTCAATCTGGAGAATTTATACCCTGGCTATTAAAACACAGCAGCTGTGCTGTTAGCTTGGATCTTATTAGTGTTATAAGTTTTTTGCATTAAACACAGAAAAAAATCATTCAAAATGCAATACAATGCAATCCTTCTGGTTAAGGACATTGTAAATTTTATGAATATAATGAGCTTTATAGACAACACTACCTTTCCTTTGGCTGAGTAGTGACTTTATTTGAACCCTGATTTTGTAATGAGAACAAAGGAAATACTGGAATTATCATCTTTTCTGTTACCCCATCTCTGCTGTCTCTAAGCTTAGCTTTCTAGGCTTTCTAGTTTGTGAAATTCTGAAATTGCACTTTTACAATCAGAACCTATGCTTCACCAAGTACTTTGTTAAGCTGACAGTGCTTACCTACAGCTATAGGAGTATTTAAATTCTAGGTTATCAGGAGACCACATTGTTTTTCTTCCACCAAATCACATGGAATGCTGGTAAGTCCTGGTAAAATCAAGTATGTGCGCTTTTCTAAAGCTAAGGAGTTATAGCTTCTGTAGTCATTGCACAATCTGTAAAGTAAAAGTTGCTAGCATTTAAGCATATTTTACGTTCTTTGCCTTCAGGCCTTAATTCATAAGCATCATCTTTGTTGTAAGTTTAAAGTTTTTAAGGGAAAGCACTCAATTACATGCAGTGTATGGAAAATCTAGGTCAACCACTAATCTATGGCTTGTAATGAATTTGGATGGAAGGAATTCAAGGCTCTGAAGTATCATGTTTCTCTCATGCTTCTCTTTATTGACTGCAAAAGTTGTAGGGTTTCTCAATGAAGTTCATTTTGGTCTTTTATTTGAGCAAATGATGATCCACCATGAATCTTTTCAATTTTGGAAATCTTTCATTGCTTCTGTGCTTTTCTTTTGTAAAGATTTATCCATGATTGCATGAAGGAAAATAACAAGAAAGGAACATTTCTAGAAATAATAATAATGAATCTTACAAAAGATTCATTTAAATTCAATACAGATAAACTTCTATCAGTATTTACTTTACCGGATGCAAAAAACCATACAGGCCTGCTTTCATAGTTTTTCAGGTATGGAAACAAAAGATAATCCAAAATACACTTAACAGTAGAGGACCAGATACACTGATGAACCTGTACATAAGACAACTAATATCTGGCTACTTTCTGTTTCCTCTAGCTGAAGATCAAACTCAGGACATGTGACTTTTCCATTATGGTGCCAGTAATTATCCTCCTTTCTGCCCTGTCAGATCTGGATGTATTTGGTCTTATCTAAAACAAACACATCTGGTGGTGAATCTGAAAATACAGCTTGTTTCAGACCCCAAACCTTCCTTTCTCACATACAAGGACCCTGAGGATGTTGAACGCTATTAAGGAAAAATTCCAAGGCTGTAAGAAAGCCTCCGAATGAATAATATTTTAGAACAGTAGCCCAAGGCTGCAGCATTTAATTGAATTCATTGAATTTCAGCTAAGTAGGCAACTATCTTTCTGACCTGAGGGAGACCTGTATATATTAATAACATAAATGTTATTAACAAAGCAGCTAACATAGCACTGGAGACAAGTTAGGAAGTTTTATATTGTTAGCTGAAAAAAATACCTTTGATTGATATGATTCGTGATCAGTCATTTACATCTTACTGTTGTGACCTTGCTGATCCTCACAGTTCTGCTGCATTACATTTAATTGCCACAGTGTGTAATTGCTATGTGCCAGTTGTTATCACCCGTAATGTAGATGGGCTATTTGTCATCTAACTGTGCTTAATTAATAATAGAAAATCCTAACTCAATATTCACTTTTGACAGCCTGAGTTCATGATTAATTGTTTGCTATTTAGTTATTATGATACTGTGCAAGTGACTAACTGTCAGCTGAGAAGGAGCAGGCTAAAGTACAGTGGATGTTTGTGGTATGCTGAAGGAACAAATTTAGCAGAACATTTAGGGATTAAAAATACCACAGTGTCATCAGTCAGGCATCATTTGGGTATCTTATGGCTCCATAAAGGCCATTCAGAGGAGCAGCTGAATTTTCATGTGTGAACATGCTCATTTTGGAACTCCCTTAAAATCGTGGGTAGTGTATGTTAGGCCAAGTTTGGTAAAGGATGAAATACCAGCTGAGCTGGTGTCAGAAAATTATGGAATTATGGAATTAGGAATGTATAGACAAAAAAACAGACAAACAAAAAACCACCACCACCAAGTCATAGTATTTCAGACTAGTATGTTCTTTTCCACTAGCTGCTGACAGAAAATGAAATTCAGTAAATTGCTCCACTTAGTAAGGGTACAAAATACAGCATTTGGGTCTCCTGTTAAAAATATCTTGAAAATGTGCGGGTTCTCGATCCCTGACACCGCCTCCCTTATCGCTGTCTAATTTGTATGGCCTTTAAAACTTACAGTGAGATAAAACAAAATTCTAAATCAAGAAAAAGTAAATGAAGGTAAGAAAGTGGGCAGTTGCCACTTTTATCACAAGCACACACTGAGAAAGAAAACTGTCAGGAAATGACAGACTCTCTACCAGTAACAGCTGTCTTTGCAAGCTTTCTTGATAAATCCAAATAAATAATACAGCTAAAAAAAACCAACACCACTGTTACTGAGAGATTTTCATAAATACCCACTTTGCAGGCATAATAGATAGCAATTTACATCAATGGTTCATAACTACAACACATTTCTAAAACTGAAACCAATGATTCCTAAAAATGTCTGTGTCCCAGGTATTCTTTATTGCCAATAAAGGTGATGCTTTCCAATAAGCAGCTTAGATACAACACTGAGAAACTTGGCTTCTGATCCTCATTTGAGAACCCATGTGAGATAGTTTGGAGACACTGGAAGCATCTGCAAGAGGAATTTTGGCACTTGCTCTTCCTCTATTGATGTGGCACTGGCAGTTCTTTAAAACGATCAGAAGTAGCTTTGAGGCAGGAGTTCCCTCAGAAGAAGTGACGTTATCAGCATAAGCCAAAGTGGTGACAGCTATGTCATTTTTCCTTGAATGAATAGGAATGGTTAAAGAAAATGAAGTTCCTATTAGACTTGTAGTGGTAAAGGTAGTTTATGGAGGAGCACAGATTCTCAAAATGTTTGTACCAGCAGACACATTACAAACATGCAACACTGGGTTTGGTTTTTTTTTTTTTTTTGCATTATCTCTCTTCTCACCCAGGCAACTCTTAGATGGATTTAACACACTTGATTAGCTTCTATTTGTCACTATTGTAACAATGAAGAAATTTACTCTGTCCATCTCAGTGCTGGCATTCTTGTTCACCAAAGTGAATGCTTTGTAAAGCCTTAAAGTCTGTAGGAGATCTTCAGCTGTTATAGATCTGCCACAGTACACAGTTCAGTGTACGGAATTACATGATGCAAAATTTATTTCTTCTGCAAAACAGAGTCATCAGTGAGGCCATAGAGAAGAATATAACATTTCATTTGTTTTAGACATGGAAGATTTCATAAGGAAAAGTCATATCAATGCAATCCTAATGGTTAATTCTGTGTATCAAGCTCCACTCTCACATGGCTGTATCTAAAACATGATAGAGCCTTTCAAATACACAGCAAATAGTAATAACGATGAAAAATGTGAAAACTGTGGCATGGGCTTCTTTGTTTAACTTCGTGTATAAATTATTCCATACCATAAGGGATCACTGTGTCAAGCTAATTTTGTAATGTGCTTGAAATTTTCATTTAAAAAAAGCTTTTATACTACCTATTTACTCTTCACTATTTATTAATGATCATTTCTTACGTATAGTTTAGAGCAGCGTTTTCTATCTTTCTTTCTGGGCAGAAGCTTTTGGCCATGGCAGCCAAAAGCATAGACATTCCTGTCCCATTAATACGACTCTTACAGAAAGCAGTGGAATCACCAGTACTTTGAATACATTCAACTGTTAGTAAAAATGAATGTCTCACTTGGGACTTAAACACATGGAAAAGAGGGCAGCCAGTGAGAGGCTGCTGTCTTCTGCTCCTGTCTACTCTCCTTCATTCTGTAAAACACAGCTGCCCTTTTGAGCAGTATTGCTAACGCAAGGAAAGGCATATTGCAGTTTTGGTTTCCACTTTGTAATTTTTGATGAGCCAATCAAACTTCTTAGGTTAGATAATAATTACCTATGAGGCTATTTCCTGATATTTTATGGCAACAATTTCCAGTCTTTAATTATATTACTTTGAATATTTGTTCTTCATGATGATCAGCTAAATTGCATGTCACAGCCTTACTTTCTCACTGCATTGCAATGAAGCAGGAAATGAATGCCAGCACAGCAGCAAATGACACACATACTTTCAAGATGGATTTGAGCCAAAATGATTCACAGCTACATTTATAAAAGTTTAGACATTCAGCATACTTTCATAAACATGCATCTGTCACTCATCTCTTACCTAGCAACAAATAACAAAATATAACTGCAAAGAGAGGATATTGATATTAATCCTGAAAATATTTGTGAATTGCTCTTTGTGTTATTTAGCCACTCATATTATATGAAGTTTCTTTACAAATATTGTTTCTGAGATGCACTAAAGGGTCTTTTCCTGACTCTAACTATACCTCTAAACAATTACTCACCTTATTCTTTATCAATCTAAAGTGGTTTAACTTGTTAGATAATTGAAAACGCTCACTCTAACTGCTATTCAACAGCTGACATTCTTTTTCTTTTTGTTGTTTTTTTTTACACTTTTAAAAATAAAATCAGACTGATGAAGTTATTAATTTTCTTGAGATAATTAATAGCTTGTTGGTGTTTTTTTTTTTTAATACAATTTGCTTGCATGAGAGAATCTCTCCTAAAATCCATTTCAGCATTTGTCTGATTTCTCCCCTTGATCTCTAGCTATCCTATAACACTGCCAAAACAACACAACTAGGATTACTAGTTCAAAAATTTCCTTTTCCTGAATCAACCCAAGCAGAGAATCTACTTTCTGTAGAACAGTCTTATTTCTGAGCTGCTTGATACACCGACATCTTTTCGTTTAGCTTACCTTCATGCGAAGCACTGAGCCAGCCATGTGCCAGGCCACATAGTCAAAAACTCTATGAATTTAAATGAGGCTAGGGATTAATGTTTATGAGAAGGAAGGCTTAACAACTCCTCTTTCTATGAGCAAGGATTTCTCCAGCAAAAACTCCTTCCATTGCAAAAACAGCTTGTATATCTTTTAGGAACCTGGAGCTAAATTCTAAAGTTTGGACTAATTGCTAATTCCTTTTCATTTTAAAGAGGTTTTGCCAAAGGTGGTAGTGGTGCTAATTTTGTTCAGCATGAAAGAAGATGCTTGATATTGAGAAATCATTAGCTCACTGCTTTTACCTTTTTACAAGTAATTATTTTACTTATATTAGTGAAAAGACTGCAAGAGTTCAATCTCATCACCAGCTTCCATCTCTTAATAAGGAATCATTCAATTATTATTAATAATAATTAAAATAAAATCTTAATTTTTGCAGGTTAAGATAGAGCAAAACAGCCAAAAAGTTATAAAATCTCATGGATAGTAACATTTACTGAGAGTAGTTTTAACTTCTGTTTATGAATCAACATCTCAGGTATAAAGTGATCTCTTAAATAGCTATTTTATCCTACACAGAGTAGACTTTGTTTTGTTCTATCAAAAGAGTTCAATGAAAAACTGAAAGGAGATCAGTACTAAAACTACCATCAAACACTGACTGTTTTGAGATAACTGAATGTTCTTTCTGCCTATGAATATGGAATTCAACAAGATCAAAGCAGCACAGAACATCAAAACCAGCACAGAATTGATGGAAGGAGATTGTTTAGATATCAGCCAACCACACCTTATTTACTACATCTTAGATCTCTAGCAAGAAATATGCTATCAGCTGCTATAAGTGCAGTTAAGGTATAAAAATGCCTTGATGATTGCTATTCCTAATTGGTCAATTCTCTTTGACCAACATTAGTTCAAAATAGAGAATGCAAAATCTTGCACTTAACAACAATATCATTTCCTGTTCACAACCCACTGGAGAATCTTTTTAATGTATATTTTGACCATTCCTCTTAGCTTCCTTGAGTCCTAGTACAGTATAGTCAAGCCATAGTTAGGGCTGTAGATTATCCTCCTAGCTTTGCATCTGATAGATACAAAATAGCATCTTGCTATTTTGCTAGGGAGTCCACAAGCATTCTTAGACAATTAATATATACTTCATGTTGTTTCATGAAATTTTTGTAATAATTCATTTGTATTTTCATCTTAAGTAATATTTCTAAAATTGCTCCAATTCAGTTGTGCTTACATATTCCTGCAACCTTTCTCTGTTAATTCAAGCACTGGTTACAAGTATGCAAAACAAAACAAAACAAAAAACCAGAATCGACCAACTGTTATTACAGCAACAAAACAAGAATTCTAGATAGATCCAACAGAATGGTTTTGTCACTGTACAAGTCTCCTAGTTCTGACAGCCTCATCAAAACCCCAGCAGAGGAAACATGGATGCTCCTGTTTGCTACACTCAACTTTCAGTGAGCCCTAAGAGGAATGGACATCAGTTAATGGTCAAGATTAAATTTTGGATCACAACATGGTTATTTTTATCTGACAGAATCCTGGTCAGTATAGCAGCCAAGCTGCTATTCAGCTGAAGTTCCTGGTACAGCTTTTAACTTGATGCAAATTGACATAATTTTATTAAGGCTAATGCAAATTTTATATTTGCTTTGGATTTAATTTTGGGATCGCTACAGATATATTGCTGAGGAAGAACACTATCATGACCGAGGTACAAGTTACTAAAACAAAAACATTGTGAACACACAGTATTTTTTTAAAATTGCACAAATTTGAAATAAATCCTTTTATAGCATAAACAGATTTAAAAAAACATATATGGGGTGGGGTTGAGCCTACTATTTTATCCCACCTGATTGTTGTAGCTGAAATCACAGGCTGTCTGGTCAGAAACAAGGAACTTCGCTCACGCAACAGGGAGCACAAATCAATCATGTTCTACCTGCATAAGATTTCATCCTTTGTGCCATAAACTACACAGTAAGGTCCAAATCCTTCACTGTGCATTTACATGTGGAAGAATTAAGACTGACCCTGTCCTTGGGAAGCTCTCCATATTTCACCTGGGTATTTTCTATCATGTGGAAGAGAAATTATTTATGGAAAAGGTACATTAGTATTCCACGCAACTATTTCTTTAAGTCCTATTTGTTTTTCTGTTGTTACTGTATATAAATCATAGACATAAATTCCTGTCAAAATATTTTTCTCCACATATAGCAATGATGAAGAGGGCGAGAGGTTTGAGAAGGCAGAATATCAATGCTGAATTGCTTTGCTGCATCTATATTCGTTAACTTCTGCATACTGTGAAACTGTAAGGCTGCTGAAGGGATCAGTGAACTGAGAGCAAAGCTGGGCACAAGTAAAGCAAAAAAACGAGAAGCAAAAAACTTATGGTTAGATGGAGATGTCTTTGTAGGGGCATAATGAATGTAGCCATTAAATAAAGATTTTACAGCAAGGGAAAAGTTGTTTGTAGGAGGGAGAAGCCAGTTCTGCCATAAAAAATAGAGAGAAATTCTTCATTGTGAAATGCAAATATCCCTTTTGCTCTTACTCACTGTAACAGATTCTAAAATAAATATTAAGCTCCTTCAGGATTATCTGTAATTCTTTTATGAGGGCATATGTGTGTGCTTGCATGCATGTGTGTTCATACATGTACTTCTGAAAATAGATATACTATGTTACATAATTACAGTTTTATTCCTTTTATTATTTCTTCCTGGCAAATACCTGTGCTTAAAGGCCAAGCTACTAGAAGACATAAAGTTAACAACAGGGACAGAAACTGCTGAGGTAGCAGAGTTCAGTGAAATGTTTCTTCAAATGCTTGTATTTGTTACTCTAGCACATAAAAAGCTCACAAAAGTCTCAGGGGAAATGATAATATCCCAGACTGTGAGACGAAAGCACCTGGTACGCTAGGACCAAGGGCTGGTAGTTCCTAGCTCTGCTCTGGAAACAAACTGGCAAGAGTAGAGAAAGACACCAATCTCAACAAAGCTCAAAAGGCTGATGGGGAGGAGCGATCTAGCCTTCTTATAATTGTTCCCAAAACTTCTACAAATCTTTTCCAGTGTCTTTTCTGAGCTTGCAGATGCATTTTCTTTTATCTTGATGCATTTGATCCGTACTTGATACTTAAAAGTTAGCTTAAGATTGGCCCCTCTAAAACTTCCAAACAGTCCTATATATAAGGAGGGTCTCTGTTTTCCAAGATGCAGAATACCCACTATACTTCCTACTTTGTTTGCAATCTGGTCTCAGTGACTTGTACTCAAATTTGAGAAATAATTCATAGAAGAAGCAGTGAAGAAGAATTATAGTCTCTCATGAGATAGATAATCTTGTCCTGACAGTTCAGTTTTCAACCTCAAATACTTTATTCAGAGGAGAAAAGCCCAGAAATGTATTTCACAGAGGGCTCTTGGACACTGCTGAGCTAAATTTACAGCAGCAGATAGAAAACCTGACCGTAGTCAGATAAGGGTAACATAATACCAAGGTATTATGGGTCTGTTTAGAACATGAGATAGAACAAAAAGTTGATTTTCAATTTTAAATGTATCCACAACCAACTCACAAATCATGCTTGGCTTAGCCACACAGCTACCCCTTGGAACTCATGCAGGGCTCTAGGAAAGTCAGGGTGTCCTTTATCAACTACAACACCAAGGCCAAAATGAAGGATATATGCAGTGGAATAATATGGGAGAATTTTCTAAAAAGCTGATATGACAAAAAACATTAGTTTTCCTAGAACAGACATTTTTATGTATGTGACTACAAGCACTAACGGAAGCATTTCGACAATACCCAAGTATTTAAGATTAAGACTAAATATTCTGCAAATGAAATAGCCTCTAAGAATCCGTAGTTCTGGCACTCTGAATTGAATCAAACCCCATCAACACTTTAATTTTTAAAGGAAGCTAAGAAAGAAAATTTGCATGGAGAGGAAAATATACATATATATATATACTCAAGCACAACACCACTTAACATAACCATCATAACCACAAATTCTATTTTTTTCCCAGGTAAAGTAATTCCTATCCTAAGGAAAAATGCCACTATTTTAAAGTGCATACTTTAACATTCATCTAAGTTAATAATATACTTCAGAACATTGGTTTTTTGAAATCCATCCACTATTCTTAATATTCTGGAACCTCATCAGCCATACAAATCCTCCTGCTTAATAAATCACTTTGGTAGCCAAGATGTCAGACTTCACTACCTACCATGTAGAAGATCTCCCTGGTGAGACCTGGATAATTACAAACGCATTATTTGCTTCAGATTTGCTCCAGTGGGCCAGAGTGCTCACTGTGCATGAATTAATCTCTAAGTCAAGGGACTTACGTGATGATACCTTATCTCCTGAATAATTTGAATTAAGTACATGATGACAAAAAAATGGGATAACTTTTTTAGATTCTCTTAAGTTATATCACTTTTCTGTCAGATAAAATTGAAATGTAATAAATGGAATCAAAGAACACACTTGCTATGCTTGAGAACAGAGGACTTATGTATAAAATGGTGAAATAAATTTGAAGGGAAACATTCTCTAGTAGTCACTTGCTACTGATCTGCAGATTGGAAAGTCTAGATAACAGAAGATACATCATTGCTTTTGCAAGGTTTATTATGTGCCCTCATATTATTTGATAGATTTATACATAGATCAGGAATCTTTTTGCTCTCATAGAAAGTTAAAATGGATTCAGTTCTTTGTCATTTTGTGTCCACCTTTTGGAATGGTAACAGGACTCTGTCTCATACTCCTCACTTCGTGTCTTAATTGCTTCTCTTAAAGAATTGCGTTCAATTAAAGAAGCATAGAGAATATATTTTTTAAAAAACAGTATTTTAATGCTGTATGCAAAGAGCATGAAAATCTGCTTAGTCCTCCACATTTTTGGTGGAAGACATTTTTCTGTATTGTTATTTTGATTTGTTTCACTAAAACAAAAACAAAAACAAAACACCCCACAAATCTAACAAAACGGTTCTGAGTAATTCTGTTATAAATACTAAAAGACTATAAAAAAGTATCCAAGTCTGAATAATAAGAGATGGTCATCTCTTTCAGAGTTCACTTTTTCTTTTTTTGAAACAGTACTTTCAAGTTTACTCTTAGAAAATGAATGTTATTATAAATAGAAGTCCATTTTTCTCTTTCTCCTTCTATACTCTGACAAGTATTGGTAATATTACACATTTTTACTACCAGAAACAGCTCCAAAACTCATCATGTTTGTAATCCTCTTTCTGACACTTAAATGAACCAAGGATTCATGATACTTCCTAGAAAATCTGTTACAGGTATCAGATAAGTTCTTAAAATGTGTGATGCAGTATCTGCTCAGAAAGTGAAGTACTGAAAGAGCGTTATGAAACTGCTAGACTTCCCAGAGTTCACAAGCAGGTTTTCCATTTTCTGAGGATGATAACCACAGAGGCCACTCCAATTCCCACACTCTACATTTGCTCATGACCACCTTTAGAAAGCGTTCTCAATATTTTTTTTTTCAAGTCCGGTGAAAAACTGTTCTACTGGAAATCTTTTGAAGTTAACATACAAGAAACATCTTAGGAAAAGAAGGAAATAATTTAGCCAATAGGCATTTAAATGTGTAGCTGAAGGGAACAAATATGATACATGATATGAACCTAAACGATTTAAGCATTATGTCATGGATACTGGAATGGCAAATGGTATGCTACATCAATTCCTATACATTTATCAGATGGATAGAATATTAAAAAGGACACACCACAAGTTAAAGCACCTAAAACTCATTTTAAGTTGTTCACTTGAGGAAGAAGAGAACATCATATTTATTGCTACTGAAATATGTCAAAGTTGCAGATACAAGCACTGAAAGCAGCAAAGTGCAGCCTAGTTAAATCTCATCCACATTTGAGGAAAAACTACTTGTAGGGCAGAAAAAGTAGATTAATCATTTCACTCATTCAGTACTTAACCTTGTGTCTTAGATTGTCAAAAGTATGACAACTTCACATTGCTGTTCCTGCTCATTGTAAACCACTTGAAAGTCACCAGTTCATTTTCTATAGGTGGCTAAATTAATTTTCTGATGCTATCTTGCAGACATTCTCACAGTAGATAGTCTAAAAAATGATGGAACACTGAGCCTGAATTTTCCATTTCTAAAACAGAATGAGATATCATTTAATCTCTGTGCCATGCAGTTTTCCCAGTTATGCTTTCACAAGGATGGGCATCTGTGGAAATGGCCAAAGTTTGGCAAGACAGAACTGGAATTAAGACAGTCACAGTCATAGTCTTATTGTAGGATTCTCAGCCAAACTGCAGAATGCAAATTAAATGGTTTTCTGATGATAAAATACTATATATATATATATATGATTCCATAGACGTGAATATTTATAAAGTAGTCCTTATAGAATCTGGTAACTGGTTTATTTGAAGGAGGAAACAATTATCTAATTAAAACAAATGTTTAAATGGAAAAAGTTCATTATTAAAGTCATAGCTGGTTATAACACAAGTTTATTGACTACAGACTTTCAGCTTATATATCAGTTTATCCAGGAGAATGTTACAGAACCGATTTTTATCAAACTCATGTACTGACAAATATGTAAGTGAGAAAAAAATTCTCTCAAGTCTGAAAAGCAACCTGCTGCCCCATATTTACAGTTCTGTAAGTCTTAAACTGCTTGACTGTCTTCAGTTCTTTGCAAGCAAAAGATTAAAAAATGAAAGATATTGGTACAACAAAAAACTGGAAATTAATGTTTTGAAATGGCTTATATATACTCAGATGAAACAGACTGTATTTAATGTATATTAAAAATTTATTCTATAAACAAAACATGATAAGTTTGCATATTTAATTGTTATGAAAGGTGTGAGTATAATCCTAAATCTGATTGCTGGAATTTGTTTTTAATTATTTATACCGTCCTTGGAAGTTTCAGCATTACAGATTTCAAAGGAACATAAAAATTACTTTCATTTCAATGTAATTTTGTAGTTAAAAAAAAAAAGACTGGAATCAAATCAGTTATTTATGCATACATTGATACACATCTCCTGTATAATGTATCTAAAAAAAATACTATGATACTATGCAGGGCTTGACATGGAAGGACTGGAAGGACTGGGGTTTTCAGTTTTACTGGGGAAGCAATATGTTTATTAGGACAGTAAGTAGATGTACAATAAGACGAAATATACAGCTGCCTTCCAGAAGAGAGTATCTAAAATTTTCATGTAAAATAAGATAGAACTAATGTCTCACACTAATAGCGGAATGTTTATGGGATATCCTGTCCACATGCCCATTCACACTGCTGAAACAGAAAACACCAGAAGAGATCTTCTTCTCCCTACTACAATTACTATTTTATTTTTGTTACTCCTTCCCAGTTATGTTACATGTATAGGCATGGTAAATCAGTAAGGGTGGTTTTCTTTGTTGGTGGTTTTTGGTTTTGTTTTTTTTTTTTAATTGAATGTTCCTCACTAATAAGGCAGTAACTCCAGAGAAGTACAGGACTGTGTGTGGGTTAAGTATCTCTGAGCCTCAAGATTAAAATGCTTTAGTATGTGTAGATAAAAGAATATTTCTTTCTTGTGACATATGGCGTGCCCAGTGACAAATATCATGCTGTAGATATACACACAGGTGTATATATATCAGTGTCAACTCACCACATTAGCATAGATTCTTCAAAGGCAGCAGAAGACACAGGGGCACATGAGCAACTCAACTACCTCAGCAAGCCTGTTCTGATGAACACAATAAGCTTTGTGCAGAATTTCCACTGAATTCTATCAGCACAGTTTCCAAACATGTATTTTTGTATTTATTTTGTCATTACTGAGATTCCCTTTTAATATTCCCATGCCTCATGACCGCTCCTGACCAGAATGTCAGATATACATGTGAGCAGTCACTCAAGCCTGATCCATTACCTAACTTCCCAACCAAATCTATATTATTATCCAGCAGTTGCAGTCTCCTTTGCAGTCTGCTTTGGTTCATTACAACTACCTTAATGTGACAAAAACCAGAACTGTTTCTCAGTTTTGAGGTTGATGCATACAGCCCTGTAGGAGCTTCTGCTAAACACGGCGTGGGGAGCTGAGCTGTGCACACACTGCTGTCATCCCACGGGCAGGAACCACAGCACACAGCCCTGACAGAGGCTAAATGGGGGCTCATGATGCAACAGATCACTACACTCTTCTCTTCCTCAACATTTCAGTGCAGATACTGTCTGTAAAACTCTGATCTCTACCAACAAGATCTGCAGAGTCTCTCAAGTTTTTCTTGATTGATTTCCCAGTCTGCAAGAAGTTCCTGGGGTCATAAATCAACATGCTTTACATTTTGATACATTTACTTCAGAAAATTATGCTCTTTATAGAAACAGTACAACTAAGTATCGGTGATTACAAAGTAATTATAGTCACACCACAATGTGCCCAACACTGAAATATGTTTGAAAATTCCTGTTAGGGATGGATGCTGTGTCTGTAACATTTAGGAAACTTGATTCTGCCTTCCTAAATTGACACAATATGAATTATTCTTGAATTTAATGGCCATCTCCTATTTTTTCTTACGCTAACCAAGTCAGGTTGAAGAGAATGGTAGGCATTCTGAAGCTTGTTTCTTTTTTTCCAGTCTTATTTAAACACATACTATCTTTCCATTTGCTACCCTCTCTACCCAGAGGAGAGATTCCAGAACTAGACCAATATTAAAATACCAAAACATCACTAAATATAGTTGAGGAGTTGTAAACCCTGATCATAAATTATTAAGTGAATTAGAGAGACACATTTTGAGGACTAACTGCTGGTTCAGACTAATGGGAGGAAACTGCAAGCACATTCACAACAAGTGAAGTCAAGTGAAGTGAAGTTAACAAGTCTGTATTGATTTTTTTACTTGCAAACATTTTTGTCTGTATTGTCTTTAATGCATTTCAAGTCTAATCCAAGTCCTGCTGAAGTTAATGGAAATATCTCCATTGACTATACTATGCTTTGCATTAAGGCATTCATATAGCTCACTAATTTATCTGACCCTAAAGATTTAATATTCTCAGTCTTTTCCTTTTAAAGAAGTTGGTGAAATACAAAGGGATATAAATCAGTGAAATTTGTTCTCTAAACTTTAGTTTTCTTATTTTTCTTTACATGGGGATTTGTCATATAAGTGCTTGTGACTATGTTTAAAACAAATGCAAAATTTAAGGAAAACATTCTCTTTTTTTTTTTTCCTCTGAAATTGTTCCTGCTAAACCAATAGAGTTTGTTTAAGGACAAGCATGATTTTTATTGTTCTTCAGTAGAACTTAGTCAAAAGCTAGGACTATATTTCCTAGACTAAATTTTAGGGTATTTCACATTACTGCAAATTTACTGTACAAGTTTTGATCTCCTATAAACATGAGCCTTTATATTTAAATTGCCTGCTGGTCTGACATAGTAGACAGGCATCCATCCTTAAATAGGAATGAAAAATGGAGTTACAAAACGTGTTTCAGATGTTGTTAGTGTCTTAGGAGGCGCTCTCTCTCTCTCTTTTTTTTTTTTTTAACTGTCCTATAAAGTCTTATAAACTGGGAGAGGCAGACTCCTTACTCTTCTAGTTGTTTCTCACTGAAGCATGGCTAGTAACAATCTCACTCTCAGCACATCACTCATCTTACTCTTCTTACTTCTTCATTCTTAATCTTTAAAGTTTCAAAAATCTTCATTTTCTATTCAAATATATATGTTTTAAATTGAGGAATTCACGGGATTAATAACCAAGAATAGAAACTAAATTTTAAGAATTATTCTATAAAATTAAAAAACTGCAAATTTTTCTTGCAAGGAAAATGGGTAAAATCAACCAAATTCCTACAGAGGGAATGATCTGCTGCAAATGGTCATGTCTTTTGAGCACACGTACTTGAAGACTAATTATTTATCATCTGATGAGAATAAACAGATTATTGTTCACTTTAGGTGACAGATATTATTTGCATTTCTGACTTTAGCTGGGATGGAACCTAAGCTTGTTCCAGTACTACAACATTCTGAGGCTAAGAGTAACCAAAAAAGACAAAGTAGAAGAACCAGACATCAGAATAAAATTAAGTCACATGGAAAACTAAGATATCTCTGGAAAAAGAAGAATAAACTATGACGTGACATTGAACAGCCTATAGACTGGGATCAAAAGAGCCACCAGATAAGAACTGTCCTGAAAGGCCAAAAAAAAAAGTTTCTGGCACAGAAAGCTGATGGATGAAGCACTGCAGTGGATTGGAAATCTTAAGGTGAATGAGAACAAAAAGGAGATGCAACTAAGAAAGCTGAATACAATAAAAGAACAAGATAAAGAGATAAAGATCAAAGAAAAGGACAAGGAGAAATTATATCCTGAGGGACTCAGATCAAAGAAGGAGGAATTAAAAGGATGACATAAAAAGAGGAAATGGATTAGCCACTGCTGATTTGGAAACATAGCAGTATCTAGATGTAAAGAAATTTCAATAAGAAATGGCAATAATTATGTTGCTTGTATGCTAATATTACAACATGGAGTGGAACAGTAGGCTGAGGGAAGTCAGTGAATGAAAGACACTTCAGCTGGGTCGTTTGTGTGGGAAAGAATTTAAGGACTGAAAAGTTAAACATTAAAAATGATAGGAAAACAGGTGAGATGAGAAATTTTACTTTTGTAAAAATTCTTGAGAAAGATTATTTTAGTATATAAAGAATGGGTCTATAAAGTATGTCATACCTAAAGGAGAGAAATAAAAAAGTCTAACAAACAAGAAAGAGAATACAGTTGAGCAGATGTAGGAAAAGTGATATGGAATATAAATATGAACAGAATAAAACATCAATGAATTTGGATAAAACTGGAAACTGCAAAAAGTAATGCAGTTTGGGCCTAGAATCACTACTGGACTAACAGACAAAGAATAATAAAATAATCCCTTGGGTTACACAGGAAGCAGTAAAGTTTCTGTTTAGTCTAGACTATATATTTTACTAATATTCTAGAAAGCATGATTCAGCAAGAACCTGTACTAATGTCAATCATTCTTTATGTTTTTGAACCAAGGATGAATTAAAAGCAATCAAAATGATAAAAAACCTCTCTGAATTTAACGGACAAAAGTTCACACTGAACATGCCTATGTCATTAATTGATTTCTCCAGTAGTCTTTAAGTTCAAACTGGGTGGCATGTTTTAAGTTTAGGGCTAATCTTCTGCTGGAGGTCAGGTTTTTAATTTCATATTGTGGCTCAATTCAATATTCAGTTTGTCTGCTTTGCTGTGTAAATTTCTGCTAAGATCACTATATGTTGTTACTGTTTAAAAAAAAACAACGTTGCTTGTGATATATAATGCACAGAATTCCTCTGTAAATGTCTCTTTTGCTAGAGGTGTTGAAAATGTGGCCCAGTTTGTCAAAAACACAGCTGCTTTCCTTGGGGTTCCAGAATGCTCATAACAAGTAGATTTTTTTATGAATTTGTGAGAACACCCTGAGGAAAACAGCTGCGTTATTACAGAACTCATGAAATCTCAGACGAGTCTGAACTGTTGTATTTTTAAATGACTCCTACTTTAAAGTCTTTCTACTTTCAAGAAATATAGCTTGATTTGATTTTAAAAATACATATTTCAGGGGAATATACAGTGGTGATTATTTGAAAAACCTTGGTTGTTGCTATCACCTTTTCAAATGAAGAGAATGCATACCAACATACTAATAAAAACAGTGGTGGCAGGATTTTCTATTAAGCACTCAACAACTGAACTGGGAATGAGGTGATCCAAGAAACTGTATAGGAAGGTAGATTCACTAATCTGTATGTACACAGCTATGTCAACAAATCCAAGCTTACTTCATGGCTGAATTCCTACCCCTGACTGAGTGTTTGCTATGAGGATTCTCAAAGCCAGCATTTATAAAGCACTGGTAGGTTCTTTAGTGGAAAAAAATGCTCTGGAAATGCAAAGTAGTCTTTGCAGCAAGGAATTATTTCAACTAAATATTGAACAATGGTAGTTGGCTTTCACAGATAGACTGTGACTTGACAAAGTTTATGCCTCCGTCTATAAATCCAGAAAATCTCTATTGGCACAAGACAAAGGATGATGAAATATGGTGCAATCACTTCTTCCTAAATAGGTCCTAAAATATATCTATAGGCTAGGAACAAGATAAAAAGTAGACAAGATATAAATAATGTTATTTTATTTATATACAACCTATTTAATTAATTTACAACCAGCAGAATTAAATGGCCGTAGGTGTCTCTGCCATGGCAGACGTTAAACTTACTCAAGAACAATGATCCTGGGTTTGATCATTAAAATTGAGTCAACCATAAATCAACTTGCACTGTTACAAAGTCTGGCATCATACGGTACTGTTGTGCAGAGGTGTTAATTTAATCAGTCTGATACTGAAACTTGGCTTCAAGCAGCATGTATTTGGCAGACACATTTTATAGCTAATGCAGGTGAAAGTTCTGTAAACTAAATTGCTACTACAAGCCACTGTATTTCATAACCTGTTTTCTTTAGCTTATTTCCTTGCCATCCAGCCATCCATGATTTAGTAAATATAACTATGTAAACTGTTTTCAGTTCCTTTGAACTGAGAAAAAAAAAATCTAGACTGCAAAATACCTAGAAAAGTTTTCAACAGAAGAATTCATCAGAGGAAACATGCTGGGGAAGTTCCTAGAAAACACTGGATGTTTCCTAAAGAGGAAATTCCAGAAGGAAACTAGATTTCAGAGGAGAGTTCAGGGGATGGGGATGCTGGGGAAACACAGATAAAAGAGCATGGGATGCAATGGGATCCCATGACCATCCAACAGGGTTTGAGTCCCTCTCTTCAACATCCAGATATCCCCAAGAGACAAATGCAGAATCTCCTCGAGCCCTGCACTGGGGCTATACAGAGCGTGACTACAACATGAACAGGGAAGCAATTTGTAAAATTGATAATAGCTGTGATTTAAGTGCTTTGGTATTAA
The DNA here is from genome assembly GCF_019238085.1 of Lagopus leucura. NCBI lineage: Eukaryota > Metazoa > Chordata > Aves > Galliformes > Phasianidae > Lagopus > Lagopus leucura. The sequence goes on from NW_024962274.1 coordinate 8,473,070, forward strand.
AGTACATTTAGCCTCCACACTGTCATTTGGTCTTGAAACACAATGGCTATAGAAATCTCATTTACATTCTGTAAAGTGATAATCTATCATTTCACCTGAAAACATGGGTCAGGCATAGCACAGAGCACATGCACAACAAGAACAAGTTGGAGTCCAACAGCAAATGCAATTTAAAAAGTCAAGACAGACAGTGGAAATATCAACCCATACTTTTGAAGGAATGCACTCCATGTTATGTAGCAGGACAACTGCAGATTACAGACCAGGGGCAGTCAGCTAACAAACTCAAGCCAATAAAAAATGTGCTCTTAATTTAACCTAATTTATTATCTCAGTTTTGAACTGCCATCAATGTTGCAACACTACCAGTTCTCTGGCAGTACTACTGTAGGACCAGCTTCTAAGAGGGTTTGTTAAGTTACTTCCTTTTATACCAGTCCTATTGCACAGCATAAAGAGAACATGCGAATTTTTTACCCTAGGTCTCCTGAGTCCAAGCTCAGTACAGCTTTTAAAATTTCACTGCTTCTGTTCAGTGGCTACGTATAGATTAGAAAAGGTTTAAGACTCAATTACGTGGAATTACCTCCAGAGATGTTAATCATGTCAAGAATCTTTTTTTTTTTTTGACAGAGCTTTTGTAAGGATAGATTATATGAGATAGTTGCATTTAACCAGAATTCTAATCAAGCAAACATTTTAAATAAAATAAATATTGTCTATTTTAATGCCTCATTTGCTTAAAGACAGAATTCAGTAAAAGCTGAATACTGTCAAGTTGTATATCACAAGGTGAACAGCACTACTTATGACAAAAAACTACGCAGGAGATGGTTGAAAGATGACTCCCCTAGCTCTCTTGTGCCATAGCAGTGAACTAATGAACCAGTGGCTGAATGTCAGAAAGAAGAAAACAGGGACCTGAGAGATGTTACTTTAGGATATTGTGGCAACTTCCGTAACACTCGGTGAAGAAAATACGGCTCCTCTTGAAAACAGCAGTCACATTTTTAGGAATATAGGCAATTTGGGGCATTTTAAGAGTCAAGAACAGATACATTTCACTTGAAAACCATCTTTCTCTGTCCTATTTAAGGATTGCTCAGCTAATTTAATTTCTGTAAGCAAACTATTACTGTTGTACTGCCTAGTGAGGCGGCCTATAATGGTAAATTATGACCCTCAGATATTCTGTTCAAAAGTGTTGTGAGAACAGCAATATTTTATTAGTTTTAGAGGCCAAATGATTTACTGAAAGTTGTACAGTGCCTTGCTTGGATCTAGAACAGCAGTTATTAATCTGGAAAAAGTTGATCTGAGAGAGCCAAAATCAGAATCCTATTAAAATTCATCATTTGCCTTTAGAAACAAACGAACAAAAAATTAATGTTAGCTGTAGGCTGGGATTGATAGTTCTGGTAGGTGATTTTGTGTTTTCCACACACAATAGTTATTCATTTTTAAGCTAATATAGAAATATTTTGTTACATTTGAAAATAAAGAATAATTAAAGCCTAAAACTTTGGAGGAAGCCACTAAATAGGTCAACTTCTGAACTTTATACATGACTGTACTCTCACTGTTGCAACAAGTTCTGCTTTTATGTATCTTCCAAGGTTTTAGCATTAGTACTGCAATTTAGAATTAGAAATTACTGGCATTCCAAGATTGTCCAGATATTGATTAAAGCCCTGGCTGTATCATTTTCCATCCTTATTAAAGATCCTTGATTCTTAACCGTTCACATTTATGATCAAAATCCAAAAGGAAGGTAACCGGGGATCAGCAACCATCTACAATAAATTTACAACTATATAGCACTGAGAGCCATGTCATAAATCTTCAGTGCTTTTAAATATCTTCCCACTCTGTTAAGGGTGTGGAATTCAATCTTAAATTCTCACACTTTATTTCACATAAATATGTTTCGTCTATAAGTAATTTTTGTGCATCTGTATATGCCTTTGAATTTGATCACCTGTATTTGCAATAACAGTGAAAATTCTCCCTATATTGAAAATTGCAAGATGTTTTGCAAAGACTCAGTAAGATTTCACTTGTTGATGGGCATATGCAGAAAGCTGAACAGATACTGGAACATGCAAATAAATTAAAATATAGACATTTCACAAAACATTTTTTGGTAGAAAAAATGATGAACTGATTGATCTGTATTCCATGTGTGCTAACTTATTACTAGACTTTTGAAAACCTTGAAATTTCATTTTTCAGGCACGTATCAGTTTAAATGCCCCTAGTGTGGAAAACTGTTTCCTTTTAACTTTGGCAAGCTGAACATTAATGGTTTAATTATGCAGTCTGATTAGTTTTTCAATTTTATGATTGTAATATAGATGTACATTTTCATTCTTCTAACATTGTTATTTTTTACTCATTATTTATTGAATACTTCTAAATATATATTCAAATCAGTTGCACTCTTATTCCTCTCTGCTGTTGTAACAATTGTGGTGGCAATTTCGCTTTGTATTTATTGTGTTTCATTAAACAGCCAATTATGTGACCTCCCCAGTAAGGGGAATTTCCAGTTTTGGCAAATTATATATTAAATACGTAAAGCTGCTTATTTAGCATAATATATATGTATATACACAGAGTATATGTAAATACATATATATGTGTGTATAGATATACACACAGACTGTGAAAGCCTTCCACTTTCCATGACATACACACCTATAGGGATTTCATAATATGAAATTTAATATACAGATGTAGAGTTTTACAGTAGTAGACTTTATCAGTTACCACTCCTAGTGAACAGTAAGAATGTCAGTTATTGGACTTGGAATAAAACACAGACACAAGACTGAAAGTCAAGGCGTTCAGGATGTGAAATCTGTGGAGTCTTCGAATCCAGAATCAAAGCACTTAGCAAATAGCTAGCTGGCCTGGGCAGTTAGCCCACTGTAAACATCTGGAAGGTAACCAAGTGGCCTGCCTGCCTGGTTTCCATCATAAACATTAATAGGTTCAACATATTCCAGTAGGAAATTTGCCCTTTGACTTTTCTATATGTAGGAATCAAATGGAAGGATTTGGTATATGCTCTATTACTCGTTCTCTGCATAGTATCACCACAACACTGAATACCTACAGCTTTTTTTTTTTGTTCTCAGATTCTTTCCATGCACCTAACTCAGCAATTACTGAGTCTGGTAAAGTTGAAATAGAAATTGAAAACAGGTTATTCATAAAGAAACAGGAGGGTAAGAATATTCTTGTTTTTCTGCTTTCACAACAGATTTTCCTGTCTAAGAGAAAAAGTCAAAAAAGGGAAGAAAAAAAAAAAAAAAGCCAAATAAACCCCACCCTCCTAAATAACAAGATTGTAAATTTATGTTCATATAAAGCTTCTTTATCTCCATGATGCATCAAATCAAAAACTAAGCTGCCCTTTAGAGAAATTCACAAATAACTGACAAAGGTAATAACAAAATAATTATGTTTTATGTGCTATCATTCAAATTGCCATAAAGCTTCTGAATTAAGAGCTAATTAATATGAATGAGAGCTACACTGTTGCTATAGGGATAGAAATGGCAGAAATCTATTAAATAAAAACCAGCATCACTTACACCTCTTGATGACATTCTAGCAGTCTGTCTAGCTCAGCTTCAGACAAAGCAAGACTGTAGAATTAATTTATACAGTGAAATTTATCTTTGGAACTAGGGTCATATTTAATTCGTATGTAGTTAGAGGATTGTGTAGGGACTTCAGTGGGATTCCCAAGCACATGTGACTGATTTAGGAGTACAGGCCCTTCTGGCTTTCAAACACAAGTCAGGCTCTAAGTCACCTAGACCTTTACTTTTTTGTACAGAGCTCCAACCACACATCAGGCACAAGAGAAGATGAAAAGGAAAAAAAAAAAAAAAAACTGTGCAAGGAAAAAAAAATCATCTGGAACCTACTACCTGATCTTTTTTTAAATCTACATATTTCTGTTGTATTTCTCTGCTTAGTTACAGATTACTATTCTCATTTTCAAACACAAGAAGTAAATTGCCAGACCTGCAGAGTGATAATTGCAGGCAAACATAGAAGCCAGTATCAAGAGAACTGCTGGTTTCAAGCAGTTTTCATACTCCCTAAAGGCTCATATTCATAGCCTTGGTTGGGATGGAGAAATGGGCTTGTTATTTTTGTGGAATCTATCTTGCGCTTAGTTTACACAGATTCCACTTATTTAAACTGTTTTTATTTATGATAGATATAATATCATATTCTATTGAGTATGCTGTTAATTTTAAAAATAAGGCACCTATTAACAGTGAATCAAATGCACTAAAATCGATTAAAATTTTATTTACATGTTATATTTTCAGAAAATAAATTAGAACTATACTGTTCAAAAGTGCTTATGAAGCATGAGAAAACAGTGCTACAAATAACAATAAAAATAGAGAAGACAAATGAAATACTTCAAAGCTACACCTCACCCCTGTTTACTTCAGTCCATTCTCATATCTTTGCATGACTGCTGTTCACAAAAACTTCCAACTATAAACAAAATCAGGAGGAGGCTGAGTCAGTTATTCCCTTCTAATAGCTTTCAGAGGTTAGTAAGGAAGGACAGTATTTTCTCCTTTTGCTCACGTAAGCCTGTAATCCCACTTGTGATACAAAAGCAGGAAGTTGCCTGAAATAAAATTGCCAATTTTATTTTAATCAGAAGAGTGGTAGTGACAACAGGAATTAACGTACTTCAGTCAAAGAAGCTCATATGAACACTCAATCTACGCAGTGATCAAAAGTAGAGTGCAAATTCACATGAAACCAATAATTCTTTCATTTCCTACACTAAGTATTTTTAGTTCTTAAGAGTTCACTGCATTTAGATTTCCTGCATATTGCTATTTTCCCTTTGTTCAGTATAAGTACTTAGTATACCAGTACAGTCATTTGCAGACATTGTCAAGAGTACGGAATTTTCCTTAGCTTTACATAAACACATCATTATAAACAATGATTCTGTGGTATAAGAGAGGTCAGGGAGAGCCTTCCATAGCTCCTCATCAAAGCCATCATCGGATATTTGCAGAAAAACTCTTTAAGACGATGCAGTTAGAGAAACACAAAGTCCACCAACCAAGAAAATGAAATCTTGACAAGTATCTAGTCAGTATGCTCTTAATGAAAGATAGACAAAGTAACAAGCTAATCCAGGCATTGCAGTTTGCTTGATTTAGTAATGCAGGAGACAGGAAGTTTCAGGAAACTCTTAAGAAGAACAAGGAGATGAATGGGATAGAAGCCCAAAACTGAAATGCTTCAAGCTTTGTATTTGAAGAATGAGAGGATCCAAAGGAAATCCACTCTGCTTCCAAGTGTTTCTGTTAAGACTCGAGGGGAAGCCTGATGCTGCCCAAAACAATATTTCATTGTAATTCTTTTCAGGCTATCATAATTTATGGGAAGGCCTATAAGGCAAGTTCAGGGTCAGTAATCAGAAGAATACATGAGTTACTGTCCCAGCTTGTACCCTTGCTGGCCTTAATTTAACATGGCCCAGTCACATTCTCTCAAGCACTTAACTTTTAACCATCCACCTTAAAAGATACAGCAATTAGTGATTAAAAAAAAAAAAAAAAAAGAGAGAGAGAGAAAGGCTACATTCCTGAAACATCTGGAGGAGAGGCCTGCACTCAAAGACATTTGCAGACAGTGGGATGCCTCAAATAAGACAGAAAGAAAAAATGTGGCTTTGATTTATGTAAAAATAAGCTTTCTAACAAAACAAATTTTATGACAAAGTCTTTCATATAAGGAATCATAACATTTCTTCTAACATTAAATTTTGTTTGCCAAGCCTCACATATAAAAAGTAGTTATAATTTTTCATATGCATTTTCAGTAACTTATGAAGCAAAGAAGAGATATATCTAAGAACAGGAAGAAGCTTATACTAGTTCATTAAATTACATTCTCTTCACATGAAGGATATATTTTTCACTTGTCTAAATCAGATTTAGAACGTAGGACTTCCACACTTTTTTTTTTTTTTTTTTTTTTTTTTTTGTGTGTGTGTGTGTGTGTGTGTAGTTGTATAATATTGAACCATTTTCTACTTACTACAGCTACATTTTACAATTTTTTTTATAGTATACTCATGGCTTTCCGTTATTAGTTTCAGTTTGGTTTTCTCCTCCTATGTTACATTTATTTCCTCTTTCTTGGTGGTACTCTAAATTTTTATTATCTTTTTGGTAGGAAAGTGCCGAAACTGTGAAACAGTTCAGGTAAGGTAACATGCAAAAGAAGATACCCACTTTTGTTCCATGCTGCCATTCCTGTTGTCCATGAATTCCTGATAAATTCACTGTTTATCTGCAACTTTCTGCTCCATTTGAAATTTACCTCTTTGTTGTTGTTAATGATGCTGGCATGAGCTTGCCATCATCAACAAGATTATGGCATTACAATCTTCAGTATTGCTTAGTTTTGTCCTTCCAGGTGCTCCATTAGTTGACATCACTTAAAACTAACCAAGGAATGATTCTACTTCATTTCTTTTCTGGATAACAAACTAACCTGGCTCAGAAATCTATTTTGATATAGTGGCATAGTTCAACTCACTTTCTAAACAGAGCAAGAATCTGCACAATGTAGCCTTGGCGGTGTTCATTAATAAAGAAAATTTTGTCTGTATTGATGCAGAAATTGAGAAAGGAAGGCTGAAGTTAATTGGCTTTGTTCTTTGGGTCAGCTATCATCTAGAAGAGAAATTCTAAAAGCCTTGTTTCTAGATTTTTTTTCCCTTGGTTTTATAATGAGAATATTAAATATTTAATTTTACTTTTCAAATAACAGAATTACTTCAACTGGATAAGGTTAAACTGGCTTCATTTACAAACTTCATTTTCTGCAGATAAAAGTCACAGCATTTTTATAAGAATTTCTTGTTTGAATAATCTGAATATTTTCTAGGCTTTGTCCACATAAAGCTTGGATTTAAAAATGGAAAAAATTGTTCTTGTGTATACGATGCTGCATCTCAGTAACAGTTTTTCAGAGTACTAGAAATGTGGGGTTTTATTGTGGCTGTCTTTTGGGGTTGCAAATTGTTAACATCTGCCTTTTTTTTTAACAATAGTCTGCTCTCTAGATATTCTGTTAATGACAGTAATTTTCAAGTCAGCTGCTATCTGTCAAGGTAGTTTAAAGGTCACTTTTTGCTATGTAATAGAGAACCTAATGCAGAAAGTGGACACAAGTTTTGTATAATAAACAGAGCTTATGCTTGGATTTGCTTTGTGCTTGAAAACAGGGAGTTTAGAAGCCTTAGTCCACATTGATCTTTCAATTTTTATTCTACTTTGTTGCTTGAACTTTGGTCAGACTCTTTTCTATACAATTTTTTTTTTTTCTAACAGCAGCTTGCTACCTTTTTTTTAATCCCTGCTTCATTCATAGAACATTTCTTACTCACCTGCATAACTAGTAGCACGAGTAAAACCTAGATACTGTACATTTCTCACTGAACTCTCCCATAGCAAACTTGTTAAGATTTTAATTCAATTCAAAATGTCAGTGGATGCATGAAACCTTTTCATTATTACTTACAAATGTTATGCCATAAAGAACATTAAAGAGCTTGCCTATTTATAGCTTTGTTTATATATGGTGAATTAAGCTTTTTGGCAGTGACTAAATGCATGTTTGACCATTTGCCTTGGAAATACCATTCCCCCTACCCTAGGTATTCGTTAGTATGACTTAAATCAGAAAGATTGTGTTCCCCCAATGGCTAAAATCAAACACAGATTATGAGAAAATATTTAATTTCTTTTAGTGAAAAGGCAGCCATACATGAGGGAGGGAACAGATTCACATATGAGGCATATATATATATTAATGTTTACATAGAATTTCCTGTACTTCAGTACATCATTTGCAAAATCATTTACAGTTACACATTAAGGGAAAGCATAGTCATTAATAAAGCAGGCTGTAGAATACAGAAGTTGAGAGCTGAATGAAATTTATTGGGCAAAAGTTAGTCCTCTTAGCTTTATCAGTCAGAGTTTAAATTAATCAGGTGGTCTTTGCTCTTCAGTAAAGCTCACCTGCTCCCACTGCTGAGCTGTTAGAGGACTTTCATCTTATAGATGAAAAACATGAAAAATAAGCAAGCACAGGATCTTGTGGGGGGGTATTTTTTGTTGTTGTTGTTGTTGTTTTTGTTTTGTTTCTTTGTTTTTACAGTAAGGTCTCAACTGGCACTGCGACTTCCCTAAGGGGGCTTATGGTTCTGAGTTCTGTCTGGAAAAGCTGAGGCCTTCTAACTTGTCTTCACCACTTTGACCTTCACCACTTTGACTTGTCATCTGTGTCACTTCTGCTACTTTAGGTAATGAAGTTTACCAGTTGGTTTGTCTTGGCCCCCTTTTAAGAGAAAAAGGAGGTACCTACCTGTATAAATCTGTGTTTACAGAAAAAAGGTAAGGATATTGGAAAGTTACGTTGGTTAGATAAATCATGTAAGAACTTTGTTTTTGCTCCTGGTCTTTGACTCAGGTCTGCAGCTCCCAGTAAGATAAGTGCATACATGTAAAATTTTGCAAAACTCTAATGCACATTCCATTTTTAGGGTTAGCTTCAAGCCTCAGATCATTAGGTACCCTTGGGTATGTAGCAGTGAAGAGCACAGGAACAGAGCAGAGCTTAGTGCAGGGTACCATAAGCCAGCAGTCTAACAGATACCACAGTGCAACAGTTACTAACAGTTAAGAGGGAGACCTTTAACTGCTGAGAGAATGCCTAAGGACTTCTGTGTTTAACAACTCATTTTGAAAGTGCACACAGAAGCGATGAAGATGTATTTCAAAAGTCATAAAAATATTCTCCTGTTATGAAAATTATTCTCTAAATGTAAGAGGTTTGTACAGGTGATTTCTGAAGAAAAACAAGTCATTGCGAGGACACACTATAGCCATCTAAGGTAAGATACCACCTGTCAGCAGAATCGCCATAAGAGAAACCTCAGCTTATATCTGTTTGGAAACTCTCTATCGTGGTAAGACATCAACCAGATCTTTCACTGTAACTGACAAAAACAGTATGTAGAGTTCTCTTCTCAGCTGTTGACTGAAGATGATGAATAGTAATAGATTTTGCATATTGAAACTAATAAATGCAGGCACTGGTGCTCTGGGACTATAATGAATTCTATGAAATTGCTCACTTGTTAGCTGAATGGCATTAATGAATGACCTTCCCTACTCAAATTCAGAAATTCAGATTAGAAGGTCATCTCTAACTGCCATCATCTATTCATATGTATATTCTACATCACACTTAAAATTGGGGCTGTTGTCTCCACATTAAGAGAAAATCAACATCATTATTTCCAAGAATACTTTGTCTTGAGAATGATAGAAATCTTTGCATAATAACAAGCATTTGAATATTAATTGCCATAGAAGTTGTGATCTGCAACACCCACCCAGTGAAGATTTACACACTGAGTTTTGTGCCATGTAGTGTCCCCAGTAAAAATTATCAGCTTTCAAATGCAGTATTTTACTAGTTATTTAGAGGAGGACATAACACATTAAAGTATTATTTTGGATATACAATCTCAACTAACCTTTAGTAAAAGAGAGTTTTAATTTAGTCTTCATTTTAGTGAGTCATATAATTCAGAAGATTATAGAGATATAATATAGATAAAATAGATAGAAGAATAACAAACATGGCCTGAACTTCACTATATTATTTTGTACCATTGACTAGATAGAAGTATTAAAAAAAAAAAAAAAAAAAAAAAAAAAGTGTGTCAAAAATAAGGCAATGAAAACATATTGCTCTAAACTACCATTTTTCTGGAGTAGCAAAAAGCAGTGCAATATTAACAATTTTGATCAAATCTGAATAGGTCTAGTAGATAAAGTCCAAAACATGATGGTATCCTTTGAAAAGTCATAGTGCAAAAATAGATTAAAAGCAGATGTTTATAGGTGAAATAACCTTTCATACCAAGAAGCTATTAGGTTACTGAATAAAGCTGAATTTATCATCGCCCTGAACTCTGCAGAAGTTTCCTCGGCATGGCAATTGGCTGTTGTTTATTGATATTTAACTTAAGAATGATGTACACTTTGTAAAGCATTAGCCCAACTTCTTTAGTCCATGTACTGGAACAATAACTGATGGAAACAACTAGAAACAAATATAGTTCAGACTTGAGAGATTTCAGACCTACATAATGGATTGGATTATATGAAGAATGTAGTGGCCTTCAGCCTCCTGCCTTTAGTCTTAAGAAACAGCCTCCTAAATCTGAGAACCTTTAAAGCATGAGCCTTGCTTACAATCTGTACAGTAGTATTTGTCCTAAGAGGTATCACAGAAACTGGGTATACGAGATTTACTTTTGAAAACTTGAGCTTAAGTCCTTACTGTTATTCTTCCTTGTGAATTCAACAATTATATTAAGAACTGCATATTAAAGCCACGGTAAAACATCAACAGATTTAATCCCACGTTTGAGAACAGAGTATCTTCATATCATTATTAAGTGTTCAGTGTACTGTGTCTGGATAATAACTATAGTGAATTAATCTATTGGAGAGTATTACTACAGATATCAGAATATCTCACACTTCCACAAAATATTTGGATCATATACTCCTCCTTCTATAAAATGGAGTTAGTGATATTTATCTACATACATATTTCTCTTTCAATGAAGAATGATATATTTAACTCTCACTATGTTGTACATTCAACTTAACTGTTATACTACTCACATGTATTATGATACTTACCATTGACTAGGCAATCTTGTTAGTATGTATTATACAAGCACAGAAGGAAAAGTCACTCCTCACTTAGCTTTTGCAATCAAAGACAGCACTGACTGGGTCCTAGAACTGGTCTTACCTTTCTTTCTTTGTCCACTGTCTTTGTGTGCGTGTTTCCCAATGCTCTTTGTCTCTATTATTTTTCTTATCCTCCCAGTAACCACATCATTCATCCTGTAAGCATAAAAATCACATTAGCCTTAGATGGTAGACCTATAAAGTAGCTAAAATCTTTCTGCTTGCTGTCTGTGCTGTGCAGCTCGTGTACAGAGAAGAAATACAGCAAGTCCCTTTAACTTCCAATTATTCTTGAATCACTGAATTACATTTAAGTAGGTTAGACATCATTCACGCACAATCTGAAGATTTACATTAGACTTAAATAGAGAAAGAGATGGGCAACCAGTACAGCTTGTGAAGTACTGAAGCTGGAAAAAAGCTATAGTTTTACTTCTTCCTAAATTTGGAAAATAATTACCCTTATTTTTGACAGAAACTGGGTGAACACATTGAATTACACATATCCAGTATATGTTCTGTTTTACTAAAGCAGTCTTATAGTAAGATCTATATACTTCAGATCTAGTATATATCTTTTAGCCATTTTACACAGAATACAAACGGTCAATATGAAGCCTTTTAACAAATACCAATTAGCACTAGGAGGTTTTCCTTTATGTTGGCACCCTTAAACTAGTAACAGAAGACAGCTATTTTCCTGTGCCCACAGTTCTACACTGAAGCTTAATTCTGTTCTGCCTAAAGCAGATTTGACAATGACAATTGTCATTTACACATTTATTGCTTAGTTTTGAGTTGAATTACAATTACTTTCTTTCAATGTCAAAGTGACTGTGCTGGATCTACTAAGTATTGACAGCTGGTGACAAAAACAGAAAAAATGTACAGCAGAATGGGATATGGAAATTCAGGGTTTTGTTTTTTTTTTTGCAGCACTTATAACAGTGAAAAGGAACAGAAAAAGAGCAAGCAGGCACTCACTCTGTGATGCAAATTACCTGTGAAAATTATTAATTTTTCTGGAGTCTTACTTTCATTGGTGTTTATAGTTGAAAAGATTATCTTGTGTACAAACTGCATATTCATAGGAAAATACATTCTATTTTCCTTCGGCTAAAGAAGTCAGCCACAGAGAGCTTTCCTAACAGAAAGTAAATCGGTAACTTGGTTCTTAGAATATGGAAGATAGACTTCCCATCTTAGCTGAGAATAAGGGCATTCTATTTTTGATAGTGATAAGGACATAAAAGACAGAGGTCTTTAGAGTTACTCTTGTGTTATAAAAAGACCAACAGCCTTAGTAGAGGTAGACAGCTTATATTTGCAATTGCTGTCATATTGCTTTAGCTACCTTCTCTTGTTTACAGATAATTACTAAGAATTGCATTCAGTGTCCATTGGACACCAATGTAGGAAACATTACCTGGATTTCTAGTCTGTAATTCAAACAAAGTACAATTTCCTGAGCCAACCATCATCTTACAGTGTCTCACAGGGTCAGGAAAGAAACATTGCTGATAGCCTTGATGCAATCTGTGTTAACAGTCATATATCAGTATACCTTCCAGATAGATATTTCTATTTAGTCTTATCCCAGGAACTTCAACTTTATACAAACCTACTCACTGTCCCAGGTCATGTTTTTCTATTAAATATTTTTTTCTTATCCAGATCAAAGCATAATCTAGTTAAAATAGGAGGAAATTTTCATATTTTCCTGTACATCAATTTATGTGTCAAGCACAACACAAAATGCAGTCTTAAGAAGGACTATCTCCCACACGGGGCGCTTAAAAATAAACTGTTTTTCCAACAGAACCTGCCAGAACCCTGCTGATCTATCAAGCTTAGGAAAATACTGGACATCAGCTGCCTCTTATAGAAATTCTTCTGTAGTCTGTGGTAAAAAAAGTTGTCTCCCTTAGTTCTATTTATAAGCAAAGGAATCTTTTTATTTATTTTTAATTTCCTAATTATTCTATATTTTCTATCATTCTCAGAGAACTTCCCCTTTCAGCCTCAGTTGGGTTGCAGTTTTCCTCGGAGAGCTGAAATCTTTATGCTCCTTTTGGTGTTCTGTTGGCAACTTCCCTGCCCTATCCCACTTCCAAGCATTATTGGTGTTTTCCCCCCACCCCTGCACCTCTTATTACGCACTCATTACATAATTTCATCCTTTTGTTACGTGCTTTAGAAACAAAATTTTCCAATGGAGGCAAGATCACTACACGAAGCCCAGTATTCTGCTTGTACTACAACCTGTGGCTGATCTTCAGCACTACTTTTACTGATTACAGCATGCTGCTGATCCACGCACTGCATTGAATAAAAGTTGTTTTTCTGTTTGCTTTCAGCCTGATTGTTTCTGTGGAAAGGCAAAAAGGTTTCCAGAAACCAGGGATTAAAAACACGTCTAGCATTTTTTCTAAATAAAATGAAATACCACAGCTTTCTAAAAATGTATGAAGAAGCAGAAAACCTAAATGTTACCAGCACTGGTCTAACAGCCAGACACCTTCTGTTCTTTCTGTGTTCAGGGATATGCTTTCTACTTTGCTACCTCTTCTAGAAAATATCTGCATATGCTCCATTTGAAGTAATGGAACAAAAGAAGTATTCTCATGGTTGATTTTCATGTTACAAAGCCTCAACTGCCAAAGCACTGTAACATCAAACTGCCTGAATTCCCGTGCCACCAGTAAATGAAGCTTAAGAGTACCTCAGCATCATGTGAACTTACCCACCCTGCTTAACTACAGTACTTTTTTGAGAAAGAAAAGGCAATTTCTTAAAACCCCAGGCACCCTTCAGTCACCCTACCAACTCTTTATTTTAACTCCTCCATGGTACAATTCATTTTTATAACTATTTCATTACTGAATCAAAAATGTTATTTACAGTGCAATCTCAAAGCACAGCACAAACGTTAAGTATTGCCATTACTGCAGGATGGCAGCAAAGCTCATACATACAAGATCATCTAATGTTGTCTTTGCAAAATGGTGTGATTTTTTTTTTTTCTTTTCTTTTTTCATTGCTGAGCACAAAGTAGCGCAAATGTCAAAAAGCAAATGGAACAACAAAGGAGAACAAAGAAGAACAGAGTCTGGTTTGAGGGTTATAGTCATACTTCAACAGTTTCTTCTGAAATTATGATCTCAAGAAACCACACACACACACACACAAAAAAAAAAAGATAAAAATAAAATTGAATTAGCACAAACCTTGCAATTATAGCCATTTAATAAAAATAATTAGTGGAATTAAAATTATACATCACAAAGCCTGTTTTTCCACAATGAGCTTTTATTATTTTTTCCAAGAAATTCAAGTAAATTTTTGTTTTAGAGTCCACTTAATGTTACCTTTTTAGCCCTTTTCTGTTAGCATTGAACCAAACTGCACATGGACTTGACAATGACCACACATGAATTCTCAGAATTTCTTTTCTATGGAAATTATAATTTTTATTGTTACTTTTTCAACTCTGGTTTGCAATGCAAACAAATACATGGTGTACTGCTCAGAGAAGAGGGATGGGTGGAGTATTTACAGAGATTGTGATAGAGCACTAAACTAGAACTGGCAGAGAACTGCTAAGCAGAATGAGAGACACATGAACATTTGAGTCATATACTTTCATTCAGCAACGCAGAGTTAACAGAAATGGGACTGCTTTATCTGGGAAATAAAAGGAATGTTTTAAAACTATATTTTAAAATATTATTACATTTAAATTTCAAAAAAAGCAATTAAGACTCAAACTGAAATGATAAGTGTAGCCATAAATATACCGATACCATTCCAGCAGCAAACTTTAAAAATGCAGATTAGCATAAAAAAAGAAACAGACAGAAAAGAAAAAAGACTCCATAATGTGTTCAGGTCCAACTCTTAGACGTTATATTTAAAAGTTTAACCCTTGAAGTTTACTGTGCATTTTCCCTCTTTTAGGTCAGCCAGGAGATAACTTCTCAGCCAAATTATGCAAATTGTTTCTTTCTATGGACATGATCATTTCTAAGAGACTGAAATTGTTCTGAGCCAGCCCTTTTGCCTGCAATTCAGTAACAGCAGGCAACGGGCACAGATTGTCCCTGTAAAAGATTTACTGTGGGTCTAGAAAGAGAATAACAATCTGTAGTGTCATAATATGTTTGGCAGATTCTCATTGTTACAGGCTATGCTCATTCCTAGGAGAAAAATGAAGCAAGTGCAAAGGAGCATGACTATATTTTGCAGTACTAAACAAATGATTGAGATATCAAATCACTGTCAAACACTTCTACTTTTTCACCTTCTGTGAGCATCCCTACACAGCCTTCAAAGACCACGAAATTCTCAAAAATAACAAACTCTATCTAGACTTAAAATTTATTCTTTGGCTCACTTGAAATTTTACATTTCAAACTCAAGAGAAACTGAATGCATGTATAACTTTCTTTGCTGTTTGTTTTTAAACGAGATGTTAGGAAGCAAATACCAGCATTTAGTGAAAATTAAGGATTTTCTCTAAAAAGAATGCCAGTGGGACTTTAACAGAAACAGGAATCCTTTCAGATAAATCCCACTGAAAGTTTAAGACCACATATTTCAAACTTTTTAAAAAAAATCAAAGGAAGCAACCAGAACTCTGATTTTGTGCAAATGTTTAGGCAATTAGCACAGCATAGCCCATTGGAGTAAAGCAATAAACAGGAAAATACAATTCCTGATTTCTGCTATAGAATCCATTACTCAGGCAGGTAATTGTGGTTCCCTCCACCTCTGCCACTCATTATCTACCTTGCTGATTAAGGCTGAGATCATCTGCACAAGAACTGCCTTTCATCAGATATGTATATAATATCCAGCACAACAAGGTGACAGTAACTAGCAGAATTAGGAGGAGAACTTCTGGTGTAAATAAACCTTCAATAATACAGCAAAAATATATAAAGGATAACAATTTCTCCATCTCTTCATTTACCCAAGAATTAAATATGTAAATAAAGATTAAAAATGTCTTCTTACCATACGAGTACAGATATATGTACATTGTATTACAGCTCTACAGTAATTATCCTCTGAGAGTGAATTTCATGTACAATAATAATAAAATATCCAATCTTGTGACTGACAATTACTTGTTGTAACTACCTTTTTTCAAAATTTCATATCTATATATGACTGACTATATTAATGACTATATAATATTTTCCAGTGAAAAATTTATCCAGTCATTTCACTCATTACCTAATCAATTGTTAAAATAAATTATTCATGAAGAGAATTAGTATCTTTGACCATTGGAAGAAAGAAGACACACAACGACCTCAAATAATTAGGAGCTACAATTACAAATATGAAGGAAATAGGAAATTGTGTGACTGCACTTTGACTGCAAAGTCTCACAAGAATTAAGCTGTTCATAAAAAAAGTCTGCATTTAATTTCCTCACTGTGATGATGCCATGAATATTTACAGGACTGTAACATTTTATTCTTTACAGTCTATTTCTAATGCCAGTACACCTTTAATCCAGTGAAAAACATCAATAACCAGAGATAATTTTTACTTCACCAGTCAGAGTCCAAACAAAACAGCCGGCCAGCTCTTCTGGAGCCTGCTCTGGGAAAAGCTATTCTGAGTGCATGGGCAGAAATTCATGTGATTCATCACTTAAATACGTGATCAACTTCTCTGAACATAAAATAGCTATGCATGCCATTGGAGAAGCAACACATATGAAATATAATCTTACTACCTTTTCTGGTGGCTGTGTTTACCAATTGTAACTCCTCAATTATCTCATTTTTCTCTTTTTGAATGTTATACTTCAAGTACATTCCTTGATTTCCCAGTTGCTTAAATTTCTGCTACTTTGGAAATACTCAAATGTGCAAAGATGCCAGTTTGCTCTTTTTGTTAAATAAGAAATTGAAAATGTTTTTTTCTGTAGTCAGGTAAAGTTTATATAAAATTGCTTTTTGTATTTTCTTTTTAGATTCCATGAAACTGCTTCATGTGTGCTTTCTGCACACTGCTCAACAGATCAAAGCTCAGCTTCCATATTTGGAAGCTTCTGATGCTTTTGACTTATTTCCTGGAGAAGCAGTAAACTTGGAGAACCACGTTCTTGTTCCTAATTATATAAGAATTTTACTGCAGGATGTGGCAAGAATATTTTCCTTACTGCAGAGGTAGTATGAATTTTATTCAGGATATGGTATGTAGATATGACATCCTTGTTTAAATTACACATAAACACTTAAAAAAGGACTTCTAAAATGTAGGATAGATTGAAAACATGTTTTCATCCAAGATCTAACTTGCCCATAGAATGTTAAGTAGGACTTTAACTTTTTATCGTTGTCTTTTATAAGTTGCTTTAGAAATGCTAGAAGAAAATGTACACATTTCTTTTTAATAATCAGTCTTGCATTTCACTGCTTTTGCCCTGTTAAAGAAATTACAGGAACACACGTGAGAAATTGTTAACACAGAAGTTAAACTAAAATTGTCATTGCTTGCATTGTTACAGCAGTGGTCACCAGCAGCAGGATTTCTGTACACTTGCTGTGACTCATTCAAAATCTACTGTGGAACAAGAGTTACTTGGCCTCCAACAAACAGCTCTACTTCACTTTCACTGTTAATTCTGCAAAAAGATGAGGCTCAGGTAAGTGGTGCAGGCTGCCAAAAGTCAAACATTTCACTCAACAGCTTTGTATATGATTGTCTTATTTTCAGATGCCTACCACTGAGACCCTAAAACCACCCTATTCCAACACTAATCAAAAGGCAAATTCTGCAGTGCTTGAATGTGATGATACAGGAAATGGGCTTTCTTGGGGCTTACCTCAAACAGCACGTTTACTAAAGGAAAACCCACATTGGTGGTTTATTCTGTCTTTTGCTAGCTGCCTGAAATTGTAAATAAGCGTTTTTTTTCTTTTGCAAGGCTGCTTGAAATATTACAGTGCTGAAGTCATAACCCCTTTGTAGCTTGTGGGGCTGGATGGCAAACGCAAGCTTAAAATCTGCCAGTCCAAAGGTGCTGAACCATGAATGCCAATGAAAGCCTCTTGCTTTCTGAATGTCATCAGCATTAGAAGTTAATTTATGGACTCCTTTTCCTGAAGTACAGACACTTAATCTGAAATCACTGACAGGCTGGCAGTTTTAACATTGAGTTAGGTATCAAAGTTCTTCTAGACAGAGAGGCGGGAGAGCAGCTTCCCTGATTGCCTGATCAATATTCCGCTTCAGCTGAGATACCTGCCACTGCTATTGTATCTCCTGAGTACATTCTGCTGCTTCTGCTTAATATTTAAAACGTGTACCTATCTAGTGCAAAACCAGATGCAGAAAGATATGAATACAGTTTTATTCACAAATTCTAAAGCATTTTAGACTGTCATATTTCTGAAAAGGTTGCCTTATTAAAAAAAAAAATGTAAAGAGAACTCAGATTTTCAGGTGTTTAGGGTTTTTGTTTTTCTCTCAATACCTTGGAAGACAGAAAAATGTACTGAAAGCCCACAGCTGAGTTTCTGAGGCTCAGGAGCAAATCAAGCTCTCATTTAGCTGGGTCTCTTCAGAGTAATTCCATTAAAGCTCCATTGAGGGACTGAACAGACAACAATTTAAATGCTGGCTTCCAGTTTTGACTAGGCCTTAACTTTAATTATTATTATTATTAGGCCTCCAGCTACCATTCTGTTAGGTGATGTCTTGTGATCAGCTTAAGGTACAGTGCCATGTAATGTCACATAATGACTCTCCATTCTGAGAGCAGAAAATGCAGAATACTACTACTATAATCAAAAGAGAGATTTTACAGATGTTTTGCTTTTTTAGTGCAAAAACTTTGAAATAGGAAAGCTGTTTGACACATTCAGAATTTTTGGTTAGGTTCAAGTCCCGTTTCAGGATCAAGAAAAAGTAATAATGTTGGCATCTCTTTGCTGTTGTCCAAAAAATGATTCCCAGTGAATCATACTGAAAGAAACCAGACTGGGATTCCTAGAGGATGAGAGCTGAACAGGGAAATCAAACTGGGAGATGCCTATGTACTTTTGAAATAAATTATATGAGATATTAAGTTAGTATTAGAGTTGTGTACTGTTGTTAGAGCAAATAGGAAATCTATAGTTATGTCATCACTTTCTGCTGACACCAATGGCTCTACCTATGAGCAGCCTTCAGGAATGCAGGAAGCAAACAGAAAGAAGAATGGGAAAAATGAATGCAAAAGAGAAACATGACAAGCAACTGGCTGATGAGGTTAGGGCGGTCATCACAGCCATTAAGAAAAGCATATAAGGATAGCTTTGTCAAGAGGGCTAACCAATTCCAAAATGCATTTTTCTCGCTCTGTCGCATGTCCAGCTAACAGATTTCAAAATGCTTTTTTTTGCTACAAGTCCACCACATTTTCAAATTAATCAATATAAACTGGGGCTCCATTGTTTAGATTATTCAACTGCTGTAATAAGCATGCTTGATTGCCAGGGTCTGTGATTCCAGAGGCCAAATCAAAGACATGATATTAACTTCTTTCAAAGATGCAGCAACCAAGGCAGTAGAAGAATGCAAATAAATCAATTCTGCATGCTTAATCCCATCTCCCTTTCATGCACGCCTGGTAATGGAAAATGATTTTTTTCCACCCTGCCTTATCATTCTGAGGTATGAAAAAGAGATTTTGTCACAGTAATGAAGCACAGGAAAAGGGAGCTTGTTATAAACTGATTACAGTTTAGATTGAAGGGCAGGTTTTCATTAGCTTAGTTAGATTGGGCATAATCATTGGACTGGAGTAATTACCCCACAAGAACCTTCTGAATGAGAAGGTGAGTCCGATGTACAGTGCACAAAAATAAAAAGCAATGAACTAAGGTGTAAAAAAGAAAAACAGAAGACCTTCCAAGCTACATCAATGAGAACAGCTGAACTTCTCATTAAGAAACTCAACAAAGAATCCTATTGGAGAAATCAAGAATTTGTTTAAATGTTGTTCTTCATGCAGTCAGCTATCCAACCTTTTTTTGTTCCATGATGTCCAGGGTGATACACCTATCTTTTCACCTGCAATTACTCAAGCATTAGTGGCAGGAATACAAATCAGACTGCTTATTGTGTGACTCTGACTTACAGTCAGAAGCACATATATACCTGAACCCACCCTGAGTGCAACTTACTGTACTTACTTGCTTCCATAGGCATTAACCCATTGTAATCTGCACTAGCCTAAAGAAACTGTTGCAGATCTTACCTCTTTTCTCAGGAAGATGCCAAACAAAATGCTTTCATTTCACACTCAGAAGCAAAACCTCAAAAAATTTGCTTACTCAAAAATTTTAGAGAATTCTTCTCTAAAGGACAAATTGTTCACAGGAGAAGTAGTTCTCTATAAAATAGATTAAAGACTGTAATGATGGTATCATTAATTCTCTTACAATTCAATCTCTTCTATCTATGTATAAAGGGCCAACCCTCTCAACTACATTATATTTTAGTGCCCAATTTATGAAATAATCCCAGAACATTAATGATGCCACAGGTAACAGTTGTAATATCTCAAGCAGTTTAAGACACTGTTCTAACAATAGAGTACATTTTGTTTGAACTCCATTTATTCTTCATCTTGCAATACTTGCTTTGGGGAACACTGAGCAATATAGGCACAGTTTCAGTTGCAACACTTCATAAATTCCTTTCTTCCATAACTTACCCTCTCTCCTGACTCTCCACTGGTTGCCCTTTACTCTTCCCTTTCAGTACACACACCTTTGCTGCTGTAGCCTTCTTATTCACATACACCAAATGTGTTTCTCCACATCCTTTAGTAAATCTACCCATCTTCTCTTGTCTTTAATACTCCTAAGCTCCTTTTCAAGCATGGTCTCACTTGTACAGATATACACATGCACACACACAATTTTCCACTCATATTTAGAATGCAATTTTTTGCAGGCATGGTCCACTGGTAGAAGTTGTTCAGTGGATATGTCATCTGAGAGGAGCCAGATCACAGAGGCTCTGAGGCTCGCTCAGTAACTGGTACTTTATTCCCTTTCCCTCCTGCTCTCTGTCACAGCTTGAGTTTAAGCAGTCTCTAGAGCTTCACACAGCACAGTTTTGGTTCACTTGCCAGTGGCAGTGCTGCTACTACAGCACCTTGCATGAGTGACCTGATCTCAGGCTGGGTCTCTGCAGATTAGGATGACACACACAGACAGCATTGGATGTAACAGCAGACTTCTGCGTTGAAGATCAGATGAGTAATGGCAAGAGATTATCTATTCCACAGAAAGAATCAAATTTTCATAGGCATTTTATCCTGGCTTATCATGAAAAGCTGAAACCTCAAACTGTAGTGGGGGTGAGTGCAGAACAGCTATAGGGAAGTTCTCAATTATGCCTTGTGCAATGAATGCCCCTACAACATCCTAAATATTCTTTCCTATGTCCTTCCTATCTCTCTCTCTCCCAGTCTTTTAATCCATCTCTATCTTACCACAAAATACACGGAGTTGCAATATATTGACATGCCCCAAAGTTACAGAGAGCAGATTTCTATCTATGCTGGGGTCCTTTTGAGGTGAAACAGACGATGTCACTTAGCAACTCTTTACTCCTGTAAGTTATGGAAAGAAAAGAGGTTACATCCAATCCTGTTGTTTACCTTCGGTTAGGCTGCAGTATGAATGCTTTAGGAAAGAAGTCTATGTGGGTATTAAATCAGACAACTTTGTGACTTGATGAAAATTTCCTTTTTTTTTTTTTTTCTTATTTTTTAAAGTATGCTTACCAAAGCAATTTCTTTCAACTTCTGCCCCAATATCTCCTTCAACTACACATCTATAACTTGTAAAAACCCAAACAAGTCACATTGTTCAAAAATCTATTTACTTGTTTTCTGAGAAGGGCATGAATTTTCACTGATAACAACACTTTTGTTCAATACTGTGCCCTTTATCTGATTAGTTAAGAGTTTTATAAACTTTAATTAAATCTGAAAGCACTCTTACAAATTAAAGAAGCAACGCTATATTCACTTTGGGTCACTTAAACTGAAGTGAGTGAAACAATGGATCCTGGTCAAGCAAAATTTTGGGCCATCACTGTACAGCAAAGTAATTTCTATTAACTTTTGCAGTTATTGAGGACTAAATTGGATAGACTAGTGCCCACTGCAAAGCTCATTCGTGTTTGTATACTCCCATCTGTTTTCACTTGATTAACATCATAATATTTGTAAGGCAAAAAAAAACTGAACGAGTGCTGAAGAGGATATATATCAGTAACAGACTGAGATCCTGTTTCTCATAAATATTAAACTTTGCATCAAAGTCTTTTCAAAAGACATCTTAAAATAGTTAATGCAAATGATCACTCTCTCTCTCTCTCTCTCTCTCTCTCTCTCCATTTTTCTTGAACAAAATTGAGAGCAAAAGCATTACCTATTCTATTGCAAGTTTGTATGACACAATCACTGTACTGATTGCCATGGACATCCTGCTTCTTCCTACTGCTACAAAATCAAGTTTTTAAAGGTTGCTGGAAGAATTTAACCCCAATAGATCCTGCCATCACACTTCGCTTTTACATGGTTTGTTATTTCTACTGTGCACGACACTGTGAAACCAAAGGTTAGGGTCTTATTAAGACAGGTTACCAAAAGCTGGAAGGAAAGTGAATTCCTACCCCCATCACCGTTAGACGTAATGATCAGATTTGCCTCTCACTGTTCACTGTTTAAGTCTAACCTTGAGCTGGAAACAGAAAAACCTGGAACAAAAAAAGGAACTTTACTGCCTTCTTTATTCTCTACTGATGAAAAAGAAAGCCTTACCCTCTATTTCCAGCTCATAAATCTAATATCCATCACAAAGACTAATTTGAAAAACATAGGCCCTAAAATTTATCACATTAAGCAGAACTACCCAGAGCCACGAGCAACATGCATAACACAACAGACTCAGCATCTACTTTAATATTAGAAAGAAAAGGAAAAAGTTCTGAATTTGTGCATTGAGTTGTCTAGATTTGTAGAACTTGGCTCATTCAAATGTGAGGAATTGACATACAATTCTTCATGAGGTTTTTGCTTTGTTCCAGTATAATAAATACCATATAGTTCAGTCAAATGACCATCCAATACCATTCATAGCACTTATACCTGCACTAGGGAAGGCAAATCACATGGGTTTTCACCCTTCTTAAGCAAGAGAAAGCTTAGAAAGTGCCAGGGAATAGATAAACCATAGCAAACAAGCAAACGGACAAAGGCAGAGTAGAAACATCCGTCTTCACATGGAAAAGGGGTGGGTTGGGAGCATGTGTGTAATATACAGAATGTCACAGACAGAACCAGATTTTTTGGTAATCTACACAACCTGTTTCAAACAACGGAAAATAGTCAAGGAATATGTATTGGATGCCAAGAAAGAACACAGAATAGACAACGCAGTAGAGGAAGACTACAAGAAACTTATCAGAGAGTGAGAGGAACTATTAGCTGGAGAGACATGTTTTCTTTCCCCTTTCTTTGCCTAAGATCTTCTCATTCAGAGCCTCGTACAATGCTTGCTCTGTAAATTTTGAGAAATCCAAACCATGCTTCAAGTGTAAGGAATAGGTGTGCATTAGAGGAAGAGAAATGGAAAAAAAAAAACAAGAGTGGTCAAGACAGAGTTGAGGGACAGAAGAGATTGCACATTTTGCTTGTTCTCACATTTCACTTGAAATAAATCAGCCTTTTTTTTTTTTTCTTCAGTTGTGTGATCTATGCTCATGGGGATGCAAAGATTGAATGCAAATTTGACAAAACTGAAGATGGATGTCTTCTATTTACACAATTACCATTCCAATTAAACAACGCTTATTGCCATTAGTATGACATCAGTTCTCTGAGATTAAGCAGATTCTTGATTAGGCATGTCCTGAACAAGTGCAATACACTGTGCAATTGTTTTAATATTATGCACCAGTAGATATTTTGAATTGCTCAGTTAAACAACACTTGAATTTAAAATTAAAAGGTAAAGGAAGGAAGAAAAATTCCCCACAATGAACAAAAGAAAAGTTATAGCATGATGGCACTTCCTTGGGGAAAAGGGCTTTGAAAAGCTTACCAGACTAAGATGTACACCTATGCAAGATTTACATTATGCAAAATGATGTCCTGACAGTGGCAGTACTGGCAAATAGTACGAACAAATCAGTGCTAAACATGCTAATCTATTAAACATATTACTTAATACTTCCAACAGTTTTCAAGCATATAAGATTTTTTTTATGTTTTTTTAATCTCTGGACAAGAATAAGTCCATCATTTTATAACCATATTATGATATTATTATTACGTCAGTGTGACGTTCCTTTCCCTCATTTTCATATGCTTTATTGTAATATTTTCCTCATTTTCTCTGATACTGATTATTTTAATTTATAGTCAGAGCCAGAACACTTGTAAAAATAAAAACATTTTTTGTTCCTTATTACAATACAGAAATTAAGCGTATTTGAATCCATCTCCTCTGACAATCATCAGTTGAGGAAAATAGATCATTTTTACCTGATGCACTGATTATAGACTATGTTTCATAAAACAGCAAGGAATGTAATGACCTTTCAACCATTCTTCATTGCAGAGAAATCATCAACTTCTTTAGACTCCAGCAGAGCACTCATAAATAGTAATGCTTATTTAAGATAATTCAACATGCAATAAAAGAGACATAGAGAAGAATCCTCATTAGATTGAATGAACAGAAGGGAGTAAACTCATGCTGTGTATTTTTTCATTTCTGAATAATTATTTGACATAATCTGTATAAGAATTTGAGCTATCTTAGCTTTCTACTGCAATACAATGTAGATTACTATAGGATTGTAAATATTGATCTTCTAAAACTGACACTCAGATTTATTTGGAGTAATCATCCTCTACCCATCCCCAACATGATTAAAGTTTCTTCAGTCTTCCAGCCATCCCCACCAACTTGGATGCTTAAGTTTGTGGATTATGCACCATTCCTTTTAACAGCATGCATGATGCTGTTTTTCACAACTGAACCAAACAAATTATTTGATATCTGATTATGATTCCATCAAAATGGATCTTTTTATTTCTCTGTCTCATCATAAGATAGATTTACAGATATAGATTTAATATTAAGAAACGTCTGATTACCTTCATAAAGACCTACCCAAATGATCTGTTGATCTATACTCTGTAGAATTAAAGTTCTCCATGCCATTCTCTCCTGCACTTCATGGCCCAAATTTTCTTCTACATTAGACTTTCCCTAGGATAACTACACAGACTTTGCTGGAAATATCCTGGTATAAATCACTGATAGAAAGAGAAGGACTCTAAAAGATACTGAAAAAAGAAATTGAAGTTCACAAAAACCTCAAAACATCCACTCATAACACCTCCACTCTAGCTCCGAATCCCAGCTCTTGAAACAGGATGTTTTCAATTCCTTTAATAACAAAAGAAAAGAATGCTGAATAAGCCTATTATCTTTTCTGTGTGCCTATTTTTGCTTTGATGTAAAATAAATAAAAAATGAACTGACAATTCTAAGATATGAAGACACCACATTGTTGTCATTCTGTGTTCTTACAAATCTGATTCACTCATGCCGTTTAAGCTGCTGAAGCCTTTGAAGTTGGAAAATACTACCACATGAACTTCTACCATTGGTAATTAAGACATAGTGTGGCAAATCAAAGGGGACGTGCTACCTAGTGTCTACAGTTCCTTCCTAAAAAAATGCAAGCTGAGAGTCATGATAATAAATCAATTGGTTCTGCCTTTCAGTAGGAAAAGACCTGTAACTTGTTATATTATAACTCAATCCCATCTTGTATCCAAGATCAATTCCTCTTTCTCTTCATTCTTTATTATCTTTGAAGTTCTTTTCCTTCAGATTAATTTTTCTTCTAGGAATGGAGGGGAATACTGAGTTTAAGAAAAAAAAAAAGGGAAAAAAGAGAAAGAATCTCATCATTTGTCTTCTCAGTGGGAAGAACAGGAGCATTTCCTTTCTCCTCCCCACTCACTACCACGTATTTCTTCAAGTTGTTGTTTTCCCATAAATTTAATCAGGTTGATCTTCTCAGGCCATGCTAAGAGCTGAGCTGGCAAAACACAGCATATAAAGGTTTATTAGCACAACTGGATTATTTAACGTGTGTGAGCCTCAGGGAGTCTTATATTCCATGTAGGAGAGTATCTTCACATTTCATACTGTATTAAAAATGTAAACTATACAATATTTCCATAAAAATAAATTGATATGTGCCCTAATTGGAAAGGTACAGAAAGCTCACTGCTACGTTAATTTGCTTACTACAGTAAACCATCGTATGGTGCATGTATTTTGGCTAAAGTCATAGATTTCATAAAACATTTCTTTTTCTCATCTTTATTATTTTTATGGGTTAGCTTTTGCTTCAAAATGGGTAGCAGGATAACTAGCTGTTAAAAATTCATGTATACCTGGGGGCACTGAGTAGTTTGTTTGATTCTAAGAAGGAAAAATAGAAAAATTTCTGCACAGTAGTAACATAATTCACCATAACATAACTCAGGGCTTTAAACTGGCCTTTTCTGTCTGAGTTTCTATTCCTCAGATAAAGCTTTAGGCTCCTTCTCAGAACTGTGTGCACCTCCAGCTTCTATAAATCTGCACTGGACTTATGGGTGGTCAGCACACCAACCCAGGCAGATTCTACTAGCCAAACTGTGCATATAGATAGCACTAGCCTTTTCCCTCCTCCCTTTCTATTGCTGTTACTACAGTGAAGCCTGGGAGAACAGATCTAAAAGGATTTAGACAAACTGTGATAAACTGTAGTCACACATGCAAAAGGCAATCTCATATGCTTACATCGTTCCATTACCTTGGACTCCTCAAATTTATTAGTGCATTACCATATGGCTGTTAGATTTCTGCTGAAAAAAAGCTTTAAGCTCCTACTTGTACTGATGGGTGCTGTTTGAATAGCACTGAATGCAATTTTGCTCATGGCTCTGACACTTACTGCATGATCCTGCAAAAATTATTCATTTTACTCAGAAAACCTCCCTACTTAAATCATAAGGTGTTTAGGATGGAGAGTGTTTTCTCATTATACACATGTACAGTGTCTTTTCTAAAAGGAACTGATTTGTTTTGAATTTATAGGTGTTTTAAAACTAAGTATTAAATACCAGTCCCAAAATGCTGTTTATTGTGACTTACATCACAAAATATGATATATCTTCAAGTATGAGCAACTTAATTAATTTTAAAAAAACAACATTGTTGTTTTTTTTGTTTATCCACAATATATGTATCTAAATGCTTCCAAAATGCCAAGTGAGATAATTTTCTCTTGATACCTGAACTGTGATATTAAGTATATATGGATACATTCAGTGGTATCCAAATATTTCCTTATATTTTGCATGTCTAATACATAAAATTAGTACAGAATTCTGCCACAGAAATCCTGAAAGATGATAACTGCTATTTTCATTTTAAAATATTGTTGAACAGTAATAGTATGAATAAAAGGGGAAAAAAAAAAAAAAAAAAAAGGAAACTATTTCACAACAATGACAACAGTAGAAGAATCTTTTATGTGTTTGTGCATATAAACATACATAGAAAACAAAGCAAATTCCATTTTTATCCTCCTTAAATCTATTCCATATCTGGAGAGAGCTTGCTAAGATGACAGTGAGACACTGCACTGAAATGAAACACACAATCAAATACCACCCAGGGCTCAGAAAGAGTCATATTGTTCATCCAAACAAGTATGCCTATAATAGTACAGACACACTTTGCTGGCCCAGACACAGCTCTTTCTACTGAGCAGATTATCTCTGCTGGTAGCAAAGGGGACATGAGCATCTTAAAGATAAGATCATCAGATAAACTTGAAAAAACATTTTGACCTGACATTTTTAACTGACAAATCAATCCCTTATATTTTTCCAACAGTTTCCTACCCCAGAATTAAAAACAGTTATTTAGCAGTGACTCTTCTCAGAATCAAAACAAGCCTATGATTCATAGTTAATCAGGGAAATTCAAAAGCAAATGGAAGAATAGGTTTAAAATGCAGCAGAGAGACACTGCTGAACATAAGCATTTCACATATCTGATTAAGCTGGTCATTTAAGCTTTCTAAGTTCTGCTCCATATTCCTCGAAAGCTTCAACTGCCTTAAAATAAACAAAATCATTTGCAGGTAAATATAAAAAATAAATGCAATCAGGCTTTGTAACACTCAACTAAAGTTATATTTAAAGAGATATATATATGATTAAATAATAATCATTTACTTTAAGAATGCATTGTCTCAGTTAAATTTAAACCTGCACAATGCACAAACCAAAGGGATTATCCTGTTTCTGAATAATTATATGCATAAATTCCTATACAAGTATTTGAGTGCATGCCATTGCCCTTCATTCATCCAATCATGATTTGTATGAGTCACAAATGAAAAGCCATAGCTATTAATAACACAATATTTTCTTTGAATTTATTTTTTCCACAATATTGCTATAAACTAAGACATATAACAGAATATACACTTGAATTCGGTTAGTGCAATAGAGTCAAAAAACACTGAAGTATTCAAAAGCTAAAATGGGACAAGACTTGCCACGAGCAAAAAGTTAAAATTCCTACTTAATATCAAAGTAGTCAGTTGATATAATCTCTTATCTTATTTAGGTAGTGATAAAATAGTGTTAGGTGTAGCTAATTAGCAGGCAATAGTATATTTGCAAGTAAGACACTAACAAAGTTCTCCACACTATGTTCCTCCAGCACAGAACCTGTCCTCACAAAGAGGTTCCCACATGCACTGCCCCAAAACCTTGCAATCCTAGTCTCTTAAATTGTTTTATACAAAGACTTCCTCCCTCCTCCCAGTACTCCACAGCAAGAACACACAGGTGGCTTTCAGTTCTTTGGAATGTTTTCATTTTTTAAAGACGCAGGTATTTTCCGAAGTATTATTAGGGTTGATGTATTTTAAAATGAAAACTTTGTTCTCTTGCTTTTTTTTTTTTTTTTTCTGAGTAAGTTTAAACATAAAATCATCATGACATGACGCCACGTTTGAGTGAATTACTCCAGATACCAGCCTACTTTTCTTATCACTTGGTTACAGCTCAGTGATTTTGGTTCTTGAAACTCCCTTGTAAAACTTCCTGGAAAGAAATTCCTTTTCTCACCACTTTCAGAAATTTATTTATAAGACACAAGCCGAATGTATGCAATAAGATATCCAACTGTTGAAAAAAATCTTTTTTCCTCTCAATTATATAAAAAAAGTTTTTCTTTTCTTTCAATGATCTTGCAGCAGAATATACATATACATATAAACAGTATCTTTATAATATATCACATAGTAGGGCCTCAACATATTGAAATGATACACAGCATAGGAAGAGAAGATTCCATAGAGAACTGACTTATTAGAAGAAATAGCCCATTGGAAAGCCATATAGGTCTCTGGAAGACTGTGTTCAGTTACAACATGCACTGAGAGTTTACAGCACTATAACAGTAATAAAAAATAATAATAGAAAAAGAAATCAAGCTTAGAGACAAGTGAAAGGAGGAACAAGAAAGGCTAACTCAGTTTTAAAGGCATTTTAAACGCCCCCTAATAGAGGTAAGCGTCTTTAATGTTTAATATATCATAAGGAAAAAATATATCATTCTTCACAGAAAATATTTTCTGCAACTTAAAAAAAAAAAAAGGAAATTGATATTTGGTTGATATTTGCAAAACAAACAAAATTGTCTTGCTTAAGAGGTACCATCGATTTATATAAGGACTTGTGAAAAAAAAAAAATCCGCTCATAGATTGCAGAACATATGCATGTGCTTATACTTTAGGCTTTGCTTCCTCTCTGGTTGTAAGCAAAGTTATGTACATGCTGAAGCATTTGTGAAAGCAGCATCTAAAATTAGACACCTTAGCTGCACCTAACAGCGTTCCTGTTCTGTATAGCCAGCTAATATCCTCCCCGAGTCACCATTTTACCTCTACGTATGTAAAGGAGCTTATTTTTTACATAAAGAGTCTGTGTCTACAATGAGAAGGAAAAATAAGATTATCCTCAAGATTTTCTGATCCCCTGAAGGATTTATATATCTTTTCTTTCCTTTTCATAAACAAGGACATTACTTTAACAAATATCCACCTTTTACAATTAACATACCAGGATCCTCTCAAAATCACAAGTTAAGATGTGCATCTCATTCATGGAAGTGACATGACAGGTGTTAAATCTGACAACACTCTTTTTTCCCATAAGAAAATATTCATAAATGTTTCCTGCCCCAGTGACTCATTTCAATTTCAGTTTCAAATAGATTTCACTTCACACCTAAGGCTGTCAGATGCATACTATGGTCTTGGGCTTAAATTTAAAAAGCATCAAGGGAATGAAGGAGATAACGCCTCTTTTATTTCAGTTTAGAGAAAACAAAAAAAAAAATCACATTCAATATCTATGTATTGCACAGACTACCTGCTAAGCTTCACTTTGTCCTTGAAAAGCAGAAAAAAACCCACATCAATTAAATATAGTAAAGGTATGCCATTTCTCCCAACATTTCAAGTACACAGATATGCAAAAACCTCAAGCCTCGGTACACACAAAACAGAAAAATGAGCTATTGCATGCAAAACATCTCTTTCCTCTTTCTCTCCCTGTCCCTCTCAGCCCATATCAGAATCTTTCTAAGATTCTGGGTTTTTTTTTTTGACTTTGTCTAAATTCAGGACAGGGCTTAAATAGTGGGAAGAAATAGGGGTCAGTATGCTGAGCTGCTTTCCTAAGTAAGGATAAATAATTCAGTACTTTACATGTTTCCCAAAACTGGGAACTAGTCAGAAGTCTGACGTAGGAGGGAATCCTGCTCAACAGAAACAAACAGAACGGGTTTTAAAGTCTGATCTCACACTGGATAGTTTTAGGTTAGGAGGTGAAAAGGTGAACAAAACCTTTAAAGAGGCTTTATCAACCCCCAGGTAGATCAGCAATCAATGTAGTATAGGAAAAAAGATGGGCAAAATCAGGAAAAAAAAAAAAAAAAAAAAAAAAAAAGGAGTAGTGAGGATTTCCTAATTCCACAGGAGAAATAAAAGATCTAGAGAGACAAAACATAAAATAGTTTGCGGGAATAAAGGTGGAGGATTCTGGGTAAAGGCAATCAAAGAGGTTTTTTTGATGTTTTGTTGTTTTTTTTTTTGTTTTGTTTTTTTTTTTGGATAAAGAAGTTTGTCTGTATTGTGGAGCTGTGAAGATCCCACACCTCTAGTAATTAGTGTCCTGCTAATTAAGTTGCCACATTGGTGAGGCAGATATTGTAGGTGTTAGCAGGATTTAAATACACCTTTATCAGCAGACTCTTTCTTCCAGTTTTCCAAAGCTGGAACTTCTATTGATGCAGACACCCCTGGTAAACACTGCACCCTGGTGAATGATCACTTTCTCTTAGTGTCATGAAAGCAGTATGCAGAAGCTCAAGTCTGAAAACTACATATGGTTTCATAAAAATCCAACACTGTAAGGTCACATTAGGTTACTGGAAATGACTCTTTGCCCAGTATTAACTATATTGTGCTCCTGCCTTAAGGATGTGCTGTATTCTCCTTGGAAAAAAATAACAAAACCCCAGACTGCTTGCAGGAAAACGCCCGTGTTCACAGAATCACAGAATTGTAGGGGTTGGAAGGGACCTCCAGAGATCATCGAGTCCAACCCCCCGATTCAGTCCTCTTCCTGATTCAGTCACTCTTGGACTGTTATTGAAAAGCACCTCCCTGCCAAACAGGCAGGAGCTCCAAAGCACTCCATGACTCCTAAGAACCATACCTACAAAGATAGATATTTAAATGTCAGCAATAACTAAGCAGTACTGTATAACTGTTTAACGCTTTGGATTGACTAAATAAAGAATATACTGTAAACTCTGACGCCAGTTTTCCAAGTCCTGTTGATATCAGCCTAGGTGACCCTCTGAACCTGATGCTTCTTCTAGTTTTAAGGTGCTCTCACTAAGAGCAGTCAAATTTTTCTGATAATACCCTAAGGACCTTTCCTAGTTTGAGACTGGATATTGATACAGAAATCTGTAACTTCATATAAGGGCTTTTGATTCTTTGATTCCTTTCAGAATCACAAGTGGAATTTTCATTTTCATCTTTCTTTTTTGTGTGATACAATAAAAATCACACAAAGTCAGAAAACCAGACTGAAATTAAGAGAGGGAGGGAGAGAGAAAGAGAGGAGAGGGAAGGGTGGAGAAAGTAAGTGGGAGAGAGAGAGAGAGAGAGAGAGCACATCATGGTGGGAAAGCAAGAGAGTGTCCGAGTGCATGAGCAAGAGAAAGAAAAGCAAGAGCAAAGAGGGGAATGGAAAGAGGGAAAGGCAGAGAAAGAAAAAGAAAGCGCAGAGAGAGAGCGAAAATGGGAGATGAGGAGAAAACAACTGTCTTTTGGCTGACTAAAATATGGACGGGTAAAAAGCTGTGAAATGGACTCCAGGAAACAAACACCTGGTTATTCCATATGAAGACTGGTGACTCTTAAATCTTTTATTTATTGTGTTAGAATTATTAATGAGAATTTGTAGTAAGAGCAGATCACAAAAAAAGAGGAGTGATGATATCTTCTATGCACCTTTCCATCCCAGATTCAATCTCCCACACCAGAACTGCCAGCTGGTGTGTGCACGTGTCAGACTCCTCGGTTCACTGTTCCAATAATTAGCTCAGGATTAACTTCATTCAAACAGTCATCCAGAACTCTGTAAATGACTTTTTTTTTCCCCCCTCTCTTGTGCCTTCATACGGAATCCACATTCAAAGCTCTGTCTAAAGCATAGTTTGACACTTTATACACAACATGACTTTGTTAAGACTTTCCCAGTAGGAAAGCAAGCATACCAACACGCTCCTGCCTGTCAGGGATCTTCAGATGCTGTGGGGGGAATTGGGGTTTCAGCTTGCTGTGACCCCCCGAGGAGCCCTTTAACATCTGAGACTAACACACTGCAGTACACTTCAGCATTTCTTCTGGATCAGATACCTCAGACTGAATGTGATATTTTGGTGTAGTTTTAGTAGGGAAATTTAATTAGAATTACCCATGGATAGTTTAAAAGGGAATCTGCAGATCATTTATTACTGGCCTGTATTTACTGATGCAGCAACAAACCCATCTGGTTAGGCCCTATTCCTTAATTAGTTCATTTAACATTTTTGTCTGAAATGAAACCAACTACAACTGTATATGCTGCACAAGGCATAAATCACTCTCTCTATATTATATAATAAAACAACTTAATGGGGAGTGCTTTTAGTTGAAGCCAATTTTTATATATTTCATTCATTGTGCCAGAAAAGTCAGTGTGAAATTGTGACTGCAGCTGGCTGAAAGTAAGGGATTATGACCTCTCTTCACAGTGATTACATGCTAAAAATTAATTGTGCTCCCCCCCATCACTGTAGCATTGTGACTGTTTGAAGCAGAGCGTAGGTGGGCGTGGGTGAGATGCATGTAAGAACAAATAGATTACATGGTGCACAAATCAATGCTTGTTATTGCTAAGTCATAAAAAATGGTTTCTAGCTAACAAGTACTGAAAGAAAGAAACAAACAAGTTTAATTTAATTACCAGTATATCTAGTTTGTACACTGGAGTAACTGAACTGAGATAAATTGAGACTGGTATTCATCTGTATGTTATATTAAGATGCTGGTACAGCTAGCCATATATTTCAAAGCACTGAGTTTACCCCACCAATCATGTAAAAACACTACCGCAGTCCTTTTCTATGCCGAATGTAATATATTAGCTCTTGTTTCTTTTAATGTTACAGCATCTTTCTTTTTGGTGCTCCTTCTTGCTAGCATTTGCTACAGGAAATATTGATCTCTGCTTCTTCAAAATGAGATTTTCTTGTACCTTTTCTTACTCGGCAGACCCTACACTTTGTATGTTTGATATTACAGATTCTCTCTCTGGGGAAAGCTCTGTTCTGCCACTTCACAGTTTCTTTCAGCAGAATTCTTTTCACACTTCAAATAGCATTGCGCTTTGCCAATTGTGAAAAAAATAACTGGTTTGTTTTACTGTGTACATTTAGTTACACTTAAACCATTAACAAGCAGCCCAAAGGCCAGATGAAGCATTAAATCATCTATGACTTAGCCATATCCTTTCCCAGAGTTTTACAGCATGATAAGCTCACACAGCTTTGGAGAAACTTCAATATTTGTGTGACAGTCAAAAGCATATGAAACATCTTAATTTGAGAACTCACTCATTCTTCACAAAGCACTACAGTTAACATAGAAAAAAAGGACTTTTCACTCAAAATTCAAATTCATAGTACATAAACGCATTCAAAACAAATGTATGAAGGTTGCTCTAGAAGTAATGCCTCCTATTTATTTCTACAAGAACTATGACAGATCCAAAAAGCACAATAACACTGTTTGATAGTCCAAATTCTCAGCTACAAACCACTATTTTTTTCAGTGTAGTCATCACAATTAGCAATGCATTTTCGCCAGTGATTAACGAGACCCTTCAAGCTGTGTTCATATGCATCTACACCATCACCGCTACTGAAAGATACCACCCATCACCTCACTGTGCTAACACCCACTGTTTGGTCTCCAGAAACATTCAGCAAGCATCCACAAATGTCAATGAGTGCCATTTCTCTGCATGGAGGAATTCAGCGACACACCTTTGTTTCATGCACACTTCCATGTCAGATGCCATTTTGTCAGACTGCCCCTCTGCCGCCATCTGTCAAATGGCAACAAGATGCAATGGAATATTGGTGGGAAGGTTCAGCCCCAGCTGCCACAGCACCAACATCTGCCTCTGATGTCGTGGACCAACATAACAAAATAGGAGGCATTGCTTTTGGAGCAGTTCTTGTTCTGCTCTCTGAATATTTGTTTTTGCATCACTTTAGAGGCGTGCTTCAATAACCCTTCATTTCCTGGTTTAGATGTCTAAAGAGAGGCTTCACTCACTGACAGATGGTAAAGCTCAGTAACGCTTCCCATGGGTTGAAATTGTGTCTTTATGTTCAGCACAGAAAAGGCAAACAAAGTAAGATAAATAATATACAAGAACTTTTTTGTTTGACCGCTGATGATGGTGGTTGAAAGTACAGCTACGAACATGGGCAGTGGTTGAGTTGGAGTGAGTGAACTCTGCTTGTGCTGCCATATCATTCTAATCCATTATTTTTATTTTCTAGTGCTTATGTATTTATTTTCCTTTGCTTTTAGCACCACTTTACAACATGCGACTTAATTTTAAAAAATGCTCTGTCACCACATTTTCCATGACTTCAGTGGGAATTGCTAGTCTCAGAACTTATCTATATTTACTCTTCTTCAAGCAAATTAACTAAAAATGGCTTTAGAGAGCATCTTTGGGTCCTCATTTTAAGAACATTTCTAGTAGCAACATCTGTGTGATCTTTTTCCAACAGGACAGAACAATAACAGCGTTCAGTACTCTTCTATGAATAATTTCAATTGCTGTGTGGCAAGCTGATTAATTATGTATGGCAGATGATATGATTTTATAGAGGTAGAATATTTGTACTTAACTGCATCTCATTGATTTACTGCACTGGTTACACGTTTTTTTCCTTAAAAAAGAAGTTGAATGGACATTATCAATTTTAAATCTTGCCAAATTTTTTTTTTTAATTTTAATAAACTTAAGTAGCTTCAGATACCATGCATATTTCTGTATTTAATATCTGCTTCTGATTACATCTCTAATCCTTACATTTTGAGATGATTCTGTTTAACCCTTGCTGTATTTTGCTAAGCGCAGTACATGAAGAAGTATCCTGTTTCACGTTATGCTGGGAAGGGAGTGTATTCAGACCTATATAGAGAAAGAATGAAAATAAAAGATCCACAATGATCTCAAGAAGTCACATGCTGTAAATAATGCATTGTTTGGTCTGATATTGGTAAGTTACCATCTGGTCTACAAACTGACTCCTCATTCCAAGAAAGACATTCTTTTAAAAAAGAGAAAAAATCTTGCAAAAAGTGACTCGTTTATAAAGAACTGCTATAATAGCAAAGAATTGTAATTACCAAGTTGTAACTGGGACATAATTTAATGTGTTTTTGATACGTATACAAGAGAAAAGGTACATGCCATTTTCTTCTGTATATGCACACAGGTATCCATAAATGTGAATGACCTTCTCTACAGCAGGTAACCAGACTGCCATCAGGCCACAGGCTGCTCTGCCTGTGTCATGGTATGGCAGAGCAGTCATCACCTGCCTCGAGTGCTGGCTTGTGCCTGCCGTATCTACAATCTCTTTGAGTATAAATGGATGTTTGCTGGGCTTTAAGACCACACAAATCACCTCAGGCAGAATAATAATTGTACTTGTAGCAGCAGCCAAGCTATTTCATGGACATGTTAGGTTGGCAGAAGAGTGAATCAATTTATAAAAGAGTGTGCAGGATTAGATAAAGCCAAAGCCCTGACGGCTTTATCTGATGGGTTCAGTTTGTTTTCTTAGAAGTAAGTCGCCCTGAGGCATTTTGCTGAGTTTTATCGAATAGTCATTTATTTTAAGCAACAACAAAGGCTTAATAGGAAGGGGGGAACTTGCTGAAAGGTCACCTGCAGCCAGCTATTGTCATCTGGGCAGATGCAAACTTTGTAACATGTAAATCTCCCTACAAACTGACAAATAGCATTCATCTCCTATGATTTGTTTGATGCCAGTTCCCATACCTAAAGCGCTGTTGCACCATCTTAAATATTTCAATATGATTTTCATATAACAAGCATGAACAATGTAAAAAAGTATATTGCAATCAAAAGAGAATAAAAAAGGGTGGAATTCAGTTCACTCAACACAGTTCTTTTGTGATAATTACATTATGTGTCACATTATGTAAACTTCTACACATTTTGGAATCATGATCATACGGTGTAATTACAACTAGGTGCCAATTTTACTTACTGCCAGCAAAACCATAATTAAACATTGTGAAGAAAAAAAAATTGGAAAAGGCGAGGAAATTTTAAAAGTTTTGGAGACTATATTCTCAATTTTTTGTTTTATATGCAAAAGGTAAAAATATATATATATATATCAGTTATAATATATATATCAGTTTAAACAAATGTATATGTTGTAATCAATTATTTTTGTCACAACAAATATGCCAAGTCCTATGAATTATTTAGGATATGATTTTTGGCCCCACCTCACTCTTCCTGCTGCATATGTTGGTAATTCATTAGCTGCAAAGCACTGCAGCACCTCTCCCTCTCTACGACCTGCCAGCTCCCTCCATCTGGCAAGCAAGTCTCCTTGGGAGGGAGGGAATCTGTAGCTGCTCTGTCTGAGCATGGCAGAATGTTCAAACAGTCCTCACTGTAACCTCCCCCTCTGCAGTGTTTTGCTGTTGCTCTTCCCCATGACACGATTCTGTGCCACAACACAAATGATGCATGAACACAATGCTGCCATTTGACCTGATGTGCAACTGAAAATAGCAGAAATGCTGCTGCTTGAGGGATCCGTGCACACATGTGGTTGTGAACACAGAGAGCAGTGTGTGTGTGCCTCCAACTAGTGACTGACTGCTTGTGCCAGCTGAAAAGGAGGAAGACTTGCCTGCCTGTGTTAATGTTTTACATTAGTGCTATACGTAGGTGCTTTTCCGCAGCAGTCTGAATGCCTGGCTACATCAGTGAGTCTCTGGACTACGTGCTCAGCTTCACTGCTGTCTGAATCCAAGAAAAGGAAGGCAGCAGCCATATGTCTGAGTCTAGGCAGAGGCATCATGCTCCAGCAGCTGGGCTGGAGGAAGGCCTGGGCCAGGGTGGCTGGAAAGCACAACCATGCCCTTAACATGACCTGGCAAGAGCAGAGACTAATTTTCTGTTCGTTTACATCCTCAACAAATTCAGTAAAAATGCATGTGCTGTAAAGCAAGCACTCAGTGTAAATAAGATTAACATATTTGTCTCAAAATATGTTTGACCCTTTAATTGCCCAGATCTAACTAAATAAGATGAGTGTATGACATATGTATTTAAATGACTACATGATCCTGCTCATTTTGAGAACGTTTGACTTTTTGATATGCCAGTGCACTAGAGTGGAAAAGTTGTGGCAGCTTCATCTATTGAATAATTAATTACTTTATTGAATTAAATATGAAAATGCTATGGGTCATATAGAATTTCTTACACTATTTAGTAATAGAGTCTTTTTGTTACTTTACCTCATAGCAATGTCTATTTTATTTACTATCCATTCTTAACATGCAGCAAGCTGCAGTATTTTATACCTGCAGCCACATAAAAACATCAGATACTGTCAAGTAGGAAGCGAAGGTTTTGACAGCAGGCTACTTGGGTGTTGTCAGCTTGGAGGCTGACTGGTACTGCAGGATAGACTTCTTACCTCAATGTCTAAAAATGAAGGCAGACACGCAGTTAATATGGATATTTAAGTAATAAAAGTTAGTTTCTCGGGAAAAAAATGTTTAAGCATCTGTCCATCCTTCTCAGCACCAGCCTCCTGCTGCCTAATACTAAAGATGAAATGCACTGTGACCAGAATTAGCAGGTCTCACAGAAGGCAATTTGCTACAAAACCTACTAGAGGCACTGCAATGTTTCCTAGCAATGGGGCATGTATCTTCCCCATTCCCCACTTTTTCTCAACATATGTTAAAAATTTTGTGGGATAAATTCAGCCCCACATCTCCCCACAGCTGCTCCAACCAGGATACATGGGGAGTCCGCTGGAGAAGCTTCAGTTAATGTTCACTGTTTGCAAGAAAATCTGAGATGACAAGTAATCCCTCATCGCTGGGAATATTAAGGTAACTAATGCCAAAACATAAGAAGTTAAGATTTGATAATAGGAGATGAACAACATGTAATTGCCAAATTCAGAAATTGTACAATAGCACTGTTTCACTTGTAGGAAACATACATGTAATATTTGCATTGGGACAAAGAGATAAAACACATGGATAGAATATATTACAGACAGGAGGTTAAAAATACCTGTATAGAGCTAAAAACTCAAAACCTTATCAGAAGTTGGTTGAGTGTCATATCTTGAGGCTATGAAATTCTAACATTCATTTCTGAACTCACTTGGTCAACTCATGGAAGCATTCAAATAAAATAAATCAGACAGATAGACATGTAGAGAGGAAGAGCACTGCTGAAATACACAAAATGACCAACGTACAACAGAGCTGTAACAATCCCTGCTATAAACGGTCTTGAAGCATTTCTTATTTTTCCTTCAATCCATCTAGCAATATCTCAACTATCTGGTCCAAGTTTTGAGCCAAAATAGGCAATTAAATAATTATTACAAGTAATAAAGGCCAGAACAGCATATATTTGATATAATGAATATTTTTTCTTTGTGATCAAAACTATGTTGTCTTTAAAAACAAACAACCTGAAAAACAAAAGAGTAGGTTGATGTGCTCTTTGAAGGGTAAAATGCCATGCTTTAACAGAAAACTACAAGCTGTTTCCATTGTTAGAATTAAAAAAAAAAAAAAAAAGCAACAAAAAATGTTAGCAATAAAATGCAGTCAATTCAGGCTCTTTCTGCTTCAAGTTGAGAATCTGCCAACATGTATAAAAAAATTTGCATTTCAAAATGAAACGTGAAATCTCGCTCTACCTGTTTGAAATTAAAAGAAATCCCAGTGGAGCTTGTAAAATTTGCCTATTGTTTAACGACCTTCTAATACTAGTGAAAG
This sequence comes from Lagopus leucura, assembly GCF_019238085.1. Classification (NCBI taxonomy): domain Eukaryota; kingdom Metazoa; phylum Chordata; class Aves; order Galliformes; family Phasianidae; genus Lagopus; species Lagopus leucura. The sequence continues at coordinate 8,512,769 of NW_024962274.1, forward strand.
AACATCCAAGATCATTGCAGAGATTTCTGGCCTAATCAGGTTAATGACAGAAGCCAAGGCCAGGACTACAGCAAGCTGTTCATTAGCATTTGATATTTCTGGCAAATAAACTCACTGCTGTTCATCCATTAAGTTCACATCCAAGAAATAGTAGCAACTGCTCCTGACATTCAGTACAGAATATTCTGCTCTCTTCTGAATTCTATTGAATTCTACTGCTGTAAAGAAGCCACCATTGGCTTGAAAGAGGAAGTCAAGATGCTTTCAATGGCTTCAGTTAAACAAGTACAGCAGTAAAGCTACAGCTGAACAGGGCAAAAGCTAATCATTTATTATTATTTTTTTTAACCATTTTGCAGCATGTTAGAAAGAATCTGGGGATATTTTGTTTTTCATTGAGATGCAGGACAGGAAACAATAAAAAGAAGTACACACTATTAGGTTCTCAGCCTTTGTACACAGATTGTGGTTCAGTGATCATGTTCTGAACATGACAATTTTTCATAAGTACCCTTCAATCCGATTTCACATTTCTGTTGGCCTTTAAGTCTCAGCTTAATGTCTCCCTTGCAATCAGTATGCACTGGTGAGCAAATGAACATAAACACGCTTGCTACGGCTGATCACTGACCAGCTTTAAAAGGCCCGGAAGAGCTGTTTTCTCCAGTTGGATTGTCAGTTAAATCTATCTCAGCAAACACGGTATATATGAGCACTTGATTCTGAGCCATTTACTTAGACAGTATGGGGAAATGAAAGATCTGCTGAGGTCAGACTGAGATGTGTATAAACTGATGGCCTGCTTGGCCAGAAGTTATTATTTTCCTTTTCACTAAGGGAGTCCCTGGGCTGCAGGCTGGCAGCCTTTATTATGGCTTGGACTTGTAAAATGCTTCAGACTTCTCCAGGCTCCCAGTGTGAGTCCTAATTCCCTGCTGCCAGGGGAGTCCTGAACGACATCTGTCACTGACAGCCTTCAGGAGCTGCTTGGGTAACTCCTGACTCCTCATGCAGAGAAGAACTTCTCCCCTTGCATGAAGAGGACAGTGAGGAGAAGAAACTACTCCACCTAAGAATATCACTATGCCAGTGTAAGAAGTGTCAGTGGAGAAGTTGTCTGCAGGGCTGCCTTTGCCCCACCAATATTACTCCTAACCATAGCAATCACTTTGATCTATCCTCACACATTTTCCTACTATACCGTAAAATGTACTAGAGATAAGCACATAAATAGATTCAGAAAATGAGCTGAAGGAAAGCTGGACTCAGTGATCCTTGTAGGTCCCTTCCTATTAGGGATATTCTTTGATTTCACATACGGCATGGACCACATCTACACAGTACAGCAAAGTGCTCTGCAGGGAGATCCATCAGATTCTCCTAGAGGGCTTCACTGAAACTGCTTTGGAATCCAAGCTATTATGGTGCTAAACACTAGCTTGGATCAGTGTCATCTTAATCCCTTCTATCGTCACTCAAGATCTACCTAGCTCTTTTTGTGGTAGGGTGAAATCCACATCATCCAGGTTTAAAATACGAACTTTGCCTGGATGCCAACTTGAGGCACACACAGAATCACTGAAGAAGTATAACAAAGACCAAAAAATGGAATGGAAACTTTCAATAAACAAATATCACACAGTACGGCCCGCAGTTAGTGCTCATTTAACATCTCTAACATCTTGAAGTGCTGAAGTTAACTAACAAGCTTCTCAGTTTCCAAGCAAAGAAAACAGGGAGTTTATAATTCTTTACAAATCACAAGCAGAGTGCTCCTAATGGCTCAGAACAGAGAAGAAAGAGCAGAACAGATATATTTACAGCATAAATACAGTCTCTTTACATTTATCTTTCAATATTGCCACTGTATCCAATGGAAACGTCTTTACTAGGAGGCAAACTACAGGACTTGCCAAACAAGTCAGAAGAAAGGAATGATGAGAGACAGATACCCTGATAAGGTTTTATAATTTAATTCTTCAACTGTGGCATATAGCTTTAACTAGCTAAACAGGCACCTTCAGTTTTCTTACTGCAAGTTATAACTTATTTGAATAGTCTTGCAGTTCCCTTTGAGGACTCGAGTGATACTTTGCCATGACATTTAAATAGTTAAGAACATGGAGTGTCCAAAACTGCAATGATTATGCAGCCTATGCATCCTGAGGTTTAACACAAGCAGGTGCAAGGGTGCTAAGTGAGTGGCAACCTGTGACAGCTGGGAAAAAAAATAGAAAGTATTTCACAGATACTTATTTCACATATAGATATACAAAAATCAGCTAATGGTTATAACACCAGCTCTCAGCCAGGTAAGAACATCCTCCACACTGCTCTAAATTCAACTATTTGGCTTTGATCCTCAAGAAAATACAGCCTAACCTCTCTTCTCTCTTCTCTACACCAAAATGCACAATACACTTCAGCAGCTGTTGACTAAACAAACTCACCAATCTATTCAGAAGACACCATCAAGGGTTCTCTCATATATAAAAAATTCCTGATTGAAAGACAACTTAAAGGATGTTTCACTTGGTTTATAATTGCTCGCTCTAGACAAGCTTAATTACAATTTATTTCAACAGAGGTGTGCAACATTATACATCTCTCCTATTTGTGAGAATTTATATTTCCCTTGACTTTGCTCCAAGTACAGTGGAGACTATCTTCCACTCAAGGTACTCTTTGTTTGCAGCTTCAGAAATACCATCCTCCATTGGCCTCTTCCACCCAACTCCAGCAGGTTTCTAAAACACTGGTGGCCAAGTAGCTCTGTCCTTGTTGAGTCTACATTTCCAATGATTACAGGCTTGCAACTGCATTTCTACAACGGAAACATCTCGTAACATAAAGATGAGAAATCACCCAGAGTTCTGAGGAACCTGCCAGGCTACTAACAGTGTAGGTGGAAAGGAAGCAGCATGGAAAGGGAAGCAGAACAAGGCAGAAAGCAACAACTGATGGCAACAGTGATGAAATCATGGGAGAGTAGGAAGGTACAAGATCATGAGATAGTGCCATTTTAGAATGGGAGAAAAGAATCACAGCATTGTAAATTAACTACTAGCAATAAATAAAAATAAGGTAAAAACAACAAAAAACAGATGGAAGTAGCAACATACTTTAGTACATTATAAAACATTCATTACAAGACCGCCTGCAGCAGGGGCTGAAACCTCATTACTCATTTGTACTTCTCTGCACCAAATGTGTGATATGATATTTACAGTTATGATTAGTTTATAGACTACTTGAACCTTGGACCAATATCTGTTTTTGTTCTTTGGCACTTGAGCCATCTTCAAGGTAAACAGATATGACTGAAATAAAACATATAACATAGAATTTCTAAAAAGCATCTCAAACAGCAAAGCCACCACAAATGAGATCTAAAGAAAGATACTCAGAAAATTAGAGATGAAAGCAGTCTAGTGGCAAGCAGTTCAGATTGGGCTCACATTCATACCCATTGAGACAGTTAATGAATTAACCCCTACAAGTGTTACTGCTTACAAAAAAGAAAATTTCTGCCTGATATCAGCTGAATCATTCCTCCCCCAGTTTGCTGGACATTTAAGCTGTACCACAGCCTACACAGAGAATCAGTTTTCTCTTACAGTGGTTGTAATGCATTAGTCATGAAGAAAAAGAGAAATAGCAGGCAACATTGTGCTCTAATAAGAATTTTTAAACTAAAATTCTTATGTAGCTTTCTCAAAGTACCTCAAAACACTTGTTCAGTGAAGGCTGACTCTGAGTCAGGGCAGAATCATAGTTGCTAGTAGTGTTTCAGGATGCTTCTCTGCACTTGCAACATAAATATAAAAGATACCAGTTATAACTGCCGCAGGAAGCACGTGCAATGAAAGGGGAGGAGGAAAGATTGCTGAATAGAGAAAGGCCAAAAGGAATTAACTGGCTCACCCTGGGAAAGATGGAAAAGAGCTGAAAGATGGAAAATCAGCTGAAAAAGAGCTCATCGCAGAAGAGCTTTTTAATTTCTTTCAAGGGAAATGGAAACAGACTGTTGCTGCTGGAAGAACCAGAGTCTTCAATAGAGTTAATAATGTTTTTATTGTGGGTTTAGTGAGTAGAAGTAATTGGCTGTAAGGCCATATGAGTGACAGCGTTGATCCTGAGTGGGTCAATTTCAAAATCAGCAATGAGTCCAACTAACCCTTTCAGCAGCAGCAAGTTGTTGAGTCAGCTCATATTAGAACAAATACCGTCTAGCTGCTCCTTGCACGGATCCCTCCTTCTAAAACTGGTAAACGCAGATCTGATAACAGAATTCTAATACTACTTGGGCAAGAGCTATCTCTACTGCAAATGACATCTCTTTTAACTTTATGATTCAAAGCATTCAGCTATTTGATTGGTTACTTTTGGGAGCAATTGTCCCAATGATTACTAACTAGAACTTCCCCCTAACTATCAGTGAGAAATTAATTTCTGCCTAAAACAATTAGTGTGCTATGTTTGACTCTTACCAATCCAGTATAGATCTCAGAGACATGTGAGAGCAAGCATCTATTCTGTTGCCTATGAAAAAGACACTCTGTGAATGACCCCCACGTTATCTGAGTTATTTCATTTTTCCAGATTTATATCTGGCCTTCTTTGTCATTCTTTATTAAATATCAGCATTTGCGGGGAAAAAAAAAGATTATTTATTTTTATATTTCAGTTGGGGTACTTCATACAGCAAATCGAAGGCAGTGTTTACAAAGTTAACATAAAGACATTAACAAGCTGAGGAAAATCAGATTGCTGACTGCAGAGCAAAACAGAAAGAAAATAACTTGCAAAGAAATGAACACAGAAATAAATTATTTACAGAGGTCAACATCAAATGACTGAAGCACATGTGTACACACTTATGCTGTTTGCCACAGAAAGTGCCACAAGAGTTTTCTACAACTAAATGATGACAGACTTGTCTACAGGTGAACAGTTGTTAGGAATGAGGGGGAGGAGTCTTAAACGATTATGTGTATAAATACAGAGAGCACATGCCTCATGTCATCTCCACAGTCCTTAAAAGAAACACTTAAAAGTTCATCCCCCTGCCCCTTTATTATATTGGATACATTCTGGATTTGATCCCTCTTATTTAACAGCAAAATAAATAAATAAAAAAACCATCAAATAATCCAAAATGTTCAAAGCAAAAGCTAAGTGGTATTTTCTGTGTTCAGGGCAACAAAGGGACTCTCTAAACAAATGAGCTTTAACTATGAAATCTCTTATAGGAAGTTTCTACAGATAAAATGATATTTTAAACCATTACGAATGTATCAATGAATAGCAGAATTAGTGTAATTAATGATAAGATATACTTTTGAAGGAAGATTACAGGTTGACATAAACCCTGAAACACATTCTCTAGAAGTTCAAAATAAGGATTAGATGTATAGAAGGATGTACCATGGTATATCTGTCAGCTATGGGCCTTTCTGAGGAATCTGGTTTTGGCTAGTTCTAGAAAGAGGATATCTTTTTTTCCATGATGAAATTTCTGTGTTTCTAACCAATTCTAAAGTAAATGAGGATTTGTTTCCAAATTTGGTTAAGGGCAGTCTTTAGAAGCTTATTTATTGTCTCCTCAGAGGTTTAAACATTATTTATACAGCAACTCTGATCTAAAAGATGCATCTTAAAATGCATACCATATATATATATATATATACACACATATGTATAGGTTGCTGTGAAAGTGACAGCTCCTGTTTATTTCCATGGACAATAAAATAGATACAAAGAGCACTCTATTTGATACAGCAATTTCTGAGCTACAAAGCAGTGTTATTCAACACAGTCACCACCATAAGCTATGCGCTTTTGCCACCACCTCTGACACTGTGGGCCAACATAATAAAATAGGAGACACTGCATTCAGAGCAGCCCTCATATAAATGATAAAACCAAGAAAAAATAGACTAGCCTAAACCTAGCCTTGTGTTTTTAGTGCAACACAATTATTTTTCAAAGTCTTGGTCTTGAGCAGTTCAGGCTGTAATACTGAAAGGCCACCCTCTTACTTTTATTCGTATTTATGTTTCCAACTCCCACTTTTAGTCATTCTTAACAAATGCTTAACAAAAAATAAAGGTGACAGTATCTTCCAGCATCAATCTATGTTATGCTATCTGTGCTCTGCTGCTCTTGCTCTATTTCCAGCAAAAGATGCTTCTCACTGTGGAACACAGATTAGAAATTCAGTTTTTGCATGTTCTTACGTAGAGCTTTTGTTTGTCTATTTCTTATTAAAAATTAAAACCACTGAATTGCCAAACTTAGAAGGAATAGCAGTTTAATGCTACGATCAAATTGTCTTTTTTAAGCCAGGCTCAAACAGGGTATAGAGATGCTATCCTGCTATCATAATATTCCACTGCCATACCAAAACTGACAGTTTACATTCTTTGAAAAAAAAAAAAAAAAAAAAAAAAAAAAACCCAGCAAACATGCCACTCTACAGAAAGTATGTATTTCATTAATATTTTCTCTGTCCCAAGATAGTTGTAATTATCTGACACAATTACTATGTTTTGTATTATCCTTGTACCCATTCCATTACCATACCATTTCATGTGGCCTACAAGCTCAGAACAAAAATGAAACTTTACTTCCAAAATGATTGTCCGTGATGTTCCTTGTGGATGTGTAGGGAGCAAGATTACATTTCCCTAGGCAAGAAAAGTGGAAAATGCAGCAGCCCAGACGCAACCTCTGGGCAGCAAGTTTGGCTTTGAAAAGAGACAGAAAACATAGGAACTTAAGAGCAGAGCAGAATGACAGAACACAATCAAGATATGCAGGAAGCAAGGATCCGCAGAGATGTGTAGAGATGATGATAGCTGTTGTTTTGTCTTCTGCTTCTGGTTGCTTTTTGTGTTTTTTGTTTTTGTTTTAAATAGATAAGGAATCCTGCTTTAAACTGAATTAGTCTGGAAAAGAAGATATTAATGAAGAAACTGGAATAGGGTACAGGATCTTAAAACATTTTAGTTAGACATCAGGTTCTGTATTCATTTTGACAGTGCTGGCTTGATTTTCATTGGTGCGTTCATTAATCAGTATTTTGAATTTCATTCATTTATGAATGCAAAATTCTCTCTCCCAAAATTCTCTCTTACAAGAAATATCCAAGATTTAATACAAATTGTCTGATAACAATAACACATTTAGTAGACTTGGTACTTTTTTTTTTTACATATGTTTTTCATATGACAAGACCATGTTTTTTAATTAATTTGTCAGCATGATTCAGTGTAATCCAATCCAGTTATATAAGGAGAACTATGTGTAATGCAGAAAAGTGCTAAAACAGAACTCTTCTGAAATGGCATTTGGTGTGATGGTGAAACTTCAGGAAACCGAACTAGAAATCTGAAGCAGGAAACAGAAATCTAAAACAGTGCTACAAATCCCAGTGGGACAGCCATTTGTAGATGTGAAATATTCCCATCACAAATCTTAGTATTCATGCATTATATAAAACTAAGTGTTCTTCTGGGAACAAAGGAAAGAGGAAAAAAAAAAATCTTACAGATTGTCCTGAAACATTACAGCATTATTGTTCATTCTTGTGTGGCTTAAAATCTCAAAGCGTTCCCATTTTGAGCCTCCATTTTCAGGGATATTACCATCAGGCTTAACTATGCATGTTTAGTTGCAATTTGGCATGCAAGGTATAAGCCCAGAAGCAAAATTATTTTAGCTAATTGAAGGGGAGAATGTAATCAGTGAGATTCTTTTTCTAATTAAAACCTGCAAAAAAATAATTAATTCCAAATGCTTTCTTGCACAAAATAGCTCCAAATCAGATAGGGATTTAAGATGCATAATTCAAACCTGAATACAGGGTTGAAATCCTCTCCAGAAATTTCCAGTGTTTATGCTCAAATTTTAAACTGGGAATAGTTCCTGCTCAGTCATTTTAAAAGGGGCAAAACAAGACAAATAAGCATACAAAAATATGATTTGAGATCTTTGGCAACTTGAATTTACAATATTTATATTTAGTAAGAAACGCTGGGGGCTTGGTTTGGATTTGAAATACCCATGAAACTATGAACATGTCATTGTTTAACAACTTCATTCATGTAACAGAAACACAGGCTGTAGGCATAAACAGAGCTTTGAGAGGTAATCCTCCGGATAATTTAGTCAACTACTTCATGATTTTTATCATTAGGAAGTCTCTCTTTGTCTAATTTAAATCTTCCTTGCTGTATTTTAAGATCATTTTTGCCTATTTTACCCATCCTACTGAGGGATAACGAATTCCTTTACTCTTCTGAACACTAGAAAATGTTTTAACATTTTCACATCCCTATTTCCTTCATTCCTTCTCTTCCTGCTGATTTCCCTTTGAGTTGTGCAGCCAATTTATATTTCATGGCTAGTCCTTCCCAATGCTAAGTACAGCACCGAATGATTCTTGAACTCCACAAGCTGCAAAATGTATAATGAGTACTGCATGTACATATCTTAAGTATACATCTTCGTTGTGATATATTTCAAACATACTCTTATGGTAATGCAATATCTGTTAATTATGATTTATATGTTATATCCTATATTTGCCTATATTCTTTTTCTGAAGGATTTCCAATATTATCTCATTCTGTGAATAAGTAGATTATTTTTAATCAAAATATAAACTGATTTTCAATGAGGACAAATGCAATACGTTTTTAACCAATATCTTGAATTAGTCATTTTGAGTCTCTTACTGTTCTTCAGCATACTTTTGTCTCATTTCACACTGCTGTCACCTGTAACTTTAATAAGCATTCATAAAAATATTGAATAGCCCCTAAAATTCATTCAAAGACTTTTAGAGACCTGTCACAGTGGATGAACTGGGGAAAAAAAAGAACACAACCGATAATATCAACTAATTATCAACTAGATAAGTTGGCCTGTTACATGAATATGACAGGACCATTTCTAGCCCACTTTTTGTTGGATGGATCTTCAGCTGTGTTCTTGCATACTTATAGAAGACCAAACTGATTTACCACATTGGCTAATACAGATTGAGACTTTCTAATTATTTAAGAGAGGCATTATTTATCTTTATGACAAAATAAATAAATAAATAATCACTTCAGCAATAGCCATATTAAATACCTTGCCTAATTATATTGTTTTGTGAAGAATTATGGTTTTTTTTGGTCTTGTTTTGTTTCTCTCTTGTCCACAAATTAGATTTATGAATTATGCATACGAACAATTAAGAAAAACAGTTTTTGAATTACTGACATTGTTATTTTTCAATATGCTGAACAACTATAACAATGCTTAGTTTATGCAAGAGGCAAATGCTCTCTTATAAAATCATGACCAGTTCAAAGTTTTTTAGTATGCCAAATGCACTGCATGTGCAAGACCAGCTTTATCCAACTCCTGCTTATTTCCAAGTGATTAACAGGTTAATCTTCTGAGCAGGAGAAATATTGACCGTGTGTATAATTGAGTTAAATTATAAGGAGGTGAGGGGGCTAGAAAAAGTACTATTAAGATTATAAATATTTGATCAATATATCGTAAATTGTTAGCCTTGATTATGAACTCTCATAAGAAATTATATTATTCACAGCCTTTCCACATAATACAGATAGAAGACAGTATTTTGAGTATTCTTAACAAATTGTATTTGTTTTCTGTTCTCATTTGAAAGGAATTTATTTACCTGCCTGAGGCACAAGACGACACTTTTATCGAGAAGAAATCTGAAATCACTTTACTGAAGATTATTTGAAAAGTATTCTGAAAAAGTCAGATCTGAATTAGGCTTCCAGTTCAACTGTAATCACATCCGTGGTCCTCTTTAAGCCTCTTTATTATCAAGAAATGGATGTTTTTCAAAGGAAGCATTCCAAAGACACAACAATACAAAGTGCACGAACACTTGTGTCAGCAACCACACATCATTTGCTTCCATATAAGTTACCACGTAAGCAAGATTAGCCACCAAATAACCACAGTTCATTTAGCTATCCAGTGTATGAGTTAGTTCTAATACCTTGCCTTTACTTCCATTTACTGTTATTATAAACTGGAAGCTTATGCTATATGAAAGTGCTATTTAAGTGTTCAAAAATGCATTTATCTGCTTGCAACAATCAAAAAATGAACAGAAAATATGAAAACTATTGTGCAAAAGCACTGCTAATACAGTTAATGCATACGGTGCAGATTGTAACTTCAAAAAGGTTATACCATATGTACACTACTTAAGTCTACATGATTAACAACTCAGGGCTGGAACCTTATCTTGGACACCTGGAAACACCCCTGTAAGAGTGGGTTGAGATGTGTAAATTGAAGTACACTGCTTGAAAAAAAGGGCATCAAAATATACTGTCTTTAATGTTATAAGGGATGCACATTGATTAGATCTGTGTAAGTCACAATCACCTTAAAATCAATGCAAAAATTGCAAATTGTCAAAACGTAATGGCTTCCAAAGTGAAATTTTCTTTCGTTTTGGCACTAATTCATCAATTTACGGTCCTTTTTGCCTTATTCATTCGAGCTTGATTTTATGGCTCTAGATTTGACTCATAAGGCCTTAAATAGACATACAGTATCTCTACTGCACCCCATAAAATAAATACAGGCTTTATAATTACTCTGATCAACAGTAGCTCAATAGTGAAACTAAAGATAAAATGCTGTTAAGACTCAAAGTCACACTTCTTTTATGGCCTTCCTAACCTCAGGATATGTCACAAATTCATTTTTCCTCAGAGAGGATTCAACTTTCTACTAGGATTCTGCTTTAAAATAATAGCTTAGTACTTCACATAGGACAAAAGTAAATAGCGTGAATTACAGGTGTAGATGAAAAGCTACAACATGCCAGAGCATTCTGTGCTACTGTTGTAAAGCAGTCTCGTAACAAAAAAGCAACCAGTACAAATTATCATAGAATCACAGAATTGTTTGAGTTGGAAGGGACTTTTAAAGGCCATCTGGTCCAACTTCTCTGCAACAAACAGAGACATGTACAGCTCCATCAGGAGATCAGAGCCTGGTGCAGCCTGACCTTGAATGTCCCAAGGGACGGGATGTCCACCATCTCTTTGAGTAACCTCTGCCAGTGCCTCACCACCCTGTTTGTAGCAAAATTTTTCCTTACATCCAGTCTAAACCTCCTCTCTTTTAGTTTAAAACTATTTCCTCTTGTTCTCTCACCACAGATCCTGCTAAAGAGTCTGTCCCCTTCCTTCATATAAACCCCCTTTAGAAACCTAAAGGCCACTTTCAGATATTCCCTGGATCCATCTTCTGCAGGCTGGACTGCCCCAGCTCTGACTGCTGTCATAGGAGGACACAAAACCAAGGTGCAAAACCTTGCACCTGGGTCACAGCAAATTGATGCAGAATTTATGGAAACATCTGATTTATCTTTTGAAAGAGTTTCTGAAGAAAAGGTTTAGCATGAAGTCTGCAGGGAAATGGCTTCAGAAGAGTCCTGGTTGGAAAGAGTCTCTGAATAAGTCATTGCCGTTGGATATTACTCTATTTACCTTACTAGATGACAAGTTGTTCTACTCTATTAGATGTATATCTCTCTTTTTGTCTATTTCCTTAGCTCACCAAGAGGAATCAAAGGTAAAAAAGGAAGATTGCTGTTTGCTACAATTTCAAAAATTGACTTTGCTTTATTGTATAAAATTTATCTTGGCAACATTTCACTCATTTATGTTTTGTACTCTAAAGAAGAAAGCAGGCAAATCCATGTACTGGTTCTTAATTGCTAGATTTTGACTGGATCATTTACTCATCAGAGAACTATTTTCAGAAGACAGCAGTGTTTAAGTCATGATATAATGGGAAATAAATGTCGTACACTCCATAAAGTAACTAGATAGTTTAGAACACTTTAAGACACTAGGTTAAACAGAATGCTATATTTTCTAACTATATCACTGTGACATGCAGAATACAAATAAGAGGAGGAAGTGGTTAACCAGATTACTTTTCCTTGCTTATTCAGAAAAGCTGCTGAAATTAAACTGTCTATGATATGAAATGCAATGCATTTATTTCACATTTATTTTGTGCCACTGAACCAACTAGAAGTACTTAGTATTAGAAATAAGTCAAGCAGCTTTGAATTTGACTTCCTCAAAATATCTTCATTACTGCTTAATTTGTAGGGTTAACTGATTGTTCCTTCCTACCCACTACTAAAGCTAGAGTTATGATTTCTCACCTTTACTTTCCTGCTGCTCCTAAGACCATGCTTGCATCACTTGGCTGTGCTTGTAAGAATTCCCTCTCAAAGCCTATCCAGAAGAGTTTACGGCATGAAGTCTATATCTTGCTTCAATTTCAACACAAGTTGTTCACATAAAGTGTATTGAACACAAAAAATGAAAGTGATATACGTATTTTTGAGGAGTGTTTTTTTAATTTTTTTTATTTTTCCAACTCACCCTTGAAGAATCTGGTATAGGCAATACTAGAAACAGGATACTGGATAAGATAAAAGCTGAGTGTACTTCAGCAGTTTAATGGATTCTGGGCTAGGAATGAAAGTGGATTGCAATCTCCCCTTTCACAGTATGAAAGAAATATATTTTTTGGAGACTTTAAACAGGACAGCTACAACAACTTGCCATCTGTTTTTCCTGTTTGAATCTACTTCTTTAATAAGATAGGATTTATTTATTAATGTTGAAATAAATGCAGATAACTTAATTCTGATAGATAGCTTCCTTGTGTCATTAAAGAGAGTTAGCATACTACCAGGAGGAGTGTTCTGAAAACGTAGTGCTGCTCTGCTATAAACCACCAGCAGGAAGCATTAACACAGGCATATGTTGTAGGGTTTATTTTAAAGAACTGAAATCTCTTAATCGAGACAGAATTAATATGGGAAGCAGGAAGATCATCACAGATGTAGCTCAGAGGCACCCATAGATACTACGGGAAGTAATCAGACACTGAAGTTTTCATACCACTGAATGACTGCATTGAGCTGGGAATTGTGAATTTTGGGAAAAGGAAAGAGAGATGACCTTTCTCCTTCAAAAACACGGGATTTTTCATATAATTATGTGTTAGGAAAGCATATATAATGTTATTTACCACTACAGTTTCTGTATAATACTGCATGTAAGTTATGTACATATATGCATGTTTATATCCATGAGTAGTACTTATTTTATATACTACATAATATAAAATTGGTTTCAGACAAAGAAGGTGAAAAGCTTTATGCAGCATAAATATAATTACATGTGTACTGGGAAAACAACGTGATATTTGGAGATACTGAAAAAGTATTTAAGTTAATGCCCTGACTCAGGTCTGTCATATTGATCTACAGAGATAGTGCTGATATAAACATAAGAGGCATGAGCAAAACAGCTGTGTTAACTTTTCAAAGAGAAGAGAAGGAAAGCATAAAGTTGAAAGTAGGCAGCACCACTTCTCAGCAGCACAGAACATGATTTACTCTTATTCTGTCTGCTTGATGGCAATTTTACTTACACAGACGAACAACAGGATTCCCTTCACCTGCCAATGACAGCCTGAATGTTGAATCTGTCACCAAACTCCAGTTTCTTCATCCCTAGCATTTTCACTATTATTTGCTGAAATTTTGGACTAGCGATACTGAAGTAGTTTTCCTATTCTTAGCATATTTACTAGATCATTGCTACAAAGACAAAACCTTGCTCTCTTTTAATTCCTGCAGCTCCGCACTACGTCCCAATCAAGCAAGTTATCTGTCAGCTTCAGCAATGGTTTTCATAAAATTTAGGACTGTTTCTTTTCAAAGTGAAGTTACAAACGTAGAAGGAGCTTGTCTTGCAGACAGCCCAGCATGGAATTGCCAGTGACTTACATCAGAGATGCACTTATGAGACCGCATAGCGAAGCATAGAAATCCCAGCTTACTGTGAAGCCACTAGGTGCGGTATGGCACTGCACACCACTTGTACTAAAAAACTGTGTACTTGTTCCAGCCTGCCAGAAACTTCCACATTTTTTCTCCAAACTCCTCATTCTTCAAAGTATCGTTCACCATAAGGAGAATTCCCCAAAAGCAAGATGGAAGTCTGGAGTCCACAACATATTTAAAGACAGTTTACTTCTAAATTCAGCTGGAGTTTCATTTATTTTAATGTTAAGAAAAGAAAGATACATTTTGCAGCTTGAAACTGCTCAATATGCAGTTTGAAGATGTCAAGCTAAAAATGAAGCGACAATTGCAGTATTTTAAGCTAAGTTCATTTAGCTTTTCTGAATTTAGTAAATGTGCATTAGTTTAAAGGTAGTACAGAGAAGACTATAAAAGAATTAATAAAAAAAAATTGAACTGGTAATACGGGCCCTGGCCACCCAAAAGTCATTTGCATATGTAAAGCATTATTCTGATGGCTGATTTATATCAGCTGAGGGTATAGCTCATACAGGACTCCTTTCAATGCATCACCTTACTAAACTAAACCTTTCAAAAAAAAAAAAAAACCCACAAGTATATCAGATACTTGCACTTTAGTAGGATCTGACTGAAGCCCAACAATTGCACACTTGAACAGTACATTTATTTGGAATTCATAAGCATCTGAAATAGAAAGGAGAGTTTACTGATAGAAGATAGAGCCCTCAAGCTTCTATTTCATATTTATTCACCAACATCAACTCATGAATTACATACTCAACACACTTTATCCTTTGTGTTGGCAAAAACGTTGGTTGCATGTAAAGAATATTAATTATTTAATTCCTGGATAAAACAGGAGAACTCAGGCACTTTGTATCTGGGAAAGTATTTTCAGCAGAGAAAGAGAAAACCAGTGCATGAAACTGCCTGAACTGCATGCTTCCCACAATTATTGATGTAATCAATAGTGCTCTCAACAGCGCAAGCAAAAAAAAAACCACTGAAAACCCAGGAGGAGTTACTGCAAGATCAACTTCACAAGAGTTAGAGAGAAAAGCTCTTGTCTTGGCCAGGAATTAATCTAGTTCCCTAATATCACACAGCTAATACGTACTCCCTGTTTTTAAGGTGACATTTAAGAGAGAACATTTATAGTTTGTTCCTCCACGCAGTCTGTATTTCCAAATTAAAAGGACTATGAGATTATCATCAACGAGGAGTATGATGTTCTCTATAAAATATCTTCTGCTTTTCTTTAATTTATCAAGTTCCATTCTTGGATAGCATACCAAATCTGGAAGATGTATATCATTGAATGTTAGCGTGTATTTATTGATTTCCATTAAATGCTTTTATTTCTATTAAATAAAGTATGAATTGATGACAATAATGACAGTTATTTAGCAGAATGGCAGCATAAGCATTCTAGCAGGAAGGATGTTATCAAGCCCGCTGGCTAGCAATAGCAGATCAGTCTTTACCAGTGCAGTAGGAATTAACTAGATCATTCAATCTTTCAGGTTCGAAAAAGTTCTGGACACACTTCAGTATGGTGCATGTTTCTTTTTATTTTTGGATAAAAAAGAAAATATAATAAAAAAATGTCAAGTATGAACCATAACTTCATTAGATTTCAAGCTAGGAAATAACCCTAATAATAATTTTCTCCATATATATGCAGTATGGGTAGATCACTTATAATTCATCAGAAAAAATCATGAGGGATTACTGAGAAAACAGTATGAAGTTCACGTTCTGTATCTGTAGTTAACAGAATTATGCATCAGTGGAAAATCCATTAAGATCTTTAAAGACTCCTTAGAACATTATTTTGTCAGCTCTGGAATGCATGAAGAAGCCTGGGTCAATTTGGGCTTGAATCAAAATCTAAAATATTAGTAAGCTTTGAGACAAAACTTTGATCAGTTGCAACTAATATGTTTAAGAAATTTTAAGAAGTGTTAACCCATACTCATTATAATTTAGAAACTGTAGCAGAAATTTATCTTCTTAAAAATGCAAGTGTTTTAGTACAACCCATGCAGGAAAAAGAGTATAGCAAAGCTTTTCTGACATGAATTTTTTGAAATTTATTTTTCATTTTCTTCCCTACCTTTCTCTGAACATAAAATTTTAGAGACTTTTGGAATTTCTGTCCTTTGCTTCTCATTACATTATGCATCTGAAGTACTTGTCTTGGTTCAAGCAAATCACTACTTTCTAATACACAGGAAAAATCAGAAAATCTGGTAATTTCATATGAAGAGAAGGGACTATCTTGTCAGCACCTTTTTCTAAGACAAATGAACGTTCTACTAGCTAAGTGTGAGCAGAAAGAGATGGAGCAGAAATTTTTCAGAAAGGAAGGATACAGAAATCTTTTAGGGTTCTATAATTCAAAGTTCATACCAAAAACATAATGAAGAATCCACAAACTTGCATCTAAGAATTTTTTTTTTCCCCAATCAACGTGGAACCTGAGCCAGCATATCACATGGATTAAATTACAAGAAACATTTATTCATTTACTTATTATAACATTAGAACTTGCTTTAAAAAAACAAAAAAACAAAAAAAAACGCAAACACCAAAAGCTAGATTCAGGTTTTTTTAGTTGATAAAGAACTGTTACCAGCGAATTAAACACACTGGGTACTGGATTGGTTAAGGGAACAGCTGGCAGAAGCCCTTTTTGTCCATACACAAGAATCTGAACTTTCTCTTCTTGAATTATCAAACATCAAGTATGGTAAAAAAAAAAAACAACAAAAAAAAAACAACAACAACAAGAGTTTTTAACTCCTGAATCCCAAGTCAGAACTCTCTATTCAGCTCATATGCTCTGTGCTCAGACCAGCTAGAAAGCTGTCCAACTTAAAAGCACACAAATCAGCATTATCCTTACACTAACAAATACTATAGTTACAAGAACAGCTCTCAGACAAGCCAATATTCTAGAGGTAAACACATTGCATAATAAAAATGCACATACCAAATGGTGTAAGATGCATTTAGACTCCTTAATAAATCAATTCTGCTCCAATTTATGTCAATAATTTGCATATAACAAAATAGTCCTTGAGCAAATAACTGATAAAGTAATAAACCTGTCATATGCACAAATTGACTGCTCACTAAGGCTCTTTGGCAGTGTGTTCATACAGAGGCAGATGCTCTGGTATAGCACAATAGCTGCAGGAAACATTTATCTGTTGTGCAATAAGATGAGAAAACAGAGAGTAAAAATTAGCTTTGATTTTACAGCAGGCTAAATATTCATTGCAGAAGAAAGGAAATTCCCTTTAAATAATTGATTTATTTGACACTTGTTAAAAAAAATCTGTTTATGTCAAATTGTTTGAATTAGACAACAATTCTGTCTTCAATTGGTGTAAAAAGGTGAAAGGTTGTTTTCTGAGTATGGGAGGAGATCAATAAACTGAGTATTTACACCAGGCACTTATTTTCTACAAAGCACTTCAGTTTGGTTGTATTAGTTAGCAAGCAACTACAGTAGCAAAGAGCTGAATAGCAATCTACCCAGACAGTAAGTTAGACTGTAAAAATGTATTTTTAAACTGTTAGGCATCTTTGGTCAGAAAATACCTGTACTCTCAATACATCAATTGTATATATTATTATACTGACATATTTACTCCAAATGCTGTGTTAAAGCTCTGTTCCCACAAGATATTGAGCACAGTCCTTTCACCTGTTCAATGGAGTATTTACATTAAAAGTTTCTTGTTTTCTAAGACAAGCCTTGAGAAAATGACACAGCCCTGGTCTGTAACTACATCAGATCTACTCTAAGGAAAAAAAGGAAAAATACCGAGGAAACAAAGCTGTCACAGGTAAGCTACAGTTTCTGTCCCTTTCCTTGCCCACACTTTGTGAACACATGGCTGCTGGGAAGACAGTTCATACAAAGATGATAAGGTACGAGCACTCATGGCGTTAAATCATTCAGACAAAAATGTTACTCACTTTGATGTTTAATTTCCAGTGATGATATTCTCCTTGAAATATACTATTAAATCATGTGGAGTAAAGCTAATATGAAGAATGATAGTAAAAATTCAGTTTCTGAGGCTTCATCAAATAAAGAGATGAAAACTTGCAGATATTACTAACTTTTTCTCTCCTGCTATCCTTGGAGGAAAAACCTAGTGTTTTTTCCTTAAACTACTACTGAAATACTGAATAAGTTCCTGAAAGCATATGAATTTCTTA
The DNA here is from genome assembly GCF_019238085.1 of Lagopus leucura. Lineage (NCBI taxonomy): Eukaryota > Metazoa > Chordata > Aves > Galliformes > Phasianidae > Lagopus > Lagopus leucura. Next base: position 8,530,920 of record NW_024962274.1, read on the forward strand.
CAGCTAAATTCAAAGTGCATTGGAATAACCATGAACAACTACTTTTCAAACTCCTGGGAAGGGTGATTTTTCAAGGGGTTTGAAGTGGTAACTGTCACTGATGATGCCAACTGCTTATGTGGTTGCATATAGTAGATTTTCAGCATGTCTGCTCCTAATATACTATGTATTGAATGGGCCTCACAAGCAGAAAGGAAATAGCTATGCTAAAATCTGCTCCAAATAGTAGCAATGAAGGGGTGCTTAAACGTAAGGCGTTGTCAGAATCAACACAGTTGAAGGTAGCATCTATATGTCTATTTAAATACCTAATAAATATTTAAACACTTTTTTTTTTTTTAAATGCAGTTTGCAGGAAATAGTTATTGCAGAAAAAAATGCTATATTTATATATATTGACATCATGTTTAAAGCGCTACGTATAATCTTTCATAAATTACCTGTACAGTATAACATTTGGACTATTTAAAATTAAACCCAAAGCAATCAAGTTCATATGTGTTACTGCAATTTATCACTTATAATGAAGAAATGGCTCTCAGCTCTCCAGAGCTTCTCAAGTTGTACTGTTGTATATCAGTGGAGAGTTTAGACAGCCCTGTTTCAACACAGCTCTAAGAAATAAGAAGATTCAGTCAGTCTCCTCTGATTTAGAACTATACTCTGCTAAAGCTCTTTCCCCAAGCAGCTCAAATAAGTAATTTGGGGATATGAAACAAACACCAAGCTCCAGAACATCAGGGTGCACAGAAATATTATCTCGTCCAAAAAGCATCAGCTTGGGCATCACCAGTGAAAACACCACAGGCTCCCAGCAGGCCCTTTTATGAGCCACACTCAGCATGTTTAGAACTTACTCAGAAAATTGTTTGCATCAGGCTCTGTGATCACCCTTCACAAGAACTGAAATAGTGAGCTTTTCTTCACATATACTCATTGTTTTTTTAATAAATAAAAGCACACAGACTGGGCCTCAACATAAAGGTATATGACCATCCATTTCATTAATTTCATACATTTGTTGAACATCTGAGAATACAGCCTTTATATTATACCTGTGCTAATTTTTTGAGAGTGAGTTCCTCACAGGAGACTGATTACTGCCTCTAAAAAATCCTTACTAGACTCAAAAGCAAATTATAAGTCAGCTTGAATCCTGCAACAGCTGGCTGTAGTGCCTCTGGAGTCATGAAGAAAAAAGCAACTGCAGTATCTATTTCATATTTTTGCTTGACCTTACTATTTCCCACCATCACTCAAGGGATCTTTGTGTCACAAAAGTCAACATATTAACTGTTTTACAGAATCTATATATGCCTTAGTACATCCTTTTGCTGTGATTCCCACTATCCTTAGGCAGAGTTTTTGCTCTCTGCTCCGTCAAGGGACAGCGGGGTGAAACAGGGAAACCACCTGAAATTTCTAAGGTATCTTAGGACAAATCAGAACTCAAGGGAGAGAGTTAAAAAGCAGCAGCAAGGATCTAGTCAAATAAAAGAGGACTGGCTTGTTAAATATATATATCGATTAATAAGCTGCACCTAGATGCAATTTAACTATTAGAACATGTTGGCTATTATTTCACATACATGAGAATAGACTCAAAAGTAGATACAAAGCACATTAGAGGAATACAGAGGTGAGGAATACTTAAAACAATTATACCATTGTGTTTGGGTTGTATTTGCTTTGATAATAAAGTACGTAAAAGAAAAAAATGAATTAGAGATTCCAGATTTTTTCTCCCACAATGCTTGAACTGATAATTTAAGTCACTTTGGTCCAGAGGCATACCTCTGCCTCAACTCTTTCCCACATACAATTGTAATAACCTCTCTTTCCACAGGAAAAAAAAAAAAAAAAAATAGAAACACTTCACCACTGTAAATCTCTTTTCATCAGCACAGATACTATCATTTTATCTTTGACAGATGAACTAAAATCCAGCATCAGGTTATGAAGAGCCTCTTCTAAAAAAGCAAATAATTCCAAATCATTTCTCAGTTTTCACATCTTTGGTTATTGTTCTGTCACTTGACACAAAAGGTCAACCACATGCACTGACACAAATGCTCGCACCACTCTGCTCGACTCTGTTCTTTGCCAGGCCCACATTCCTCGAGATCATGAACTTGACCTGGGCATGATCGCTACAGCCCCTACTGACTCCAATCTTACCCTAGATGAGCGCATAAAATTCCAAAAACTCTCTCAGAAAAGATTTTAGGCTAAACAACCATTTATTTAATCTCCAACGAGCAGAAAGGAAAGAAGGGCCGTTCTTCACAAGTTACTCTATCAGTTCAAAGCTCAGAAGAGTCAAGTCCTGATCCTGAGGCTAGTTATGTTGTTAGTTTTGTTTAAACTCCTAATTTAGCAGCTCACAATATGTCTCCTGACTATATTGAAACTATTCATAATATGGTTAAGTGAACTGTTCACGGCAGGTGCCAATCCTGACAACATGTTGAAAAGGCAACACAGACAGAAAGACTAACACCATTATGGGCATGTTTTACATATGTGTTAATATTAAGTATCTCTTTCCTACAAGATGAGCAAGTTATTAGTAGAAAAGCATAATAAAGTTAGGACAACCACACTGCCCAAAGAATAAGAAGCATAAAGCATGAGTCACTCAGGCTTTTAGCAATTACAGGTTTTTTTTGCTAAAGGTATGAATTATGACTCCAGCTTCATAATGCTCAGTGGAGGTTTCACATTGATTACAGAGTCCCCGTTTGTACATTCTCCAAAGGAAAAGGGAAACAGAATGAATCTTACTTCTTGGCCACAGCCCCTGAACTTTAGCTGTTATGTTTGAGAAAAGAAGGGAGAAAAAATCTCAAGGGAAAGTATATGATATGCAAATTGCATACATTTCAGCTTCTTAAAAGGCAAACTCGAGTGGATTCTGAGCCAGTCAAAAGGTTTCAGAATCAAAAGGTTTGTAACCCTGAAGTGAGAACAAGGATTCATGTTGCTAAACTCTCTCTGATCTCCTACCGTCTCTTTCAAGTGCTTAGGAACATTGTACTTTAACCTCTGGCATTTCAGTAACGCTTCTCCACAGGAGCTTTCAAGAAACAAGCAGAAGTCACACGGACTGCCACTGAGATAATAGCACTTGATTTACTTCCATGCCTAAATTGTTCTCTGAAACAGGGGTATCACTCATTGCATCAAGGAGGTCTCAAAGCAGTACAGCTATAATCAGGCAGTCTAAATTCTGCCTCAGTTTCATGTTAAGCTGTCCTACATATCAGCTAGTGCTTCCCATGCCCCAGCTTGGCATTGTACACAGACTCTTGGTTAGGCCTCAGCTGAGGGTTCATTTGGGCACGGGACTAAGACCAAGGGGGCTTATGCTTATAGAGGGAAAGCATTTAGTGATTTCAGTATGGATTATCTAGGGAGAGAAGAGTGGAAAAAAAAAAAATTAAAAAAACATAGCAAAAAAAAAAAACCCAAAACCAAAAATAACAACAAAACAAAATTACCAAAACAAAAAAAATCCATGACCAAAAATCCCTGAACTGCAAACTGCAATTTGTCAGCTAATAGGGGAAAACATCAACACATGATGTTGCTCAGGGCCCTATGAAGCCAAGAGGGAGGGATGGATTGGTTCTCAGTCTGACATGATGTGGCTGTCACTGTGTGGTAACACGGAAACAGTGAAGTAGTATTCAAAATGTTATGGCTCAATAATAAGAAATGAAGCACACAAACGAGCTCCTCAGCTGGGTGAAAAAGTGGAGCCACAATGACTTACACAAGCAGAGTCTCATTCTAACATGTTGATGGCTTTTAATCAGTTCATCAGAATTAACAACAATGTAAAACTAAAGCCTGTCAATAGAAAAGTAGTTGTTTCGCAAACAAGAAGCATTTCTTTCTAATCAATACCCTACAGCTCTCTCAAAAAAAATTGCATGTCCTTGCTCTTTGTAACTTTCCAAGTATATGGAGATGCAATTTTTAAAACTTAGTCACAAAGGACCAGAACTTTGCCTATAGACTTCAGCCCAGCATCTTTCAGAACTGCAGGATACATTTCTTACTTTGGATAAAAATCTCATTTTAAGTAAGCTTAGTAATCACTGCTGTGATAGTTATTCGGGCAGTTTTTAATGACCTCACCAGTAAATAGCTGTGTAAAATAGTATTCTGTCAATATGTTTCCTCATCCACTATTTTGAAGGATGATTGAGTAAATAGTGGGGGTTTTTGAAAAGGAAATAAAATACATGGGGAATATATTCTCCCATAACCTCTTTGACTCTAAATTTAATACACAGATGTAAGTACACCTGGTTTCTGCTGGGAATAAAACCATGACCATCTCATAAAGAGGCATGGGGCCAGCTCCAATAAAGGACTTCATTGCCTACAATTTAGGCACTGTAAAGCCCATACTTCAGGAAGTTGGCCCCGAAGTGAAATCCAAAACCATAAGGGGCTTCTGGGCTTTCTACACATTCTAGGAAGCTAGAATCTAAACCTCTCCAACACTCATGCTGCTCAGAATTAGCCTGTAGGAAATGGTGAGCACAGAGGCGCCTTTGGACTCCAGAATTATTTCCCATATTTCTCCACGTACTGTCTAAAAAAAAAAAAAAAAAAAAAAAAAAAAAAAAAAAAACCACCAAAAGGCAGAAATCAGTCTTGCTGGCAGGGCTTCTTTCACTTACTTGGATACTTTAAACTCAAGGTTGATCCTGCTGGTGGCTCCCCCTTTAAATATTGCATTGCTTGTTGCATAGTGACCTAGATTTAACAAGAAAGAAGCAAAATAGCTTTGGATACTAGAAGCACCTTAAAAGAATGCCCTACTTGAACCCAAATATCTGTTAACAGTGGGGTTCTTCTATAGGAGAGAACAGTGTGAATTTAATTGTCCTCAGCCTGAGGAGAATGATGAACCACATTGTTTAGTGTCTTGGTCAAGGCAACTTCAGCAATCAGATGGTGCTTAAGGGAACACTACTACTTCCTCTTTAATTTAAAGAAGGCACCTATAACCACCTTTCATAAGAAAACTGTGGGGTCTGAGCAAGAGCTGAATTCCTCGGAGAAAGGCATTTTGGGGCATATGAACAATATACAAACATAGGCATCTGATAATTTTTATATCAAAAGGAGTCACCGGGGAGAGCTACCTTCTGGATAGCAATGCTTTGACTTTTGGTTTTGGTCAAGGATACCCAAAGCCTGGATATAAGAGACAGCTTAAACACCTACGAGGAGTCGTGTGCATTTCTTTTTTTTTTTTTTTTTTTTTCCAACCTCACAAATATTAAAAACATGTAATTCCTTGGCATGTTAATAAAACGTAATAAAGAAACAACTTCTTCCTCTGCAGCTGCAGGCAGAGCTCATTGTCAGTATCTTACTAAGGAGCTAATCTCTTCAAATTCTGTCTCTCCAACTTTGAATTCTCTGATTGAGGACCTTATTCTTTGGGGAAAAAATAAGCTGTCATTCCTCCAAATCAGCACCTTTCTGCTCATAATCCATCATTACTACACAGCATCTGTAATCTTAATAGGTACAAATGAGAGGCCCTTCACATTTTGATTATAGATAATAGAATCACTCAGGTTGGAAAAGATCTTAAAGATCATCAAGTCCAATATACACAAATAATGAAGAAAAGGAAGTCTACTGAGATCTCAGTCAGTCAACTAATATGGTAGAACACTGGCTTGCTAAGATCATAGAACAGAAGCAAGAGTAACATAATGAATGTGAAGTATTTTATGAGATTGTGACCCAAAATCTGTTCATTCTTCCAGTATGCTGATAGGACTATATTATTTAATCTGTTTGACTTATTCTGAAACAAAGATTTTATTGGTAGATCATAATGTTTTGTAAAATAATGATTTTAAGTCAACTTCAAAATGGATTACTCTAACTGTTGTATGAAAAGTATGAATCATTTTTTGTATCTTTCAAATGGATACCAACAACTATGCAAACAGAAGCGTTTGCAAAACACACAGTCACCAAGATCTTCTGGCTTACATTAGATATATTCAAGAAACTCAAAGACCAGTATCAGGCATAACAAAATGCCTTGATTAGATAGATGAGACATAGGTAGCATCTGCCTGTTTAAAACCAGCTACTTCTGATTGTACTATATATAGACAACTTATTTAGTTAATTGCACATCTCAAATTCAGTATTTTAATAGTTTTAATTTGTCATTTTAATTATATCTTCTGACGGCCTTAGAACAAGGTCACTTCAGAATTAGGAACCTGAGATAAAGCTGAAATGCTTGTTCTGATGCTCAGCTTTGCCAACCATTGAATGATTGAATTCACTGAAATAGCCACAAGACACTCACTGCTCATTCGCCCCTCAGAAAGGGCAAAAGCCTCTCAAAAATACTGCAGCTCTACACCATATACTGTTGTACTATATCTTTCAATAACGTATAAAACATCAATTATGTATAAAATCAAGGTATGTAGCTTGATGGGCAGAGCTCAGAGATAATAGATGGCAGTTAGAGTTTATTTACCAGCCGAGCAAGCTCGATAGGGACATCAATGAGGTGCAGTGCCCAAGGAATCCCTGCAGCACAAGTTTTTTTTTAATTGTTGTTCAAATCATCTGGGGGGAGGGGAGGTTGGGGACATTTGCAGGAGTACTTTGTGCACAGATAAATCCAGATTGTTAACTCTAGAGTGTATGACAAAAGGGCATGGCAAAAAGGGCAATTAATCTGCAAAGGAGTCGATCTTATGTTTTAAAACTCTCTCTGTGGTTGCCATGGTTACTAAACGTACTACAAAAACTCTTTGCTACTTGCTACATTGTCGTGCCTTTTTGGAGAAACAGTGCAATATACGTAGCACAGATACATAGAAAACCCATACAAGATTCATAATTGGAATTAAAGCAATATTAGCAACTTGCACTGCCAATTTGCCTTTCCAGATGAGAAGACAATGCTTCTTGCTGTGGAAGCAGTGCTCAGACACCTGAAGGGAAAAAGGCAAGCAGGCTCCCGTGTCAAACGGCACTGTGATGAGATCCAAATAGGGAATGTTCCAACAAAAAGTGTCAGGACAATACATTAATAAAGCAGCATTATCTGGGTAAATTAATCACATTGGTATAAAGGCATCAGATATTCCCTATTCTTTATCATTGAAAGACAGTGACTAAACATTAGCTGGTATTCAACCACTGTTCAAGTGATTTGGGCACCTTGATTGAACAGACAAGTAATTCCATTCTCTGCTGCTCTTGCAAATTTAAGCTGAAGGCAGCTATATCAATTTGGGAAACTCATATCAAGCACTGACATTAACAACTGAGGACTACACACGAATTGCAACCATCACTGTGCAAAGGCTCATTATATAGTAGATAAAAACAGAATTGTGAGGGTTCTTGCCTGCTCACTGTGAGGCAGGGGCTTGGAACTAGATGGTCTTTCAAGGACCTTTCCAACCCAAAGCAACTTGGCATATTGCTGTCTTCTGGCATTTGAAATTGAATTATTGGAATTGAAGATCTGAACTGTCATTTTTCGTCTATGCAAAAATGTAAAATCTCACTAAGAGCTGAAGCTCAGGATTACTGTAATACTCTTTAGTAAAGATACTAACTCTAGCACCTAGGCCAAATTGCAATATGAATAATAAAGCTATAAAAGTACCCTGAAATTCCAGGTAGAAAATTTTTTCTAAATTAAAATCTTGGGGATTGTCATCCTTAAAGCAGGGTAAAAGAATCAAAGTGTTTAAAAAAAGCTTATGAAACTAAAACAAAAAAGATCCTAAATGTGCCGTCTTCTCCAAAACCACCTTGATACCTGCATTCTGATATGAAAATGGAAGTACTGCCTCCTTTGGGATTTAGACAGATTCTTATCAAATAGAGTCCACTAGAGTTAAGTTTCCAAAGCCCTGTGTTTACAGTAGAGAAGTCAAAGACAACTGTTTGAATAAATATGAAAAATTAAAGAGAAGCCAGAGCAGTCTCAAGTACAAGAAGAGTTCCCTTTTTATTATGAGAAGTCCAAAGCAGTATAGGCATGAATATAACCTGTAAGTAAACTAGTAGAATTAGTAGCTTCAAACAGTCTGCTGAAGCAAAATCAACATCAAGGTTTATATTACCTGATATTTCTGGCCAGCTTCTAGAAGACAAACACTCATTTCAGAAACATATGAGCCTTAGATGAATGTATTGCACTCTTCTGGTAACAGGAGTGAGTAATTGTGAAAACTGAACAGATAGTGCCTAAGTAGCCTAGCTTCATCAAAGCACATTAAATCACAATATGGGAATAACACCATTTTGAACATCAAAGATTCAGTCTAATTCTGCCAGTTTGGCATCTTTTCAGAAACAGTTTATGGTACAAATCTCTAAAGAAATTGTAAAGGCATCAAAAACCTCTAGAAGATGCAAAAAAGCATAAATAATTGGATGTCTGATTAAAAATTTCCAGTCTATTGTTTCCCTAGTACATTTTCAGTTACTTGCCTAATAAAACAAAATGCTTTTAATATGGAAAGTTCTGTACAAAATCTCTTTATATGTCACAAGTTTGTGTCGGTATATTATAATGAAGACAACACAATCTCATGCAGGAGTATGAAGTCAGTCATCTGAAATGGGGTTTCATCCTGTCATTTATTACACTGAAAATTCCACTGACTATTTGAGCACACCACAATAACTGTTTCTTATGGCATTCCTAATTAACATTGCACTGTAGAAGCTAGATACATTCATTTATGTTTCCAATAGAGAAACCACCTTACCACCTAAATACATTAGGCCAGACTACACTGGTTCAGCAAATTGACTTTTTGGTAAATACACTCAAACTTGATCAAAGAACAACGTAGTTGAGGAAGACAGAAGAATATCTTCAGAAAACCTGTTTTCTCTAGAGTGCAAGTGCAGCACTGCAATGAGTTACCTACACAGGCTGGGGAATTTTTGTAAGTCTTCCAAACACAGGCAAGGCTACAACTGGAGCTTATTTTGAATGCCTGGACTGGATGATCTCTCTAGAAGTCTCTTACAAATAGTATTTCTATCATCTTCCCTTCAATGAGTTATTGCTATGGGCTGTTCTGATTTAGTTAGAGCACAGAAGCATCGGTTCAAGGAGGCAGCTAAGGATGAATGTGAAAGTGTTAGCATCAACAGAATGGATTAAAACACTTAAGTGTTCTTCTGAATTAGGACCCCTGCACCCAGACATTAATGGCTTTAGTATCACCTGAAGGCACAAATAAATAATAGAATAACACAAAAATAAAGAAGTGACAGTGGGGGGGACCAAATATTTAAATAGGTCACAATGTAAAGAAAAGTGAAAAGAGGGCAAAAAGATTTAGATGATCAGCTAAAAGATTTTAAAAGAAAAGATTTAAAGATCATTAAAAAAGATTATAATAATAAAGATCAATTAAAAAAGATTTAAAGATCAAAGGGATAGAACAAAAAAAGTAAACCTGTAAAGAAAAGTGTGTAAAAGTGTTTCTCATAGCCACAGGAGGGTTGTTTCCCTCTTCTCCAGCATCTTTAAGACAACCATATATGTTAGGGTTTTCATTCTCTGCTACTCTCAGCAGTAAAGGTAATGCTGAAGTTTTTGCCTACCAAGAACTTTGCTACTAGATTCCTCAGAAGGCTTCTGTCTTTTTTGGCACTACTCCACTCTGAGATTTTAGCCTCCACATGCTGTTCCTTTTTCATAACAGGAAAAGAAATCTAACACTGATTTCTGTGAACCGAGTCAAGGTTTACAGTACACATGTGCAGCTAAGAAACTAAAGTCTTAGTTTACTTTCAAAGCTTCTGAGCAGTCCATGCTGAAGCCTGGACAGTACGTTGTTTGCAAGTTCTCCTCTTTATGTGCCAGTCACAAGTCAGCACTACTCAATCTTTTGAAGATAGTAGACAAAGAAGCAAATATAAAGAATGTAGAAACCTCTTAGGATAAAAAGTCATAAATCGACTGCTATTCTCAGGCTGACAAAGCAGGCTTTAGCCAGGTGGCTTCAAATTTTTATGTTTCAGTCAGTAGGAGACTCTGGTTAATACTGCTAAGCATTACAGAGTTACCAGGTGGGATTCACAACCTAGCCAAAGATGTTATTTAGTTCATACCCTTCTCAGTAATTTTCCTGTGTTGCCTGGATGTATGCCCACTGTTTTTAGGTTGCTCTGGTCTATTGGCATAATTTTGCACATTTGAGAGAAACTGCTAAAATAGGCACTGTTCCACAGAAATGACCCAAAGATAGAGAAATATAGACATTTTAAGTCTCCAGATTGCTTTGACCCTTACTTGATTGAAAGCAACATCTGTTTTCCAGGTTTCCAGCTGTGCTCAGCTAGCCAGAGGTAGCCAATTGCAGACATGTGTGACATTTCCTCAGTACAGTGTTGACAACACTGACATTCACCTTATTAGAACAATAGGCAGCAAAGTTTCTCAACACCTTTATGTCTCAAGTAGCTTCATCCCAGCAAAGGCAAATACTTCAGCGGCCTTCTTATTTTTCGCTCCCTCCCTTTAGAAATGTTCTGAGGTCCTACAAGGCAATCCTTCACTAATCACTATTTCAAATTTGTACATTCAGAGACATACATTTAATAAAGCTGGCATAAATTAATCCTTATGCATCATAAACACAAGGGAAGTCCCATATGAAAGCACTCAATGGAAAATGAGTGAAAGGCAATCTTATTTTTTTCCCACCACAGGGTGAGTTGATATGCATTACAAAAGGAAGCCAAGAGTAACCAAGACAAAACATTCCTTCTGGCTGCAGAGAAAAACTAGTCAAGAAAAAGCAGTTCAGAATTTCAAATCTGCAATTCTATGGAATTTGAAAGAAGATTAGGAAAATAAAGATTAAAATCCGTATGCCAGTTTTTGAGGCTCCAAATAAGTGATTTTAAAATCAATACACTGTTTTAATAGGCTACTGAAATGGAAGTGTCCAAATTGATCAAATGTGTAAACAGCATCCTTCACAGGAGTAGACATTTGATAGCTCCATCTGGGACATGAGATAATCTCGGGAAAGCCAGAAGAAGTGTAGTGACAATAGCCTAATTCAGTACTGAAGGAGAAATAAATGTGTGACTGCTTTAAGATTACTTTAAGATTAATGACATATGAGACTCAATTTCCCTTACTCCATCTCTCTAGCTGCAGCTCTTGAGCAGGTAGCAGGAGGTAGCTGCTACCCTGCTACTCTGACAGTTGGGTACTTGGACTTACTGCTGAGAACACAGTTCTGATTCAGCTCACCCTGGAGTCAGCTGCATCATTTCAGTTTATGCTGCCTAAAATTCATTGCCAGACACAAAGCCTGATTACTTCAGTTCTGCATTAGAAAACAATCTGCTCTTTATCCTGGAATATCAATTGCTGCCAGTATTTATCCTCTATCTTTGGTGGTAAAGCTAATGGCCCTGTTTGCTACTTTAAGCCTGTCCACTTCAATAACTTGGTTCCTGAACCACCCAACCAAGGGTTGCAGCATATGTAAACTAAGAGGCAGATCAGTCAGTTTCATGATCGTGTTTCATTTACGGCCAGATTAAGAAAGGATCCGTGTGCTTTGTGCCTAAGATTGCATGCCCATGTGGCAAATACATCGGCAGAATTTAAAGACTTTCTTTTTTCTTGACAGTGCAACCAAGGAAGAACAAAAAAGTCCTAACTTAAACAGAATTGGATAAAAAAAATAGTTACTGTAATTGCACGTAGTTCTGATTGGGGCTGTAGAAGATGAAGAAACAAAAATAACAGCTTAGGCAGACCTCACAAAGTTTAGGCCTGGAATTAAATCAGTATTCCAGGCTAGTAGCATTCTATTCTATAGCACTAAATACACAAAACAATTAGTGTAGGTATTGAGGTAGAAAATATCTAACTCTCCTGTAGTTTTTTTGTTTGTTTTTTTAATACACACAGCATTTCCAAGTTTGGGATACGTACAGTTTCATGTTTAAGGAAAAATGCTAGCTTTCAAAATCTGACCAAGAAAAAAATAAAAAGAAATCTTTGCTTCTATGATGTATATCACCTTTGATTACTGAACTCACAAGAATGTTTTAAATTGACCTTCCATATGACCAATTACCATGCTTGCTTACTCTTCCCATTTACTGAAGAAGCAAAAATAAACTAGCCATTTATATGTTTGTTTAGACTTCAAGATGAGTTTCATTTTCTGGTTCTCACGCAGTGTTTGGGTTATATGCACCTTTGGGAACGCTTGTTTAAAGATTCATTTTATGTGAAATTTTTAGATCCTGGAAGTTGGATAGGAAAATCTGTGTTAATTTCGAAAGAGAAGTGCTGTGTATCTCATAATATTAATATGCAAGATCAAATCTAGTTTGACTTCATTCATTTAAATTTCGCTTTCTAATGGTATCATTGTTATAGAGTATTACTGCAGGTAATGAACAGAAAGATCTGCTCAATTTGCCTTCATTACCAAGCACATCAGCAGTGGAACCAATGGACACCACCCAACAGATTGAGGAAAAATTACAGTAAGAAATATTTTCGTGGTCAGCAGCATTCAAAAATACTAACGCTGTTTAGAAGTCAAGATGAGTCATGTTGAATTACTTTCCCTCCTTGCACTAGTGATCGAAATTAAACAATCTTTGCTGGGTATAAGATGAGTAAGGATATTTTTTACCTTTTCAGGGACTACTTAATTGACTCCTAGCAGAAGAAGTTTAAGGTTTTTGACATTGATTATTTGTTTATATATGCAAATAGTTATGCTGTATGTATTCAAATTTATTATTAAGCTATGCTCTAGATAGAGGTGAGACTTGAATTTCATTCTGAAGATTAATTTGTTCAATGACATTTTCTGTTTGACAATACAGTAATGCACAGGGGCTCTAGACCAGAAGCAGTGTCAATCAATGATAGGCCACAATTGCTTCAAAATAACAGTACAAAAGAAACCTAGTACCCTGTGCTAAGGAATAATAAATTAACAATACTGACAGAGACAACGATGAACAACCCAAGGAAATGTTAGTAATTGCAACAGCAATCTTAGCACGTTAACCCTCTAACCATTGCTGAGTTAACTGCAAGCATCTATTTATTTACTCCGACAGACAGTTGTGGTGGAACAAAGTAAGTTTTGTACACAGCCATAGGTTAGAAAAAATAGCAGAGTACAGGCAGAAGAAAGTTACATTACCAAAATCTTGAAGATGATCAAAAACTTGCTTATAGCAAGTATATATAAAAGTAAGTATATATATAAATAAATAGGCTATGGATTGGCCATGTTATTCAACAGAAACAATACAATCAAATACACCTGATGGACTGCCATATTCTGAGCTTCAAAAACTGGTGTGATGGCACTGGGAGCTAAGTAGAATGGCATCTCCCATTATTTACACCAACAACCAACCATATAGTGCTCTGCCATTCTATCAAAGGAGTCACGAAACACTGTCATAAGCTCACAGCAGGAGGAAGTGGCAAAGTTCATAACTAATAGGAGGAAAAACAAGTTACTTCATGAAAGAAAAGTACATACCAGACAGGATACAAAATGTTACTAAAACCATTTATCTGGGTACTACTCTCTTCATTGCTAGAGTGTATCCCAGAAGCATAAAAACTTCAAGATGCCTTTGAGAAAAGCTGTATAAATTGCTGAGAGTATACATTTCCCTCAGAGCTTTCCTACAAATACAGGCGCTGTGAATATTCATGACTCTCCTTCTCTAATTTTCTTGCAAACAAAATTTGACAAATATTTGTAGAGAGCAAAGGGACGGTGTGATGAAAACAATAAAAAGCAAACATACCTTCCTAAGGTATTCAGCAGTTACTGTTTGTGAAATCCATTTATTCCTACCCTGCAAAGTACATTTGAGAAGACGTAACAAAATAACATGAATTTCTAGGATATTGTAAGCTAATTAAGAAAATAAAAATCCTAAACTGTAAATTCAGTCATCTATTCCACCAATTTTCTGATTCTGTGAAATTGAAGCTAAATTTTTTGGAGACTGGAGAAATTCAAACTTAAATGAATAGGTAATTAGAACTTTGTTACCTTTCTCCACAAGATCACAAAATAAAGACACAAGTTTTATTGAGGAGCTCTTAAATCACTAAAACTCCAAATGAAAGACTACAGATCCACTGTCTCACTCTTCATTGTAACTTCTTTGGGTGAGGAGCCATTCAGTTTATGAAGTCTGCCTTCTAGGACAGACTAGCCCTCTCAGTTGTGTTAAATTTCTCATGAAGTATTCTGTTACTAGACAAAAAGTATCCCTCTGTTTTTCTTTCAGTGCTGCCACATGCAGAATGTTGGACTAAGATGGTGAATCACTACAGAATTACTCCGTAGTCATGGCTGGGGTTCATATTTCCACCGGATTCCTTTATTGGGCAGTAAGTATTTACATACACACACAACACCAGTTTAAGCTTAAATAGAGCGTAACTTTTCCAAACATGTAAAGTCGGTCAATTTTCAAAACCAGGTTAGGCTATTCTGTAAAATAGAGATAGACTGTCACTGTAATCCAGAACAAGTGACCTGATTTTCAGAAGTGCTACACACCTTAGCTCCTACTAACTTTTGAAACTCACAATACTTAAATATAACTCAATAATAACTCAATAACTCAATTATGATTTGTGCAATCACTATAAGGAATCTACATTTCTAATTGTTTCTGTTATTAGCTATTCTGTCATAATTATATATTAGTATCAGTTATGCTATTAAGTCCTTACATTTTTAATTCCTCATAGAATACTTCGCTGTTTATGACTCTTGCCAGCAAGACACTGAAAAGATTTTCCACACAGGCTTTTGATTAATATCTCAGCTTATTCATTAGTACTCCAGTATGCACAGGTCTTTCCACAATACCCTAGGTCTTTGCAGACAATACATTCTAAACATAAGAAAAAAATTGATCTTCTATAGCCACAAGTTCTTAATGTTGATATAATTAGAAGGTATTAACTGTGCAGTGTTTGGAGAGCAGCACATGCTAGTAATTTGAATCAAATTTAGGACAGTCACCTTGCCAACAGGTCAAATGGGTTTTACTTTTCCATGTGCTTATAGCCTATCCCTAGAACTGTTCATTCTACTTATTCTTTTCTTCCTGCTAATGTTTTTCCTCAGAGCCACTGCTTCTACTATAATTTTTCTAAAAACTCTGAAACAAGCTTCACAAACATAGACATAAACAAAAACATTTCAAAGACATGATCTGTGGTACCTATATAGAAATTACTTTACTTTGGATCACTGGGCTGAGGCCAATGGGACGAAGTTCAACAAGACCATGTGCTGGGTCCTGCACTTCAGCCACAACAACTACAGGCAACACCAAAGGCTTAGAGCAAAGTGGCTGAAAGTCTGCATGGAGGGAATGGACCTGGGGGTGAAACTGAACCAGGAGGGTGCCCAGGTAGCCAAGGCGGCCAATGGCACCTTGGCTTACATAAGAACTAGTGTAGCCAGCAAGACCAGGGAAGTGATCATTCCCCAAAACGCAGCTTTGGTGAGGCCACACCTTAGGTACAGTCTACAAGAAACTGTAGAGGCTGTTGGAGCACATACAGGGAAGGGCAATGATGCTGGTGAGGGGTCTGGAGCACAAGCCTTATGAGGAGCAGTTGAGAGAACTGGGATTGTTCAGTCTGGAAAAGAGATAGCTCAGGGGAGACCTTATTGCCCTCTACAACAACCTGAAAGGATGCTGTGCTGAGGTTGAGGCTGGCCTCTTCTCCCACCAAACTAGCGATAGGACAAGAGGGAATGGCCCCCAAATTGTGTCAGGAGAGGTTCAGGCTGGATATTAGGAAAAATTTCTACTCCAAAAGAGTGGTCAGGTGCTGGAATGGGCTGCCCAGGAGGTAGTTGAATCACCATCCTTGAAGGTGTTCAAGAAATGTGTAGAAATTGTACTAAAGACCAAGGTTTAGTTAGGAAATATTGGAAGTAGGTAGACAGTTTAACTAGATGATCTTGGAGGTCTTTTCTAACTTTAGTGATTCTACGATTCTGTGAAAACAACTGGACAAACTCTTAGCTAAAATTTTGTTCTCTAAATATGTATCTATATGCTACACTTTGTTAGGAAAAGTGTAACAGAGTTGAATCTCCCCAAAGTCCTTTAAAAATCTCAGCTTAAAACAGCTTTTATCACTTCACATGTGGGAAAATTAGTTGCAATACATTGAAGTCTTTGAACTTATAGTATGTCAAATCTGCATGAACAGAATTGACCCCATAATAGCCCTTCAACATTCCTATTTTACATGAAAATTTACAATAGGAAACGTTATCCTGTGCATTTCACCAGCCCCTGCAATCCAACACTAATTCAGCAATTCCAAATTATTTCCTAATTTCATTTATATTTAAATGAAAAATCTATCTCCCACTTATCTATTCCGTGCAAATTCTACAGCAACTTGGAAGGTCTGAAGCTATCTGGAAACCAGTGGGTTCCCTCAAGTGATGACGCATGACTTGCATGATTCTTAAGAATAGCATCTGCAGTCCACAATCACTTCTTCCCTGATACATGCCTACATGAATCTCAATGTTTGAAACATCCAAAGCAAAGCAAGACAAAAGGAATCACGTGTACAGAAATTCATGCCCTTGAATATGGCCCAAGAAGGTAGCAAAATAAGGACCAGGTAAATCCAGATGGCTCTTGATTAAAAGTATGCAAGTCCACAAATCTTTAACATTATATTGTTGCATTAATTGGTTATTCAAGAAATGCTCATAGTTTATTTCTGAATGACAAGCAAGGAATAGCAATTTCTTGTGACAGAGCAGGGAAACCATGGGCCACAATCACAAAAGCATTTTAGCCTGGTTGTGGTTTAACCCAGCAGGTGGGTTATAATACATTATATCTATCTATCTATCTATATATACATATATATGAATGTAGATGCAAGATGAAGCGATGCAATTGTTCACCACCTCCTGACTGATGCCCAGATAGTCACTTGAACTGCAGGAGAGAGTGAGATTAACTCTCACTCCTATCAAAACTCTTTGCACACGATGTCATATGGTTTGGATAGGTATTCCAGTTTAAGTCAACTGTTTTAATTCTATTCCCTTTACTGAGAATGGCCTTGGCTCCATACAATACACACTATAAACATCAGTGTGTTATCAACAGTGTTTTTCTCCTAGAACAAAAAAAAAAAAAATAGCATTATACCAGATACTGAAGAAAACAATTCCATCCCAGTTGAAACTAAGACACCAGGATCTAAATAAACAGCTTTCTAAAGAGTAAGAACTTTTTTTAAAAAAAAAAAAAAAAAAAAAATCCCTAAAACCAGCAGATGAAAGATGGGAAGAAAATGAGGAAAAACTCCTCTAAATCTTGGAGTACAAATTGCTCTCAAATTTCATTGCTAAGCTCTCTGATAGTTCTTCTGCAAGAATTAGCTGCTTCAAGAAAACAAGTACTGTCACATCGCTTACTCCAAGGACACATCACCATCCTACCACAACAGTCTCTCATGTACTTCATCGCTGAAGTGATTTGTAAGATTCTGAAAGAGCACAGTTGCCAAGAGCATCCCAATCCTTTATTTCTTTGACATCAAACAGAACAGAGAAATTTATTTCTGTTCAGCTCAATAGCTTCTGGTGAGCAGTTCCAAAAGCATCTGGCATATACAAGTTCCTACATAACCTCCAAAAGTCTATGTAAATATGAACAGAAGAGCAAGCAGAAAAACAGAGCAATTAGATAATCTAAATAGTGTAAGAGAGAACATTACTGCTGGAGTTGCTGGTCTATTCAAAAGTCAGCTAGATCTAAGGAACATTTCCACATCCAAAAACACACACACAAAAAAATCAAACACCATATACAGAGAGCATGTCCTCTTGGAATACATGTGTATACGAAGCACAGCTAAACTCACACTCAGCAGAAAGAATGAGCTAGCTTTAACCCTTGCAAACATCTTGCACCTAGTAAAGTTTCACAAAGCATTTCTTTCTAAAGCCAGTTCATCTATATTTTCCACAAATAATTTATTACAGAACTCATACATGAACCCCATGTCCATGTTCTTCTGTAAGATATATTCTCTGATTTATTCCATATAATGAATGACACACACAACATTGAAGGAACATTCACATCTGCATGCTTCAATTCTACGACTGTTTTCAAGTACTGAATATTTGGATATATTTATTCAGTTCTAGGCTAGCTAAGTTCTAGGGTGGACTTTCTACATTACCCCACTTTCTTCTAAAGAAAAGAAAAAAAGAAACAAATCTACATTTCCTCGGAATAGGAGTTCTTGCATGCTATGCTTTAAGTGTACTGCCATCCAGAACCAACTACTTAAACTAGTGAGGTGACAGGGTGTGCCAGTCCCAGCCTTTCCACTTGCTGAAGACCAGGTTATCTTGACAGCAAAGCAACCAGCTGTCTGCAGAACTGGAGAAACAGATAACACGGCAAAAAATTAAGGAGGAGACTAGACTATATTAATTCCTGAAAACAGAGCAGGAACTATTTTTATTTTTTTATTTCTATCAGCAGGAACTATCGCATTCAGTTTGGAACTAGAACTTGAAATTTAATTTGAATATTTCTTATGAGAATAGGAAAAATGGCAGAAAAAAGTAATATTTTGATCTAACTACTAAATGAACACTACAGAAGATACGGGATTTATTATAACTTCGCTGTTCCTACTAGCTCAGAGACTGAATATTTATGTGAAAACAGGCCTATTCACATCTTATGTCAAACAAATGCATACCTTATGACTAGTTCTGATTTCCTCAGATATAAATATACATAAAACTAAGAACCACCCTCTTTACAAAGACTGTACAAGCTGATTGAACAAAATTGTTACTGGCAGTATTCCCCTTTCAGTGGATTCATTCAATACCCCAGCACATAGTTTACATTAATTTCATTTTTTGTTTTCCTACCCCTTTATACTTTCATGGAATTCTCCAGGGGTGTTCCAGTCCTATTGTGTACTATTGCACTCCAGCTGCAAAAGGGCTGGGACTGGGGCCAGCGTATGTGAATACTTGAAGGGTCACAGGGTCAGAAGAAATTGGCTGCTTCTGCTCTTTCACTCTTCTCTGAGAAACTGTTCTACACCTCATCACTGAGAAATACACCTCCCACGATCGTTTTTGCCTAATGCAACCAAAACACACTAGTAGAGAGTGTGAGGTACTGGAAGGATGAGGTCACATTCCAATCAAACAGATGTTGAAAAGGAAAAAAAAAAATAAAAATCACCTTTAGAAAGACCTTGGGAAAATAAAATCATTTCTATTCACGCTGCCTGCAAAGATGTGCTTTATAATCAGTGGAATAAAGTCAGGGTTGAAAAAGCTATCTGTCTGCACTCAAGCGTAACAAAATATTTCCCATGTGTAAATTCATAATTGTGGTAATCTTTACTTCTAGCAGTTCAGAAATAATACCACCAGAAACTGAGGTCTGTGATTCAGCCATGTGAGCTGCATAGCAACAGTGAAAGCAATGGATATTTTCCTCCTTACTCTTGTCAATGTGTCTCAACATCAGGGAAGCAGGTTTTCAGAGATTCCCACCCATTCAATCATATGTCTTCATTGTGGTATTTCCTTGGACATGACTCACTAGCATTTACACTGGCAGTTTCTAACTTAGATAGCAGAATAAGATCTCCACTTACTCAGACGGTGGTGAGGCACTGTCCAGAGAAGCCGCAGATGTCCCTTCTCTGGCAGTGTTCAAAATCAGGCTGGATGGAGCTCTGGGTAACCTTTTTTAGTGGGAAGTATCCCTGCCCACGGCAGGAGGGTTGGAATGAGATTATTTTTACGGTCTCTTCCAAACCAAGACTTTCTACAGTATCATAAAAAATAGTAGCAACTAAGCTCAGCAATAATCTGAGCCAATTTATATTCAGCAATATAAATAGGTGGAAATAGATCTATCTACTCTATAGTACAGATTCATTCATTTTTCACTAGACTAAAGAATGTGGCACCTTTCATCTGGAGCCTTTGGAGGAATATTTATACTATTTTCCTTGAGCTGTTCTCTTGGCTTTTGTCTATGATATTTTAATTATGCTGCCATATACAAAATAAATTTTGTGTATGTTCCAATGCTTGAGATCCAATAGGTAAGAAAAACATATGCTCACACTATCCATGTACTAGTTCTAGAAAGTTCTCTATATGAAGTCATCGGAAACTTCATTTTTTGTTCAGTTATGCTAGTAGTAACTGCAAATAGTCAATACAAACATGCTTTCATAGCCTTCCAACCTGAGGAGATCAAGATAACGATCATAAAAGGAGTACTTTTTGGAAGAGGAATTTTGATTCTTTGTTTTTGCTTTGCTTGATTTCTGGTTTTCTACCAATTTGGCTGGTAAGACTGAAACCTCTAAGTTTGGATGCGTATTTCTTTATCTGGATGCTAAACTTACATATATCTTAAAATGGAGGAAGAGAAATGTTAGGCATTCTGTTAGAGAGTGTCACTGTATCCTTGAAACCAGAGACAGATTTGAAGTACTAAAATTTGTCTATCAGGTAGACTAAATGTTCAAAAACCAATCAAAATTGAGTAGAAATTCCCCTGCTCACAAATGACAAGAATACTACAGTAATGAAAATACATAACAGTTTGTTAACAATGTAATCCACAAGACAGGCAACATGCCGAACCTATTTCCAAGGCTCAAAAAGCAAGTGGAGGCTGAAGCTTATACTTCACAGCTTGTCTAGCAGTGTGGTAGATAAAGGAGCACTCATTAGCTACACCAGTTCAGACACTGACATAGTAATTTCTAGTTGTGAAACAGCAACAAGACTCATTAGAAAGTGGTATCTTAAAATTGCAATAGCTGTTTTCACTTGCACATATGTTCTCACTGTTAGTGACAGGATACTATCTCTAGTGAGACAAGAAGAAATTTTCTAGTGTGGTAGTACTGAAGTGTTACTGCATGGAATAGGAAGAAATTATGAAAGAATTTCTGATAATTTCTGCTAGTTTGAAGATACTGATATTTGATATAAAAGATAAGGTATTTGAAGAAATGCATTACAGATTCAGCTACTTCAATTGAAATTATTATCCATTTAAACAAGTCATGGAAAAATAAAGCATCATCTACATTGACCTGGTCAAGGTACACTAACAACTATTTTCTGGCTGCAGATGATTTAGGTTTACTTAAACTTAGAGTCTCTGTGCAGGAGTTTCAGAGCTTCATAACTTTTTCCTTGCTCAACAGCTTGTAAAGGTATTTTCTGGAAAGGTACATAATTTTCACTATCACTTACACTAGTTTGAATTAATTATTCCCCATCATTTTGAAACAAACCAGTAAAACAACAATGTAAAACCTGGTGGAAAAAATACACATTGAGTACTTTTTCGTCACTTAAGAAAAGGGTTATATGAGTTACTATATAAAAAAAACTGAAAAAGCAGACATTCTACTCTTCTCCCTGTATTTCTGGCAAGTTGGCAATTAGTTAAGAATGATCAGAGAATGGTCTATTTCTCAAGGACCTCTGGAGCTTATTATAAGTTAAATCAGAATCTTAGGAAAATGCTTAAAACATTAAAAAACAAAAACAATCTTCCTTTTAAAAAAAAAAGAAAAACAACAAGAGTTCTGTACTTCAAACTGGTTGAGAGGCAGAGATGCTATTAACGATGATTAGAGGAAACTTTGAGATACCCTACATTGACAAAGACTCAGACAAGGCTGAACTTCTGCCAGAATAAGCACACTTCATATGGAAGATGAAAAAAAATGGAAACAATGTCATTCATAAGCAAAAGTAAAGCAGTACAATGGTTCAGTGGTACAAATGAGGCCAAATCAGCAAGCATAGGGTTGAAAAGGATGGCTAGAAAGGGAAGAACAGTTTAACAGCCCTCAAAGTTTCCCATAACCACACAAACACTAGGAAAAGCCCTTAAGGCTGAAAGTGACAACTTTACAGTGTTTTTCATACTATGATCACCATGTCCTCATCAGAGGGACAGAAACTAAGACAAAGGAAGCATCAAGCCAAGCTAACTTGTTCTCTGCTCTGTGACACAGCTTGTTTGTAACATATTTATAAGTGGGATACAGGTGGATGGAGTGCAATTCCAGTAGCCCAGGGCTGGCATTTAAGGCACCTTCATCCCCAGCATCTGTGCTAACACTCACTTGAGATGATTTTGCAAATTATGCACTGGATGTACATTTATCATCTTTAGGACTTAACCACTTCAGTTCATTCAAAGTCTAGTTCAAAATTCATTAACAACTACACAGCAAAAAGGTTCTCCATCTTATACAAATTCAATCCAATACCTTCATGTATGTAGAAACTACACTGTACTGTAGTGTTTAGCAGCCAAATAATTACTGAAATCTGGATCTTAATTCCCCTGTGTTAGTGACTGTGACACAGACATGAAAACATTTATTCTTACAGCGTGTCTGTGAGAAGACCACTTATCATCATGCAATGCTCTAACAGTCTTTTTTCTTTGGGGACATTACATTAATTTACTTTGGTGTTATTATTACCTTCAGCATGAGACACCCATTTAATACATGGAACATTAGAAAAATTTCTTTTAACTCAAAAGCAGCTAGTTTAGCCTTGCACATCAGTGTGTAAGTGATTTTAATTAGAACACAACCGATAAACATGAATATTCATTACTAGTTCTGTTAATGTTAAAGTTATTATGTATATGCACCACAGCATGAGATAAAAATACACAGATTGTCTGCATACATGGTTCCTACTCTGTGGTGGTCAAGTATTTTGAAGTAGATTAACAAAATTCCGCTATCTTGACTTGTGTAGATTTGCATAGTAGAAACAGAAAGATGGAAGTACGATGGGTGAAGTAACTGCTCAATAGCATTGCTTTTCTGATATTCATATATTTCAGATTATCTGTTGGTGTCAATGTACAAAAATATAACAGGCACATTTATCCTTACATTATTTCAAAATCAGTTTGTTCAAATTACTGCGTTAAGGCTATTACTTCCAAACACTTCATTTTACAGCCACAGGCCAAATTAGTTATCAAAGGACAGAAAGGAGTCTGGAAAATAATTAGTTATTTCTGTACAGTTGTTCAATTGCATATCATTTTAGTTTTTGAATACTTTTCAAAAATCAGTGAAATAATGCCTTCTTGTCAAAGCATTAGACAAGCTTTTATATTCCAGGACCTACTTCTTACATAAAATTTATGAGATACTGGAAATAAAGTAGTCATGATATTCACTTTCTGTTGGAATTCACATCACCTATACACAAAAAGAAATCTTGCAAGAAATCTATTGGCAAAAAGAAATCTTGCAGAACAGCTTATTTCATCTTTGTTTAAACAAAGTTTATTATCTTTATTTCTCACTGGTTTTGTATAAGTTGATGAACCAACTGAGCGATTTTTCTACGTTAAGCCCTTATTTATGTCCACATTTCATGGATTAGCATCAGTGTAGGTTAAGTAACAACAATCAGAAATTATGATAATAAATATTTTGCCAAGTAGTTTAAGTGAAGGTCTAAGGAGATGAAAAAACTGGAGAAGAAAATCCCCTCAAACATTCTCTCCCCACTTCCGCCTGCAACAGAACATCACTAGGGGTTGCTGTCATTAATAGTTCTGATAGCTTTTGTTTTAATATCCATGCATTTTTGCTATCCCTGGGACATTTAACACTACAACTTCCTGTACACCTGTGAGTCAAATGCGATTGTTCAGTCCTCCTATATAATGAGAGAAATAATGAGACGTCTCATTCAAACAACTTGACAGACTTTTGATGACCAGTGACAACCGTCTTGACTTTTGCCAGGCACATGCCATTAGTCTTTTAAAGATCCATCATCTCCTCGAGTGAAATTTGGATAATTCTGACCACAATTGTTATGGTCTAATAAGAGGCCATGAAGACACACAGACTCCCAAACAGAACTCAGCTCAGCCTCTGACAAAAAACTGTTTTCATAGAAGCTGCGAACACAGTATTTAACCTAAATATAATACAGAATGCTCAGACATGCTAATCTCAATTATCTTGTTGAATAAACAGCATTTTATATTTTAGAACATATGACCATTAGAAGAGTGGAAAAGTCAGAGGTGGTAACTATAACCAACTTTAGGCTTTTTTTTTGTTTGTATTTGCTAGACAGAATTCTGGTCAATGAACTATATAGAAGACATACTTACTGTGTCCGGAGAACTAAGATTCAATACAACAGGTCTGTGCTAGAAATGTGCATTTTGTTGAAAATTGCAGAAGGTAATTAAAATCTTCTAGATCACTTTGATACAAATCCATAGCCATTCATATCTGTTCAGTGACAAAGGGAGCACTTCAATTTAAACTTGTTTTGTCCTTCTGGAAGCGTCTTATTCATCATAGATGTTTTAGAAAATGTGAAGTAGTATTTTTACTTATTTCCCTAACACATTGCACATACACAGTTATGACCATCTCAAATGCATCTTCCTTGACAGCAACACAGAAGTTGAACAGGATGCAACTGTTCTGCATTGCCACTGGTCTTTAGAAGATTAATTGGTCACCTTATTTATAAAATTAGATAAATACTTCCAACTCCAGAATAATTGGTACTGTTGTTTCCCCTGTATGATTATCTCAGTCTATTATAAGAAGGAAAATGTTATGTAAATTGTAGTATTGAGCTACATGAATATGGGAACTTGCCAATCCCCAATATGCATCGTGTCAAATAATTTGAAAGCATCAAATAAAGCATAGTTTCCAACCTTTCTGATTCCCCAATAGATAGGAGTTTTGATCTACACATCTAATGGACCTTTAGCAAGATCCACAGCAGCTTCATTACTGTACCTTGCAACCTACAAAAGCCATCTGTATCAGTTAGCAAGGTAGATTGGCATCACACTGCTAGACACCATATGACAAGAAAGTCATCACTATCTATAGCTGATCAAATAAACCACTGCAAACTGCTTACTGAACCTAGCATGAGCTAGGTATGACCTAATAACAATTTGACTGAAGTGCTTACACCACAGTGAGAGTGGATATATTGGTTCCTGGCTGATTCATTCAAGTAGGAGAATGCTCAGCCAATCTGGATGATGATATCAGGTAGGACTTTAGAGAATTTTCAGTTATGTCTTTATGAGTAGCTGGGGTAGCATGCTATACATACTGCCTATCAAGTCTCTTAACCCTGATACTGCTCTGCAATTCCATTATATAGAGGCTACACCTGAATACAGATGAGAATTCAAATAAGAACTCAATTCAGATGTTCTCTTCTGCAAAAAGAAACAAAGAGCGTTCTAAAGTTTGTTAATTTAATTATTTACAAATATTACTTTGGAGAAGGAAATGAACACAATGGGAAAAATCTTGAATAAACATCTCTGAACATAGCAGCCTCTTTAGCTAGCCTGGCTAAGCATAATATGCCACAGCAAGTCATGTTATCCTATCTCCACTTCTACTTCCAGACAATTAGACAACTATAGCTCCAGAAGACTCTTCTAACCAATACATGATGATACAAACATACTACCTACAATTCAGGGAGAAAATGCACTTTGAGACTCTTGTTTGGTGACACATGAAGCAGAGCCTCTTGAATACAGCAGGTTTAGAGAAATAGCACATTATCTCAGACTTGAGTGAGTTTTGCTAGATTTTAGTTGCAGAACAGAATACAGAAAAACACACAGCAAGCATAGACAAACATGTTTTCTAAAAGCATGACTTAGTCTTCTCTCACATATAACACAAACATAACCAATAAAGAAAAAGTGCACAGGGCAGTAATTTTTCAGTCATAATACAATTGAAAAATCTCAGTTTTATAAGTGCATTCTTCCAGTACTTATCAGTACTCAGTCAAAAACAGTATCATATTCTCTTCGACCTTAAAGCTGTATGCAGAAGAATACAAGTGCTTCAGTCTATAATGCAGCTTTCCTTAGCAGATATGCCTAAAATAAAACCACCCATGCAGTACTTGACTTGACCACAGCAAAACACCTCAAAATGAAATATCAATTAACGCAAATTTAGCAAGTATTTATATCACTTTATATTCAAGGAAGTACATGCCCTTTAAACGTTGCTTGTTTATTTTAGAACACAAAAAGTTAGAAAACAATAGCAAAGGGTTTTTTTTTCCCCCCATGTTTTTTTTTTTTTTTTAAAAAAAAAATTATATTATAAAGGTTGCAATGAGGTAAAAAAGGAAATATAAGTAGATAGCTCTCCTAGGAGACAAGTTATTTATTGATGAAACTGAAGGTATATCCTTAAGGAAAAGAATGTTTTTGTCTTGAAGGTACAGAAATATATTCTGTACTGTCACATGTGGGTACCATCATTTGTGATAAAGACTGATAATACACCAGGCATAAATACAAGTAAATTTGTGTTGTCAAGCTTCCCTCTTCAGTCTCAGAGAAGGGGTAATAAAAGGTACCTTGTACAAAGCAGAAGAATTTCCAGAGATTTCCCCACACTAGGAAACACACTGCAGATAAAGCAAGTCTCAAATAATCACTAGTAAAAAGCTGTCATGAGTACATTTTAGAGGTTGTACTTAAACTGCTTTATAACTTCCTTGCATTTTGGTTGACAACTCCTAGCAGATGAGCTGACAACATTTAAGAAGAGTTTGAGAACAAGTCGGATAAAGCTGGAGGAAGCAGTAGCATCAAAGCTTACACCAGGATTTCATGAATGACAGCATATATTGATAGAGTGAATTGCAGGATTAATTAAAAATGTGGCATAGCTAATAATTAATCTCTTTCAGATTTGGCATTGTATTACTCAAAGAAAAAAGATGCCATTAGGGACTTAAAATATAGGTCATGAAAGTATGGCAAAGACATAATTTAGGGAGCCCTTTTAGGATTTCCATCGTTGGAAGTGAACAGTTCTGTGAATTCACTGAATAGCTTTTGTTCCTTATAAAGATATAGGCGGCACTAGCTCAGTCTTTTGCTTATGACTTCTTTTCCTCTCACCTCAATTCAGTGCTGTAGAAAAGATACAGCATAATTCTCTCCTTGTCTTCTTGGCCTTGAATTTTTCCAGTGAAGTCACTGGCAAAATTCCCACTGAGCAGAATAGTGGGAATCAAACTCTAATTCCCCATTATTAAGACTGTCACATTTAACACTATCTTCCTTGTCTCTCATCATTTGCCACTAATTATTTGGGGCAACAAATGTTCTTTTTCATTAAAAATCCCTGCTGCTTTTCATCTTCAGTGTCACAAACAAAAGAAAAAAACGATGTGTAAACCTCAGATAACTTGCATAAACATATCACTTTTATATAAGTAAAACTGAGATTTTTAGTTTTTTTCCATTATTTTTTACACATTTTGACACTGTTTCACTATCCTACAAGAATATTAATCTTCAACAAACTAAGAGTAAGGTAATAATCCTGGAGGAATCATCCCATTATAAGATAATGGCTGGATTTTCAGTTAATGGACCAAGCTGAAGACAAGGGCAGTTAACACTATAACAAACTACAGCAATATAACCAATTTCAAGGGGATTATTGCTATCATAAACTGTATTAAATGGTTTATAAAAGCAATGGCTTGGGCTTTTTTTTTTTTTTTTTTAGTTACATGAAGTACAGTGAATGAGAGTCAGCTTTGTTAAATAGGTTGTTTCCAACCAATTTTCTAAGCATTCAGGACACAGGGAATGCTTCAATAGTTGCATAATGAATATTTTAAATGCACTAGAGGTTGTTCTTTGTCCAATGGGTGGGGAAAAAAGACTATTAACTCTTATGTGATCAGGTTTCAATGAAGCTTGTCTGTAACACTATGGAGAAAAAAAGGCACCAAATCCAGTCTGCACTCAGTTCCACTGCAAGAGCTCATCACTTGACCATTTAAAAATCTCAGCCTGCCATCTGATTACATTACAAGGTCAAAGGAGAAAGAAAAATATAAAGAGACTTGCTCAGCACTCAGTTTTACAAGTAAACTAGATTAGTAACTGCCAAGGAAAAAGTCAGGCTGTATTCACTTCTGTACTTTGACTACACTGCAAAAATAGAGTTTACCTCATTTACTTCCAGATATTATGCACATCTTCTTCACGTGATAACTTTCTACTTAGAAGAATTCATCTAAGATGGAATTTATTCAGATATCACATTTCTAGCTGACTTAATAATAATTTCAACTACAGCAACCAATCAAAAATTTTCAATTCCCATTCCATCCAAACATAAGCTAACATTAACAAAATACTGGAGAAAAGAAGGGAGGAGAGATGAGGGTAATAAGAGATACTGGGTGGGAGAAGTGGAAAAAAAAAATCATACAAGGAGAGAAATACATAATGTACTGAGACTTTACTACATACCAACTAATGCTTGAGCTACTCGGATAAACATTACACACCATGGACAAATTGTTAGTTTATTACCATATTATACCACAGATGCAACGACCAGCAGAGCAGTAGCTTCAGACTCCTAGATTAGGAAAAGCAGTATAGGATTTTTCAGTAATTCTACAGTAGTAACAAAATGTCATCATTTTTTCTTTAACCTCTACCATTGAAAGTGAGAGGCCTTGAGGGAACTAACAGACTGTGCAACATTATCCTAGTGGCCTTCATAATGTATCCTTCATCCAGAAAATGACCTGAGTTTACCATAGGACTACCCCTCTTCGTTCCTTTACTCCATTATGCCAGATCTCTGTTTGGATTACTGTGGTTAAAATACAAACCTTGAGTAGTATCAATTAGGCATCATGATGTAGGCTAGTATAGCTTTAAATCAGTTTCCAATATATATGTCAGAGACAGCATTTGAGAAACAAAAAATACTTGTTCATTAAGAGGGAATTAAGAGCAGGATGGAATGATAAGGCCTGAAGTTACTTTAGCTACTACGTAAAAAAGCCCTCAAAAACTAAAGGTTCCTTGTCTGTGGACACTAAATTGAGAGCAGTTAATCATGTTCTTTTGTGTTATGTGTGACTCAAATATTTCCTTAGTGTCTATTTGAATAGCTGCATCAGAGAACATAAGAAAATGTCATACTGTTCCAAAAGGGCAATCATCATAGTGGGATACATAAACATGAGTGTAGACTGCCAGATGCTTTTTGCTTTCTGCAGCACTGATAAGACCTCAGCTAGAATACTGTCTGTCGAGGGAGATGTGGCTCAACAGCATCGTAGTGCAAAAGATGGCAACACAAGTTATCACTGGTTCAGAAGATGTGACCAAGAAGAAATGATAAGACATACTCAATTTAAGAGCAGGAAAGACTGAGGGAGAAAAATCTTCAAATAGAAATATTTCTCAGAAAAAGAACAAGAAAATAGTTCTCCATATTCATACTCAAAAGGCTAAAGTGATAAGCTTAATGGAAACTCGGGAAGCCCTAAGTCTTACTCTAATCTGTTACATGTCCTCAGATAAGCATAGGCCTGTTTAATCCATTAGCCTCAAAATACCCCCTAAACTTAAGTATAGGATTTTTTGACTCTTAACATACAAAAAACACCACCCTCTACTGGTAACTAATTCTTGTTTCAAGTAGCAGTCATTATAACATTAAGAATTACAAGCATTCAGACATTTGATCCGCTAGCTTTCTCTACATCTAGTTTACTTGGCATAAGTCTATTTAGAAAGCACCAGCAATGTGTAAATTTGCTGATTCGATACAGGAAATAAACATTTTTTTTTCCCAGATAGCAAATAAAGATATGTGGATGGAAGAACACATGACTGAATTCTAACTTCTCATGTTAATTAATACAT
Organism: Lagopus leucura; assembly: GCF_019238085.1. Lineage (NCBI taxonomy): Eukaryota > Metazoa > Chordata > Aves > Galliformes > Phasianidae > Lagopus > Lagopus leucura. The sequence goes on from NW_024962274.1 coordinate 8,560,836, forward strand.
CAGTAAGAGGAACAAAAATATCTGTGATTTTGCATTGCATGAGAAGTACCTGCTTTCATAATCAGATAATAGTTCCTCATCTTCACAGTGAAGTTAGAAATATTGAAATTAGATCTTTAAATTATTTTAATAATCAGGATAACAGTTCACTACATATGCCATAGAGGTTAAATATCATCAGTTGCACAGCTTTATAATCCATTTATTGCCTTCCTCACACACTCATTACATAGATTCTTTTCTGTGTCAATGTTATTTCATTTCAAAATCCTTCGTTCTTCCTGTTCCTGAAGCTGCTAATCCAAATCCTTAGTAGATTTAGCAGATTAGCCTTCTGGCATCCATTTCAGACCTCCTTTAACTTTGACTTCTGTCCTTTCGTGCTTCTTTATGCCTTATATCCTAAAAGCTGCTGTATAAAAACCTCACACACTCCTGTACCTAAAGCATAAGTAATATTTTAAAAAAGGTTTAACCTGTTCTAATTTCTTTATCATCTTACTTATAAGTGACTGTCTCCAGTTGATTCAAATCTATTCAAATAGAAATCATGTGTTCTACGATGCCGCTCTTCATCCTAGTCTAAGCAGAAGAAGAGACAAGCATTCCTCTTTGCCAGGATATTAGGAGGATAAGGAATGGCATTCACCACCTTCATTCTTCCTCTGTGAGGAGAATCTCAGCGATGCCATGCTCTTCCACGTTTTGTTGCCATGTTGCAAAATAAAACGCAGGGAAATATTACTCACATTTTCAATGGTATTCGCTACCGACAAAAATTCACATATCATACACTTGCTCACTATCAGCCCTAGCATTTGGCCTCAGCAGTAGTCGGTTTCCTTCTCTCAGTGGAATATCAACATGAAAGATTTTTTTTTTCTGAAATAGAGCCCATATTCCTGTTTCTCACAAGTTCCATTTTGCTATTTGCTTATTTTTTCTGCATTCTTTTGTGTAAGATTGCTCTGTCCAAAGGGCTATTGGCTACTTCTTGAACTGAAAGCATCATCAATATGCTAGTTACTTTGTCTTTTTTGACCATAAAAAATGGATTTAATCCCAGCTACAGCAGTACTCTTCTGGAACACCTCATCACTGACTGTGATCCTTTTAAATTATGGACTGTGAACAGACACATCAAATTCCCCCCCTTTTTTTTTTTTTTTGTATAAAAAGATCATGCATGGTTAAAAAGCTCCTTTGACTTCACTAGTGTTGATTAGGGAAGATCTGGACTGTTCCATGCTGCTTTATGTCCTGTATATCTAACTGCCTCACCAGCTGTGTGTCTATGTTTCACTGCAATCTGATCACGACAGACAACTATCTCTTGATTTTCACTACTATGATCTCAAGGCAACAAGCAGTGAGGAACTTATGGCACCATTACTAAAAGACTGGGATTTTTGAGCCTTCTAATGAACCAGCTGACCTCTGACTTGCAGCTGATTATTTTCTGACTTTTAGAATCTCAGCAGTCAATGCTGCATAAAAAAACTGTCTGCTTAACAACACGTACACATGCAGCACGTCTTTCAATAACACTGCCTGCCAGGAGTCATCATCTGTACTTCTGCTGAGAAACTATCACACGAAGTCATACACTAAGCTAACGTGGGAATAACAGACAGCATTTCTCACCAGAAATATCAGTGTGAAAGAAGGCTTCACCTTGATTTTCAAGGTGCACAACAATGATTCAGATTTTTAAATCGATTCAATTAAATTCCAAGGCAGACAAAGGCCTTTTGGAATGTTAGGCTTTTCAAGCTCATGACATCCAGTCATGCCTTCCTATGACATGTTCTGAAAGAGTGAAAAGCAAAACTAATCCACTCATCAGCCTTCAGAAATCAGAGTGATTGAGGCATTCAGATGTGGAAATTCAAGCTTTGTTTTGACTAATGCAAGTGTTGTTTCCTAGCTGGTATAATCTGATAGGGTATTGATAAAACATTATTATTACATAGGTCACTCCAAAAGTAATGCCTCCTCTTTACTTCCATGGAAACTACACAGAGATACAAAGAGCACAATAACATTATTTGATAGAGAAAATTCTCAGCTACAAAGCACTATTTTTCCATTAGCTAATCCGCATGGATGAGCTAATAAAATCACTTCATTTTGTGAGGTGACACCTGTGTATAGCATCCAAAATGAGTTTGTCTCTCATGCTACTGTCATCAGTGCTGAAACACACCATCCACAGCCTCACTGTGCTCACATCCACTGTTTGATTTCAGCAAGCACCTGTGAATGTCAATGGGTACAATTTTTTTTCTGCATGGAGGAATTCAATGACACACCTTTGCTTCATGCACACTTCCACACCAGATGCTATTCTGTCAAATTGCCCCTCTTTTGTTATCTGGTGCACAGCAGCCAAATTTAATGGAACTTTGGTGGGAAGGTTCAACCTCTACTGCTTTACCATCAAACATCTACCTCTGACATCATAGGACAACATAACTAAATGGGAGGCATTACTTTCAGATGAGCCCTCATACACATCTCACAGCTCTCTTTCTACTGAAATTCTCAGTACTCTGTAAATTTTGTAAGAACAAGAGCCAGCAGAAACAATACTGTGAAGTTTCTAGACATGACAAATAAAATCCTTTTATTCCTGAGTATCCTTACTGCCATTGTAAAGAACCATACTTGGCAATCTGATGGAGAAGAGACAAATGCAATTCTAGCTAACTTTTTTTTTTTTTTTTTAACTGGTATGCATGACAGCAGACATACAGGAACACACAGTAACTTGTACTCTGCACTTCTGCTACTTTGTAAGAAGTTATCTCTATACCTGTGGAAACAGGATCTCCATACCTATAGGATAATGCACACTGTTTCCTTGTTACTGTCTGAGACAAAGGATGTTTGGGGGAGAATAAAAACCCATGTAGAGCTGGTTCTGAAGGTACTAGATTTACCTTAGAATTTCTCCACGATTTGCATTCCCTTTATAGTAAACAGCTGTGCCAGAATAACTAATGGTAGTTATTATAGTAGTTATTATGACATTATGACTCCTCCTTGTTCCCTTTCCTATTTTATACATACACAAGCAACATGTACTAAATAAACATACATTGCAGAATTTAGGTTTTAAGTTTTAAAGGTGAAAGTTCAATAAGGTTTTGATAGGTTGCCCAGGGAACTGGTGAAGTCACCATCCCTGGGAGTATTTAAAAAAAGGGTAGATGTAATACTTAGGGAAATGGGTTAGTGTGCAATATTGAAGGTAGGTAGACAATTTGACTAAACAATCTCAGAGGTCTCTTCCAAGATTTTCTTACAAGCTACAGAGTTATTTAGCATTCCTGAACAATGCAAATGCCTCATCCTTAGGGCTTCTACATCAAACAACATTAATGAAAGAAACTTCATTTTGAACCTACTCACTGTAGAAAATCATATCTAGTCTTCTACCTCACTGAAAGCTGAGAAGCTCTTCAAATAAGTTATTACACCTTTCCACTGTCATGAGGCTTACTGAAAATTCAGTTGAACTCAGGACAGATAGTTTTAAAATCTGCATAACAGAAGCCATGCAGCACCACACATGTTTACACACGCTAGCCAGCCAGCCTATTACTTGAGAGAAACATTCACAGCTAAGTAGCAAAGGTAGAACAACACAACGCCAACACAGCTGCTTCTGCCAGTTCTTCAGTTAGGAAGATATAAGGTGCACCTGGGACCTCTACTGAGCCAGGATCCTACAGTCAAACTTGCTACTCTATGTGCAAGGATGAAACTCATGATCACAAGAACAACCTGCACCATTTTACACTTTCAAAAAGGAAAAGTTATGCCTTAAACAATTCAATCATCTGTTTGTAACAAAGATTCTATGAGGATCCTCTTACAGATTTTAAACATTTCTAAAGCACTCTTCATTCCTGATGCTTGGCACAACAAACGACTAACTGATACCATAGGTTGAATTACCTATTTCACATTTTAAATATCCAGACAGGCTTAGATAACAGCAACACTCTACTTCCACATTGATAACACTTCTATGCGGAAAAACATGCAATACTGCATGCAATTAACTACTCTATAATTACAGAGTCCATACACACCACTTTAGAAGTCCACCAGGACAATATTGCAGAACACTGTGCTGCAAAGGAACATTTGCTCAAACTGCTACAAACCAACTTAATCAGCAAGTCGGCTGCCAAAATTCTCAAATGCCACACTACGTATACTATTACCCTGAAGCAGAAAGCCATTTATTCTTAAAAATCCATCTTATCTGGAGCCTATGACCATTCTTCAGCTACCAGAATTTTCTTTATTTTTTCCTGAAGCCAGATGAGAGTAGTTCTTTCCAATGATGCTTCTATAAAGAAAGTTTGACTCACCTGTTCCTGATTCCTCATCTCCTACAGCTGGGCCAATTTTCTCCCACTCTCCAATTGTAACTTGGGTTAACACCTTCATTACTGGAAAAAAGTAACAAGTACAAAAAACATTTAGAAAAATAACGGCAACGTCCTAACAAGTATTGCAATTTATAGATCAATTTATTCATCAGTCTCTTTATAAGCCAAAGAAAAGACTGGTCCTGTAGTTGTACTTGTGATTTCTCTGCATAATTCCCACATTTTACAAAATTTCAAGGACTAAAGGCTTCAAGCTTTAGGTATAGCATTTATAAAAACAGCTTTGCCAGCAGACAACAAATTGATAACTGCTATTTGGAAAGAGTCAGATCCAGTAATAATTGTGGGCAGGCAAATGTTCACCACCTCCGGCCATTTGCACAATTCAGTAATATTGTCTTTGCCACCATTAGAGTTTGCATCAATTTTATTTGCCTTCAGTTCCTTAGCAGTGCAAGAAATAACACATCACCTTAGAAGAGTTTAATGAGAAACTTCTGGAATCCTCAGCTTCCATTTAGCTTCTCAGAATTCATGAGAAGTACACTAAGTTAAAGCCTATCTAAATTCTGATTTCTTTACTACATAAAGAAGAAACTATGGCCTTATACAAAGCTTACCCTATGTAGCAATGCATGCCTTTTATTACCTAGCTGTTAGCAACATATGCTCAAATTATATTTGTGCTTGAAAAAGGGAAGTTAATCACAGGTGGAGCAGCTCTTTGAAATACTGCCTTTACTCACACATATTTTATCACTGAATACAAGCAGGCTTCTGAGATCTCTTCTGAGATCTTCAAGAAAGATTGGATTACAGCGTTCTGAGATAACTTTAAAATTTTAGGAAGCTTAAGTAAGTGTTTAAACCACCAGAGACTTTTTCCAATCATTCAGGCTTAGAGAATGTAAAAATCAGAACAACACAATGGAATGATGCTACCTGAGATGTAATGACAAAGGGACTAGTGTGACAGAAAAGGCATTACAAAGAAAAAGAGAAAGCACTCACCCAGCTCTGAAGATTTAGGCTCACAGGGAAAACTCCACAAGGGAAGGATCCCCAATCAGAGATCTACACACCCTGGCAGTCAACCCTTAAGAGAGGTCTAAGAGAGGTGCAGCCAGGCTCCACCCCTTCTGGTCACACAGCTAAATTCCCTTCACCTGTGCTCCCAGGGCTGATGGGTTCTTTCCCCAGGTGCTCAATCAGTGCTTCAGGCCAGGACTCAGCAGTTACCATACAGAGAGTCAGAACTGAACCAATTTACATGAACTAAACTTTGCTTGAAAAAGGCAGGAATAAGATAAGTGAAGCATACTGGAGAATTTCAGAGGATTTAAGAGAATAACAAAGATTATAGTGAAGAGCAGTTTGTATTTTAATTCAATAATCTACTTCAATCCCTCCAAATGACTGCTTACTTTAGGCAAACTGCAATCAAATCAGGTCCCTATCAACCAGTTGCTAGGCTGCTAGTTGTTAAGATGAACCACTCTTACAATCACCTCAATACTTTCTGGCACTCCCAAAGAACCACTGCTGGCAGACACTGCAAGCTATGATTTGACTTGTTCCCCATTTCATTCACACAAGTTCTCCCATCTCTAATTCCTATACTGATTCCAAAATTTGACTCTTTATGGAAGTATTTTTAAGGACTTTTAAATTCTCAGTATTACCATGAGTTTGGAGATGAAGTGGAATGAACTGGTATGTATTCCACAGGCTAATTTCCTACCGTTTTTCAAGGAATAGAATTCTTAAAGGCAGGCTACAGAGTTTATCAACTCTTAGATTTTTACTCCAGGAAAAGAGAAAAAAAACAAAACAAAACAAGTGGTTAAACACAGGCAAGACCAATGAAAAAGTGACATGACTCATAAAAAACAGCCAATTCATAGAATCCTCTTCAATTTGTCACCTTTTCTACCATTTCTGTAAGTTTTAAACTAACAATTGCATTTAACGTAAATCAGTAGATGCATGAATGTAAATGGTTTATGGGCTGTTCAACCCAGTTCTGTGGCTAAATGGGGTGCAGGGGCCCACGGACCCATGCCCCAGGAGAGGGGGAATGGGGAAAAAGGGGAAAGGGTAGAAAGGTGGACCTAAACACAAAACAGTGGCAGTCAGCTAAAGGAGAAAAGTATACGCTGTATACAATACTTTAAATAAAACAGTGTATGAGCCAAGCAAAAGCATCTAGGAGAAAGCAAAAAGTAGCTGATCTGATTTGCCTACCCCGCAAAAATTTTATTTTTTGCTTTTATTAGGCTTTTGCCCAGGACCAACCTACCCAGCAGGGTAACAGCTTTCTTGGCATGGGACCCCCTTCTCTTCTCTTTTTCTTCTGGGTCCTCTTGGGTGACTGCAGTCAGTCTGTCAACTGCAGCTCAGGTTTGATGATCCTAGTGTTATTTACTGTCTGTAACTGCCTAATTGGCACGTGTTGCTTCAGTCAGTGTTCAAATGTTCTAATTAGCATTCACAATAGCCTCAGAAAAGAGAGAGCAAGTGTCTGCTGTGCCTTGTTTAGATATCTCCTGTTTCATATAGCGCTTTTATCCTTAGAAAATCTTGTGATGCCTGACCTTGATAAGTCTGGAAAATTTTGCCTGGGCATGCAGCCAGACATTTTGTTCAATATCTAAACTTTTCTCCCTATTGGTCTTCTTGTATTTTTTTTTCCCCTTCTGACTTCTCGGCCTTTTTTTTTTTGTAAGGACTTCAGGTATCATTATGCTTATGCAGAGACATTGAAACTAAAGATCTGGGTTTTGAGTCTTTTCCCCCTACACTTCCTCAATCACTTCCTGTGAAATGTAAGAACTTCCTTCTTTATTTGTATTGCAAATAGTCTTCTTTTAGTAGAGACTTCAGTATAAGTATTCAAAAAGAGACTTATTCGGATTTACTTTTCAGTAAAACAGATCCGAATGATACACATCACCACTTTTAGAGTTATATGCTAAGTGGATACAGTTCTCTATAGCTATTATTCTGCAGATTAAATCAGATTGAGCATTATTGCCACAGTTTGTACGTATGTTGTGGCAAAAAGAGTACAGTAATGTCCCACATTTCCAACAGGGATCCTCAATCTTTTCCATATTGTTGCACTATAGGTAACCACTTGACAATTATGCCTTCTTGGTCAGAAGGTCTGGCTTAAAGAATTAAATAGTTATAATTAATAAAATAAGACCGATATAAATAAAGACATAAATGCTGAGAGTACAGGGAACTTTCAGTTTTTCAGATCAAGGACATTCAGCACCTTTGAGGAATTTGTAGGGAAAGAGCACCCTGCACTTTTAGCAAGGAACTGATGTAAGGCCTTATGTTTTCTTCATCAAATAGTGAACATTTGGCTGTGTTCTTACTGCATCAGATCCATGTTATTATATTTATAAAATAATGCATAACACATTATGGGTACACCCTACACAAATGCAAAATCAAGGCAGACGTATTTCAATTGATAAAACCCACAGTTTAGCTTTAAAACACCATGAAGGTGAAAAGAAGTGATGGTGCTTACATTTGACATAAAGTATGTCATCATGACAAGATAAACCACTTACTACTTCCAAAACTGAGAAGAGTTCTCTCTACTGTTTTGCAGCCTGCTATCTTTGGGAACCTTCCATGGCTTTATAATATGTTCCTTCTATTTACCGAACTTATTGAATAATTTTTGCTTTCATCCCCATTTATATAACGTGATTACATGTATCTTAGACTGGAAAGTCCTGCCTGATTTCACTCCTAGGAGTTCTGCTAAACATCAAAAAGCTGAACTACAGCTAATTTTCTTTAGTAGGGACCCAGGAGACACATGAAATTCAAGGGAAAAAAAGGACACTGTAGCAAATCAGAACTTTGAAATTTGAGGCACTGGGAAATAATAGCTGTCACCAGCTTGCCAACACTTTTGTATTGATGTGCTGAAGGTAACATTTTATGAATCTCTGAGCCTGCCAAAAGACAGACAGTATTTGAAGGAAAGCTGGAGGAAAAAAATAAAAAGAGATTGAGGCAGACAGACAGACAGAACCTTGGAAGCTTAAACAGAAAATGATTTCCTAATTTCTCTTCAGGACTGTGGATTATCTGGGCAATTGCATTAAGAAAAATGCCAACCAACTACTGAAGGTCTGTGTAGACAGGATTAAAAAAAACTTTAATCCTTAAAGGAAAAGGCAGTAAAAAAATCCCACTGCATCAAGTCCTAGCTCAAAGAAATGACCAGTCCCACCTAGAGAGAAATAAAAGGCTATCCAAGCTAATTTTGTATGCTCTCTGAAGACAGGATGTGCACTTCACCCAGATCCTTTCAGATCCTTAGGAGAAACTGTAACTTTTCAAGCTTTATACACAGTTATTAAATTACATGCAAGGTGAAGTGAAGATGCGCTTTTTTAAAATAAAAGGAGGATGTCTGCCTGAAGCTACAGTAAATTAATATTGTTGATCTTGGCCCTGACTCTGCTCCTGTTTAAGTTAACAGAAATACTCCTATTGATTTCACTGAGACCTGGATCAAGCCTCTTGTTGAAGCAAAATTGAAAACTGTAGGTTAGAAAGATTTCAGGCAACACTAGGATTGCTGACATAAAACAGGACATTCTAATATCAAAGAATTTGTGTCTCCAGGTTGTTTTCTTTATTAACAAGCAAACCTTGTTTATGCATCCAAAAAGACACTGGAATCCTGGTTAACTGCGATAAGACATTTTATAACTATTTTTAAATGCAAATTAAATCTGTGACTTCATGTATGCAATAACATATACACAGAGCATTTGATAGTTCTGGGCAGATTAGGAAGATTCACCTACTCTGATAACGTGGAATAACTCTTAGGATTACATCTGTCAAGTGACTATTCTAACGTACTGTCTATGAGAAATCTCTTTACTATTCTAGTGAACTTCATAGGTATAGACTGCACTGCTACATTACTAAACTGTATGGAAGGCTTAACTTAAAGCTGTACATGGGAGCAGAGTCACACTATTATATCACTATTTTGCAGGAATGTAATTTTTCTGCATCAATTTTCCAAATTAACATTTATTCCTTACAGCTTTTTATAAGTAACACACTCACTGCCTGTTTACAAATCTTGCGTAAGCATTTCAAATTGTTATATATGGTATTTAATGTTAACTCACATTTTCTGCTAAAACCTGGGGGACTGCATTCAATAACCCAAATCCTGTAAAGAGCTTTCTGCTCAGTGTGCACTCGAATGAGGGAGAAGCAGCATCCTCATCACTTTTTTAATCTCAGGAATGATAGAGTGTAAGAGTTAATTTCTGCTTATCATCTGAGTGGAGGAAATGACCTGTATTATGACAAAAATATATTATATATAAAAGTATATTATATATATTATGCACAAGGGCAGAGAAAGCACTAGATCCTGTAAATTCTTGACAGAGCCTCTTGCTGAAGTTGGCTATCTTGTTTATCCAGTAATGCAGACCACAAAGTATAGCTATGATTGTGGATTTCTAGACAGAACAAAACAATTTCTCATTCATAATTTTCACTAGCTTTGATTGCCTATATTCAGAGTGTGTGGCTTATAATTTTAAGTAAATCATTTCAATGGCTTACATTAATAAAAATCTTTACAAGGTGGAAGCAAATGCCACTTCAAGAAATCCATACTTCAGAGAAAACAAAACAATTCTTTATTTCAAAGTAAGCAGGATTTACTTCTACTGATAATTTTTTGTTATGTAGTGTTACTGATGCTAGTATGTATATAGTTGAATTAATAAAAGACTATTAGGTTTCAACACAGGAATACCCACTGGGCTTTGTCAGTAGCATAAGCAAGAACTGTAATCCAGTGAATATTACTGATATGTTTACTTTGGGACTCACCATTAGTGTCTCTAGTTCCTCCTCATAATACGAAGAATGGGGGAATATCTCCAAAAGTACAGAGATGCAGGGGCTTCAGCCTCTCTCCACATCAAAGTACTGACAACAGGTAAGGGACAGTGACTGGAGTAATGAGATTGGGTTTTATCAAAAGAGAGAGAGAAGGAAATAATAATAAAAGAACAAAAGCATGATGTCACATACACAAAAACATTTTGTTATGCAAAAAAAAAAAAAATTATATATGTGATTAACATTGTTTTCTATTAGTTTATGATTTAACATGAACATGTAACAGCTGAGAACATATCATCACTAAAAGCTAGTTCTTGGAAGCTAGTAAATGCAGAGTTACAGCCAAAAGATCAATGTTAATTTTGTCCCACCTGCTTTATACATTAAAATATGTCATATGATTTCAGTAATTTTGCATTTCTTGATTTATACAGGTTATATGGAAAATTCTAACTAGAATTTCTCACAGCCTGACACACATGCATACAAAATGAATGCAATGTACTCTATTTTTGGCTTAAAGTTTCAGTCTCGCCGAGATCTAATAAAGAAGTCCAGTTTGAAGGAATTTGACTTAATAACATTAGTTCTGTCTATGTTTGATGTTAGCTGGTGGAAACTTAACACTGGCTGACCCTGACAATATTAGCATATTTCAGTTTGTTTTGAATGCCTTCATGCTGGATGAGCCTTTAACAGAAAAAATGGCAGCTGGCTCAGATGGGGTGAGTGAACATGAGAGCAAAGAAGTAATTGGAACTTGATTCCCTTCAGATTTATGTTCTTTTGTAACTCCAGCACTGTGTTAACTCTGTCCTCCACTTCCCATAGTACCGATTGTGAACAAGAACTCACGCAGCCTGAAGCTGTGCAGACAGCTGACCGATGGTTATCTGCCAGCTGCTAGGTGAGCAAACTTTCATCAGGCAGAGCACATGATGTCTAAGCTTCCCCTGTGCTTTCCTCTATGAGCACTGATCTGAATCTTTTTCCTTTTCCTCAGTAGCTGATTCTCATAGAATGTGAAGGTGTGATTCTCCTTCTCCTACTCTGCTGCAGCTAGCTGAAGGTAACTTGCAGCTAAGAAGTTGGTGGAGAAAGCAGGCAACCTCTACATGTCATACAGGATCCAAATATGAAAACTGGAGATGGAAAATAAAGCTTCTGAATACCCTATAGGTTTTTTGTGTGCTTCTTATGGTATTTTGAATGCATAGTGTAATACACGGCACTTATATGAAAACTAAATGTTCAAAAGTATTGTATCACCCTGTGTAAACTATGGGATTTCACATACCAGAAGAAAATAAGAAAAAAAACCCACAAACATCAGTGGTCCATCAGTCCTTATTTTTCTTAGTCCACACAACAATCAAACAACTGGGTATTCGAAGCACTCAGGGATTCATTTGGTTTGTAACTTTTAAACGGATTCTGAAGGTCACGACTTAAACAGAGGGAGCTGTATTTTCTATTCTGGTCTGGCTTTAATTTGGACAATCTTTCCTTTTAAATATAGCTATTTATGACATTTGTTAAAAGCCTATGCTGCTAATTTAGCTAAAAAAAAAATCTAATGGAGTTGTATTGGAAGTTTTCCATAAAATTAATGTTCCAGACTTAATGGATGTCTAAGGTATCATTATTAACGGGAATATTCCATAAACTAAAATCAGAGCCTCAAAGTTGGTGATCTGATACTGTTAGATCGGAACTTACTGAAAACTGGAACTGAGCCAAAGTACCCAGGAATTCAATTTAAACACCTTATGGAGGTTAATGCTTTTACAGTATTTACTCTAATTAGTGTTTTATTAAATGCTCAATTTCACTCGTATACTTAGGCAAGAGAAGTGGCCAGCCTGTGGGTAAAGCAAGTCTGACAGAGGTAAGATCACTTTAATTTTTACACCTGTCAAAAAACACTAGCCTTCTCTACAACTTCTAGGATTATATTGCCTTTGAATACATAATCACATAATTGAGAAAGCCATGTGTGTATGTCATAGACTGTACCATGATCCTCTAGGTATTCTTTAGATTCAAGTCTTAAACACACAAATTGGTTTTGGGTGTATTCAGAGTGTCTTTGGGCACTAACTGGCATTCCAACATGCAAACAGCAGGCTTAGATGTAGGACTGCTCATCAGAACCCCCTGCACCCCAGTACACCCCTGGGTGCCTATATGCCTACTTTAGGTACATAGCATGCAGCAGGCTTAGCCATGTGGCCTGCAGGCTGCACATAAACCTCTGTGCAGACAGCAGATACCACCATCCAGACCACTTTCCCAGGTGTACTGTAAGGTGCTTGGGCTGCCCCTGAATGGAGCTTGTCTCTGAAAGTTGAGCAGGTTCAATAAGTGATCCTCTGACAAGCCCATGCTGCATCTTTCTGCCATTTGAGTCAGATCTTATTTAGGCATTCACTAGTCAAAAAGGACAGGGAGCCTCTAGAAGTCTACATTATCTTTTTAGTTTGGATCAGGATTTTGGTTTTGAAGCCAGTCTCACGTGCTGCGCTTTGCTTCTCATTTCGTCATGGCTTCAGGAGCACAAACTAGACTCTGTTTGGGTGGCACTCAAAGTTCCTCTACCGTGCTTCAATTCCAAACTGGCATTCAAACAATTAGAATTGGTCTGAAGCAAAAACAATTGAATAATATGGATGCCATTCCTCAGCACAAACTGTTTTGCTCAACAGATTCACTCACATTGGGCTATATTGCTTAATAATGCATACATGGACTATAACTCTCATAGACTAAGGTGTGTCAAAAAAAAGCTAAAACAAAATGTAATCACTTTATAAATTAAGATGAAAAATAAATTGTTGAGCTACAACAATTAGAAATTCTATAATTGTCATACATGTGGGATGAGTGTATTTACCATAGTCTTTGTATCATCATGTCTAGCCTATATGCAAGAAAGTAAACTCCACGAATGCTTAACCTTCCATCTTACATGTCAGCTTCACAAGACTTCATAGCATTTAAGCTTGTTTTAATGCAAAATAATCTGATGGCATTTCTAGGTTTTTCTTTACCTAATGTGAGAAAATTCACTCCAGGTTGCATCTGCTAGTACCCAGTAAAGATAATGATGCAGATAAGAGCCAAAGTCAAATTTTCTACACAGAAAAACATCAACAGCTGATATTCTCTTATTTTCTGGCACTCCAGGAGTTTTTAAGAAGAACAACAGCCTCTCAGAGAAAGCACATTCTCAGCTACCAAGTGGCACCTAGCAAAAGCCATTAATGTAGATAGCTGCCAGTGTACTCTTTTATCATTTACCATTACAGACAGCTGAATTCAACAACCACTTTTAGCAGACCTTTGTCAACAGGGAGATTTTTTTGCCTGATTCTCGTATCATATCCTTTTTATTACAGATACAGAAGAGTATGTAAATTAGGGTATACATAGTATATATATATATTTCACAAATTAGTAAGATGGAACTATTATCTCTGAATATTCATTTTCAGAGCAGAGCACAGAGGCTCATGTAAGTTGCAGACCTCACTACTAGCAGAGTTTAAATAAGTGAGACTTTTGGAAGAGTCTTTCTTCTCTGAAGATGAAATCACTGTGGAGCTAATTTGAAGGCATGTTTAAATACATGTACGTCTTGAGGTAAACTAGTGAGTGACTTTCTAATATTCCTGCTATTCCTTAGTAGCTGCCAATGATGAAAGAAATGAAAAAGTATAAACCCCCTAACATTTACAATAGCGCACTGAAACAGAGGAATATATACACAGGAAATAACACTGAGCAGTTAATGCAGTCAAGACAAAGTTCACACATTATCTTATCCCCTGGAAAGTTATTCATATGCTAGAATCTGCATATAGTCTAGATTTAATTCGTATCTCTATAAATAACTTTTTGTAGCATTGATCAAAACATTGTGCCGCACTCCTTATACTCAGTAAATTAAGGATGTGCTTATCAGAGAAGAATTGGAATGACTAATCACTCAGTTATTAAATAAATGAGTGAATATTTACTGATAAAAGGTTGCATAAATATTTGGATACTGATGTGACATTGCAGCTAAGTGATCAGGAGGGGAGAAAAAAAGGAATTGGGACATTTACATTCAGCTCTTTGTGACTGTGCACACCACTCTTCTCAACCAAATATGGTTGCTGGTCTTCTTTGGTAATGTGGTAGCTGAGAACGGCAAGACTGTGTCAGAACTGTCTACAACATGTTTTCAGCCAGTTTGCTTATGCTGAGCTCCATATGGCTATTACAGGGACCAAAGAAGAGGGAAGCAGAAGCAAAAGCGGCTAAAAAGCTATACAATTTCAGGACTGAAGCCAAGCTCTTCCATCTCTACTAGCTCTATTAATAAAAATATGCAACATTTACAATGTAAGCAGTACTTTCAGTATTGCTTTTTGTTTCTTAAGCAGCTCTTCAGTACGAGAATTAGACTGGAACATCATGTACCCTTAAGGTCTATCTGGCTGCAAGGGGGAGTGGCAACCAAATCTCCAACATGATTTCAGTAGCAGGTGCTATTACATTAATTCCTGAAGTAAAGGAAGGCTTTGAAGATATTTGCTCAACTCAATATTTAAAAACACTCTGATGTCTGGATTTTAATCCTTGTGCTCAATGAGCCACTTACAAGATAGAAAGGCGCCTTTAAGCCACTGCACATGATCTTCTGGCTATAAATAAAAGTAGTATTTCTGACTGCTCTTTTCCAGCATACAGAAATAGAGCTTATTGCATTTAAGACACAAGATACCACGTATAGCAGACAATTGTCACATCAAGGCCTTTAATTGTAATGAGAACTGTCCATGCTTTAAATACCTCAACATTTATGGACCAAAGCAGCAGCTAAGTGCATAAGCTAGTCTGCAGTGTTGTCTTCTAGACACTGGCTGAGAGCCAGCACTCTTACGGCAGACAGTAGTAATGCAGTGTAATTCCACCTATTGACCTAAACTGGAAGACCCAGATCCAACTTCAACAGACTAGTTACGTGGCTACTCTCCAGTGAAAATGGAATTTTATATAAAACTCTTATCAGACTAAAGAAATAGAATAATATGCTTGCCATGCTTCTTCAGCCAACATGAAGAGACCAAAAAGACCAGAATAGTTAACATCAGAGGCCCTCTAGAGGGGTTTGAAGCAGACATAAGATGCCCTAACTGACTTTAGTTTAGTTTAGAGGCATCGCTGAGAAACAGCAGGATAGTTGAGCTGATGGTAATATGGTATCTCACTGTGGTTTAACCTCTGCATTCCATCACTGCCCAAGGACTTGTGGGAGTTTGTCCAGATAATTTCTAACACAAGTCTCTTCCACCCAGAGATGGTCTTCCTTTTTCTGGACTTCCTCCCTGGTGTCCTGGGCCTGGAGTGGCAGAGAGCTAATCTCAAGTGAATACTAAAGCAAAGAAGGCTTCCGACTCTGCCTTTTCTGAATCCTTTGTCACCAGGGCCCCTACCCCATTCAGCAGCAGGTTCACATTTTTGCTAGTCTTCCTTTTGCTCCTGATACATTTGAAGAAGTTGTCCTTGTTGTCCGTTACACCCCTTACTAGATACAATTTCAAACAGGCTTTAACCTTTCTTCTTGTGTCCCTGTATACTCTGACAACATTTCTATATATCTCCCAAGTGGCCAGTCTCCTTTTTCACAATCTGCACATTTCTTTCTTCTGTCCAATTTTTCTCATGATCTTCTTGCTCATCCATGGTGATCTCCTGCCTTCTTTTCTAGACTTCTTACTAGTTCAAACACAGTGTTGGCACAGTATAATTGCTGATCATGATGCCACACAGCATGGGGTATCCCTTTGGCAAGTCTGGATCACTTGTGCTGGCTGTGTCCCCTCCAAGCTCTTTGTGAACCTGAGCCCCTAACTGGTAGTGTAGCACAAGCAGCTGAAAATCCCCTGGCTCTGTGTGCACTGCTCTGCAACAACTAAAACATGGGTGTATTATCATCACTATTTTCATTCCAAATCCAAAACACAGCATCATATGAAAGTTTCCATGAAGAAAGTAAACTATCCTAGCAAAAACCATGACATATCTTTACGTACCATCTTTCCAGGAAAAATACAGGAATGTAATTGAAAAGCTGAGCAATTGTTGCATTTTTCAGCATAGCACAAGAAAGGTAAATGGTGTGGCAGCAGTGTAACTAGAGTGAGTTTTAATAGGATGTTGTCTATTCCATGGCACTGTAAGACTAGCAGCCTACAGTTCAACTGTCTGTTTCTTGAGAAGATGATGTTTAAAACATTCAGCCCTCTAAGCCACATGAAAATTCCTGCCCTGCTGGTGGCCTTCTTGTAGGTTTTGTTGTTAGCAGGAGTGATTTGGCCCCAGGCAAGGAATTTTAAAGCAACCCTTGTAAGCTGGATGCCAGAGAACAGCAGAGACTGAAAAATCTTCTTCCAGATAGACAAAATATATTTAATCCTGTAATAGCTAGCATGAGGTGTTTGGCAGACTTCCCAGAGTGAAGGGCAGAGCTAATCAATATTAAACATTCACAAGCAAGTAGAGCAAACCAACAAGAAAAACAGAGGAGGTAGCCACTATGTTGAGAGAAGAGGAGATACTGAAGCTAAGAAAAGCCTCAGAAGTTAGTATTTGGAAACACAGACCTGCTTTGTTGATTAAATGTGGAGTTTTTCCTTTTGTATACTTTTCAGTAGTTGAACGTGATAAGCACATATTTCTACCTGTCTTACAAAACCTCTCAAGAATATAGCTTTTGCCAGAGCTCTTCAGATTCTGCAGCTGAAATGACATGCTAGTAAGTAAACAACTCTGAAGGTATTCTTTTAATAATGTTAGCCTGTAGATTGTCATTTATATCCTTTACGCAGAAGAGACAAAAAACAGCAACCTGCCTCACCAAACTTGAAAAAAGAGAAGTTGATTAATTAAAGACAAATATTCCCCACCAAGTTAATGTATCCTAAGAATATATAGCTCTTCATCTTCCAAGAATTTTATTCATCCAGTTTCAGAAAAGGATCAGTTCTTAATTCATTCACACAAGGGCACAGTGTGGCCTGTGTTGTTCTAAACCATCAGGACTGTTTAAGATATACATCATTATTAAGTTCATCTGTGTCTTGAACTTAATTTCCACTTTATAGGCTTTTGAATCTTTCATTCAAGAAAGTCCATTTGAGATGGTTCCTAGGTCATAATAAAAAAGAATTGCTTTGACATGTAACTGTTTTAGACTCCACTGCTAAGCACAAGAGCTAAAAAGACAATGAATGAATATGCATTCATATTATAACAGATGCTACAGAGTTTGCTTATAAGTCCCTACAGAATTCCTCCTATTCCCTTGACTTTCTACATTTCATTTTTATTTATCCTTACTTTAAACCAAAATCTGAGTTCTTTCTATATTCTTCTTATCCCTCTGTTTTTGCATCCTAAATGCCAGACTTGCATATTTCAGATCTGTACTCTGGATACAAAAGTAAGAATATTAAAATAATATTTCAAAACGTTAACTAAACATATTTCCTTTCAAACATCCTCTGTTCATGCTGTTTCTGTTGTACTCTTCCTGATTAAAATACACTCTTTTTCTCTTGAGCTTTTCAAAGTGATCAGAAGAGTCTGGGAAATTTGAAGCACCTATCAGGACAAAAAAGGAGAGGCAGGCCTGTAAACAGCAGCACCTGACAATGTCCATTCAAGCTGATGTTATTCTTGATAGAAATGAGAAAGCAAAGGATGGAGGACATTCAGGAGCTGTTGTCTCAGAAATGGAGCATTTGCTTTTACCACATGGCACGTAGTTGTTCAACATGTTAGAAAGGGCAGAAATATGATCACCTCCAACGGCTGGTACAAAGAATAATCTTACCATTTTCTCTTCATTATTATTTTCCTCACAGTCTGAGAGCGAGAGTCTTCTTACATAATACCTTTGATCTTCTTGCACACACTTAACTAGTCAATGGAACCAAATTAGAGACCGTGACCCGGCCTGTGACAGCTTGGCTATGTAGCTACTTATTGTGAAAATTATCTTGTTTCTATCTACAACACTTGAAATTAATTCCACTCCAGAGGGTATGAGATTCTGTCCCTTATCACACAACTCTTATTTTAAGGTGAGCTTTAGTAGAAACCTTAAAAGACTCCTGCCATCTACTGTGAAGGTCATTTTATATGAGAGAAGGTTTCTGTAGTATCTAGTAATAAGCAAAAGATGTTTCTCCAGCTTCCCGGTGTGTTTTTTATCTATACTTAATTCTATTCCAGTGGAAAAGAATTATAAAAATAATCAATAAGGAAATCACACAGGAACACAGGGAGACGAGTGAATGTAAATTCATAGTTGTTATGTAACTCCAAAGAGGAAAATTCAAAGAAACTAGGCAGCATCAAAATCATTTGCTGCTGTAAGTTTTGGTGAGTGATAGCTCTGGGAATAAAATTCCAGCAAGATTTGTCAGTTAGTCAAAATGAATGTTTGTAATTATGAAATAAAGTGAGTTTTAATTCAATTGACTCAAAATAGAAAACAGAACATAAATACAACTTGCATTGGTGAAATTGGAGACAGAAAACAAATCATGATTGTTTACAAAGTCTCCAAAGAGATCAGAGTGTGTTAGCATATGCTCATTTTCAAGACCTTTGGAGTGGCAAATTATTTTTATTGATGTTCCCCAGAGAAATAATAGATGGGCTGTTGGACGCTATAGTCAAAGACATTTCTTATCCCCGTATTCATACCTATCTGAGCAGACAATATAATTGTTAGATACAATCTCAGTTATAGCGATAACTGATGGAATAACTACAAACACCATGTGAAACTCTACAGTTTAGTCCAATACAATAAATGCTACCTATACCAATATTAAACAACATGAATATAATCCTGCTATCGAGAGTCCAGCTACATGCTATTTTGTTAATGAAACAGTTACTTGGTTCACTTTGCTAGGGCCCATAGCATTTAACTGAGCTAAGAAATGCCATTAGAATTAATAGATGAGCCATACATGGCATTTGTAAAAGAAATTAAAAATGCTATGATCCCACTTCAGCAATCACATTAGCTTGTTCTGTGGCATATGTTAAGAATTTGACAGCAGCTAGTATCCAAAATGGCCTGTTTATTCCACACCATTCTCATGACAGGCTTAGGCCACTACAGCTTCTGAATACCTCTAAGAAGACCCCTCTAGCTCTCATAGTTCTCCCAGCTATGAGTGACTACTTTCACCTTGGCATCAATGCTGAAGGTGTGTATTCTGCTACTAAGGGCCACTCCAGAAGCCAAACAGTTCCCTGTAGATAGCTCTTTATAAGGCTTTTTGAAGAAGTCAGTAACAAACTCTCTGTAAGCATAAGCAAAAAGAAAAAAGAAAAAAAAAAAACAGTTCTATGAAGATAAGGCTGGGGCTTCCTAAGTATTTTACACTCATGTTCACTCAGTGACTCAAACTGAACGTTTAAGGATGAGACCCTGGTGAGCTGGATTCAGGAACAAGAGCCTGGAGAAAATATGGACAATTTAAGTACTAAGCACAAAGAAACTGATAGGATATCTTTCTACACAAGATGGTAAAAGCTTCAGTTAAAATCACGTACCAGTTCTTAGTCTCTTGAGATACTAATTGCTGGCAAGGGACCAGATGTAGCTTGACTGCTCCTGTAAAGCCCAGAAGAGGCCATCTATGTGCTTTTCTCAGAGTCTCTTCACTACTAAACAGTTCTTGGGAACATTTTTAACAAGCTATGCAGCTATATAATGGCTTAGGAAGCAGCCAAAAATTTAAGACCACGAAATACAGAAAATTGTGAATTTCTTCAGGAACAATAATAAGCAACAACATCTTCAGATGATTTAAGCTATATAGCCCAGTTTTTCATTAGAACTTTACCCTCTACTCTTAAATGTGAGAACACCTCACAGACTCTATCAAACTTCCGAATGCTGTGACAAACATCGAGATCTTGTATGCTCCAATAAGCCTCTTTTCCCTACTCTATCTTCATTAATATCAAGCTTTGGAAATAGCTTCTAAAATGGTAATATAACATGCAGAACAAAAAGTCACAGAAACAAAATGTCTAGAAAAAATGATTGCTTGATATAATGCATAAGAAAAGATTGATACCTTGATCTCACAAAGAAGAAACTTGAGAGATTAATTCGGTTTATCTTCCTCACTTATGAAGCTCTTCATCAGGCCTTTTTCTTCCAGTAATGCCTTCCTGTGGCCTGGAACACTCGCAGAAAGCACGTTCTTACACACAGTAGTAGACTTCCCTCTTCCTAGGAACCTCTTTTCCACCAGCATCCATGGTATTCCATAGATTCTGTCCCCTGGAATTTATATAAAATGACTACAGTTTTCTTCCACTGCTCTTCTGTGCTTCAAGAAACCATCTTCTCTGCCTACCCATAGGCTCCTTCTTCCCTGAGCTGAAGGACAAGTTTCTTCCAGCTCCTGCAGGACCACCTACTGTAACCTCATTACCCACTGCCTTGGAAAAGCTCTGCAGATCCCTGAAATGTTTCAAAGTTACCATTGCCAGCAACACAAGAGGATCTCCATGCATTTCTAGGAATAACTTTTTCTATCACAGAGACATGTATTTTATAGTAGCTCTACCTCAAAGTCTTTAAAGAACTGCTTTAACCCACAGCAAATCTAGATGGAATATGGTACAATAAAGTCATTCCTATTCCCAACTGATGTATTAGTATGTTGGCTACTGAACCATCCTTTCTTTTTTAAATTCCCACTAAGAAAGTCACATGGTTTCTCAAAAAATCAAGTTGATTAAATTAGGTGAAATACATTTCTGTAGCTGTGATATCAGGAAAATCTCATCTATTATTTTCTTTGGAAATGCATAACCTGTTATTTATGAAATATATTTTACTGTCTGCCTCAGTCACTGATAACTAATTTATTAATTGCCAGCACAGGAAAACATGCAGCATGTGCCAGCTATGCAGTAAATAGCCTCTGGTGACTGATTTAAAAAAAAAACAACAAAGCTCTGGCTTTGCCCCTTCCCCAGCTAATCTAGGTTAAGTAAAGATGTAACTTTAATATGCTGAGGATGTGAGAGAGAATAAAAGCTTTGAAAGGGAAACACACAGCACTAAACAACAGAGATTCATTAGTGTGGGTATATCACAAAGGTCATGTCAAGGAAGTTCTCAATCAAATCCTTATTTACCAAGGTGTAATAACTTTACGTGAAAGCATACAGAACACCTAATTGACATTCCAACATTCTGTACCTTGACCTAAAAGTCAGGAAAATATTGGTCTGTTATATGCAATTGCAGATGGTTTTCTCTTTTCTCTTTTCTCTTCCTGATTATTTAGAATTTCTCAATGATTTCCTTAATAGTTTTGTATCACTGCTACTTTTGTTCTAAGAAGTTTAATAGTGATGATCTCTTACTAGGTCACCAAACCTCTGAGAGAGAAATGGTTGAGAGCAACAATTTCAGACTTTGGATTAAGGTAGGAATGATCAAACACTGTCATAGGCATTAGGAAATAAGGTCCCATGATTCTCCTGAAGACCTGAAATCTAGGGACCAAATAGCTTAGGATTCGATATTATTGCTGAAAAATTGAAATAGTTTAAAAATATAGCTTAAAATAGGTCAAGTTCACTAACTGCAGTGTTTGTAAGAAAATATTCAAGTATATCATGCTTTTATCCGTGTTTCCTATTCAGGGTTTTTCACTTAAGGTTACAAAGAAATAGAAATTCTGGGCCATTAGAAAGCACCATTTTGCCTTATTCAATGTCATTTGGCCAATTTTCCCTTCAAAATATGCTGTTGCATGTAGTGTTTGAAAGGCAGGCAGGCTACCAGTGTCAGTTCACTGTGTCTTTAGCCATGCAGAGATTTCTGGTTTACTAAATTTCCTAAATTTAATTCACCAAGAGGCCCAGCTTCCTGCCATCTGCTCCCATTCAGTGTATTACTGTCTAACATTCACCATTCAAGAAAACATTTTTATTAAGAAAAGCAGTGCTGAGTGTTCTTGCAAGTTATATATAGACTCATTGATTTAGTCGCGTGTGATAGCTTTTCCAATTAAAATATTCTTCATAAAAAATTTAATAATCCTTATTTTTCTTTAGCTTTCGGAATCTTTTCAATGTGCCTCATTGAGCATGGAGTAGTTAATAAGATTTTTCAGCTACTCACAGTTTGCCATGCCCATACATATATTATATGAAAGCAATTTTATAAATTAAAAGTTACACATCCACCAAAATAGAACATAGACAGTGTCAACTGTGCACTAAATGCTAACTTTCTACATTCTGTAGTAGCAAGAGGCAATTGCTACATAGTGTTGTTGTGATAATGTCACAAGCCAAAGTACAACAAGAATATTAAATTTTCTGGGAATATCTGACAGCACTGATTATACTAAAATATAAGAAAGGGTAGAAAGATGTGCGGATGAAAAGACCTTGATTCCCAGTACACTGCAGATGATACCTGAACCTGTCAAAGTAGTACTATTGTTTTTTTTTTACCCACTGTGTGCTTCAAATACAGTACTCAGCACATTGCCACCCATGCATCTTCTCAGAATAAAGGTCAAAAATCTTCTTTGGATCAATGAAAGAACACTGCACTATGTCACACACTTTTAATATAAACCTCTTTACATCGTAACACTCTCAAGAGCTATTTCAGAAATTCTTTCAGAACTTTGGGAAAATATTAACAGTCATGTTCTTCATTCTCAAGTCTCTATAATTGCAATTACATTACTTGGAGACTTTGCCAAGCAAAGTAAAAAATGTTCTGCAAAATAACTGCAATATTACTAAACCATTTGTTTCTACACAGGGACCCTCAATGGTTACGTGTGTCTAAGCACACACTACGTGATTTCACACAGAGGATTCCTGTCTCTAAAAGATAATGTCATTTCAAGGAAAAAAGGGAGGAAAAGTATTATCCAGACCTGCTGCTATTGATGCTGCAGGCACCTAGTTCAGCAGGTCACATCAGGTGACTTCTGTTCTCTTTCTCAGCTTACCTCCACAGAAACATACCAACTCTCAGAACTTAGCCATGAGTGCCATGGTATCTGATGTTTCCCTGTGTCAGATAATCTAATAAGAGCTTCAGCTTTTATTTCAGCCCAGCTGATTTACCAAGAAAAAGTTAAATAATTGTTTAGGTTCAATAGTTTTAAGTTACCTTTGTGATTTCTAATGGCTTAGCTCACATGCCAACTTGGAATAATTGAGATTAACACCATTCATGTGACACACAACTGTTTCTACACCACACCTTTCTAGAAAAGTTTGATCTGAACAAGGAATTACATATTTTCTATAGAACAAGGGAAGGAATATCATCTGACCTTTCAGGAACTACGTACATATTAAAGATCTTCAGAAACTTGGATATGTAATAGTTTTTCAAAAGCAATCCAAAGATTAATTGCTTACATAGTTCTTATGGAAAGGAACATTAATTTCCATAAATGTAATCATAACCTACAGAAGAGCATTCAAAAGAATCGCATATTTACTATACTATATATTAGGGGAAAAAAAAAAGAAAAAGAAAAAAAAAACCACAAAAACTCCTAATCATTATATTATACCATGCTGCTAGAATTAGCTTTTCAACAGGAAATAGATACATTTATCTTTGTTAAGATGTTTTCATTTTAGCCATTCAATCCCATCCTAGGTGTCAGCATGTACGCACTGTAACAGGAAGCACCACGGATGTAAATTAACGAGGAGTCAGTAACTTCCTTGTTCTAACCCTCCCTCTTTTAAGCTTTCTGCTTTCTTGCTCTTAGCACTTACATCAAGTTCAGTATATCATCAAGTAAATATAATTATTCACGTTAATGCACTTGGAAACAGACACTAAAGCACAGACCAACTATGTCAGAAATAGGATTAAATATTAGGCTTCCTAAATTCAAATCAATGTCCCTAGTTCAGCAGGTCACATCAAGTTCCACTGCTTGCAAAATCTCTTGAGCCAACACTAACAAACTCATCTTACATCAACGCATTTAAACAGATAAGAGATCTCCATGCTTAGTGGCTCATAAAAATAAGATATACTTAACTTGGATCCTAAATAAGGGAATGAACAATTCATTTTAAATAGTCAATTAAGTTTAAACTTCATAAATCCTCTTGAAAAAACAGGGTAGGTAATAACCATTCCTAAAAAAGAGGTGAACAGATTAGGTCTTTAAAAGCATGATGTTCTGTAAACACAATATTAAAAAAACCTAACACTCCCTTGGTTCCTTTGTAGAATAACTGCATGAGTTCAAGACAGAGTGAAACTCTCATCTTCCATTGTTCTATAGACACCATTATTCATTGCACAGAAGACAAAAAGGTAAAACATGGCAGGATTGGATCAAAAGATTGGACTAAGGCTCCATAACAAACAATAATGGAAATACATTAATACTTGAGAGCAAAAAAAAAGAGAAGTCAGGAACTGAAATTGTTTGAAAAAATACACAAAGTTTTGATTATTTTAATGTGTTTAATTTTAGCCCACCTCCTGTGATTATTACGTACTTCCCCCCTTCTCCCATTGTCACAGTTCTGACCCAGCTCAGCTCAGTTCTGCATCTGATGGGGCAGAGGCACCCCAGGAAAGGGGAAGAGGAATAGGGGAAAGATGGGGAGATTGGCCTTAAAACAAAACAGCAGCAATGAGCTAAGGGAGAAAACTAATTTGCTAAATATGATAGCAGAATGCAAGATAACACAATATAATACAATATAATTGGAATTGAAGCTAATAAATCACACAAATGACAGCATTCAGAAATGAAAGACCATACTCTAATGCACCAAGCACACAGAGTCAAGGCAGGCAAAAGAAAGATGGTCTCGTGACTCCCAGTCAATTTTATCTTTCCCAACAACCAGAAAACAGAAACAGAATAATGAAGTCTTCTAAGATCTGTATTTCACTGTTCTTCCAAAACCAGAGCTGCAGCTTTAACTCTTTAACTTCCAGTGGACTGAATGATGTTACGATGCAAAATACCAACAAGAAAATTCATAAAACTACCACATTCATTTATTTCAAAAATTTCAGAGTGCAGGTAACTGAAGAGTTGGTAGTTTTCACAAAGAAACGTTGTCTAACAGCATTTTTTACAAGGTAGTTTAATAACTAAAATCAAATTATTGTAAGGTGTTGATCTCATCAAAGCAAGTGCAAAGTTCTGCATCTGGGTTGGGAATCTCAGGCACAGATACAGGTTGGGCAGAGAGTGGCTTGAGGAGGAGAAGGATTTTGGGTGTGTCAGTCAATGAAAGACTCAACATGAGGCAGCAATGCACACTTGCAGCCCAGAAGGCCAACTGTATCCTGGGTTGCATCAAGAGAAGAATGACCAGCAGGTCAATGGAAGTGATTCTGCCCCTCTACTCCGCTCTCATGAGACCCCACTTGAGTACTGCATCCAGTTCTGGAGCCCCCAACAAAAGAAGCAGCAACACATGATGCGAGTTATGCTGGCCAAAAGCTGGAAGCTTTAATACTTGCACTCTGTTAGAGTTACTGAAACCAAAGAAAGTGAGAAAAGTTGGCAACATTTTCTATTACGTCACTGAGACTATATGACAGATCACAATGCAGGTAATATCTGAAAAAACTAGGGCAAAATTTTCAGGATAAGCTGCAACTTTGTCCAAGTATCTTCTCCAATGCTCTATGCTCTAAAGAACAGTGTATTTTTATTGTATATTTCAGTACATAGCCTAACAGGAATTCACATTTTCTTGTTTGTTACTTAGCCGGTTAGCAAGGGATAATCTACTAACATTTGGATTATTCACAAAATGTGGTGTGTCTGAAAGCCACTATATAATGCTATATATATAAAAAGAAACGTCAATAAATAAATACCACACAAACACACAAAAACAACAAAAACCATGTACTCTCTCTGCTTTTCAACTGCACAGAGAAAGCATTCAGCATAGGGCCTCCTAGCCTTTCTTTAGATGGACAAAATTAGCAGAAAACTTCAGGAAAATACACTTTAGGATGACGATACATGACTAATCTTTTATGACTTAGTACATGACTGCACATAGGCTCAGAGTTATGATGAGTGATCTGCCTGTCTACTTTCCATTTCCAAGAAAATTGCAGTCATGTCACTCATTTTCCAGCACGTCTGAGTCAAATTATCTTGTGTTTGCTGCAAGGACCCACATAGGGGATAGTTTCCACAGAGCAGCTGAAGTGTGGCAGCTTTTGAAGAAAGTGACATGTTTATAACCAAAAGACTCAGTTAAGCAGGATTCAAATTTTTATGCCACTTCAGAACAGAAACAGCATTGAAGAAAACAGTGAACTAGTCAAGAAAAAACTGATTTTCTATAATTATTTCAAGACCACCACCACCATAGTCCTTTCTTAAGACCAATGGCAAGCACATAGAAAAAGAAAGTTTTCAACTCTATTCTCCTCCATTAAAATTTTCCTCATTTATGTAGCACATAAAAAGAAAAGTTGTAGAATGTACACTTTATTAAACCTTCTGACACATCTCAGTTTCAATCATCATTTACAATACCTAAA
The DNA here is from genome assembly GCF_019238085.1 of Lagopus leucura. Classification (NCBI taxonomy): domain Eukaryota; kingdom Metazoa; phylum Chordata; class Aves; order Galliformes; family Phasianidae; genus Lagopus; species Lagopus leucura. The sequence goes on from NW_024962274.1 coordinate 8,587,788, forward strand.
ACTGGGCATCCTTTTCAATAATGTAAGCCCAATATTTCCGAAGACAAGGACTATTTAGATCCCTGTACATATTTTGAGGATGCAAGATCAACAACTGGAAGAATACACCATAAAACTGGTTACATTATTCAACACATTCCGTTAATCCTTTATACTGTCAGAAGTATGACTGAAGGGTTGTTGTAGGGCCCAAGAACTTCTTGCTTTATCTTATCTCCCCAAAGAAGAGTGAATACAGATCTCCTGTCTCCCACTTTAGATTTAAACTATATGATTTTGGCAGTGCTTTTGGAAAGGAAATATATGTTCTAATAATAATAAAATAAAATAAAGAGACATACAAAAGTAAAGGAGTATATCTAAATTACCAGCTTGGATGTTTTCTTAGGTACATAGAATATCTAAATCTAAACTTAATTTTTCAAATTTGGACATAATTAATCCAGTGACTATAGAGAGCCTAAAATTCAAGGGCGAACTAATAAGTTCTGAGTTCCATAGTGAAATTTTTACTTAGTAGCTAGGCAGAGAAACAGATTTAACAACTGTAAATTGGGATGACACATGCAAACATCAAATCCATTTCTATCCACACACCCTAATCTTGGTTCTAGTTGTTTCATGCATTCTTTGTTTTCTATGTAACATTTGCTCTCTAATCCACTCTTTCCTCCTCTTTATTTTTTTCCTGGCCTAATGCTCTGAATTGTCAAACTGCAGCAACTTACTCAAGTTTTGAAGGAAGTTCAAAAATATTATTTATCAAAATATTTTTACAACACTTAATACACGTTCAATAAAGAAACAATAGAGACATACTAGTTTCCAGTACAATACTTTGCTCAACAAAATAAGTTTAGAAACTGGAAGTCCTTCCCAAGGGGGAGGGGAAGGAGGAGGGGAGGAGCAAGAGAATAAGAAAGTGTGATTTATCTTATTTCACCACCTCTTATAGATTCCTACCTGAGCACTTCTAATTTTTGTAGTCTAGGATTAACCAGATAAAATACATTAAATTAGGGGTGGAAATACAGAAATATTCCTCAGGCTCAGTTAATCTGTAAGCCTTCATACCCCCCAGTGTAGCTCACACACATGAATCAAATTAGAATGTGAACAGAGACTGAGATGGTGACTCTGAATCAGCACAGATAAATTTACAGATGTGAAACATACATTTAAGGAGAAAGTAATGGAAATTTCTTCTGGCTGAATGGGTCTCTCTATTAAAGTGGGTTTTCTTGAACATTAGTTTCATGTTTCCTTCTCACTGCAGGTTGTGCACTGATTATATGTTTCGTCCCAAATGTTGAATGAACAGCTAGAATTTGATCAGATGCTTGATGCCTGGTTTGCTTGTCCAGCAAAATGAGTTGAATATAATCAACAAAGAATTCTCTTTTGATATATATTTTCAATGCTTCAAGGTCCTTCAACCAGAAAGTATGACTTGTTACATATTTAGCTTTGATTTCTTTTCTTTGGGGTTGGACTGACATTTTTCCTGCTGGGCTGGAAAATGATGCATTGAGGCACAGTTCTAAAACCAGGAGATATGTGCATTACAGCAAAGCATTTAAGCACATAGCCAGCGAGAACATTCTGGGTGCAAAGTAAAGGCCTCAGTCAGAAGTAGCTACAAGCAGACCTTACAAGATGATTTCTTTTTTTTTCTGCGCAACTTGATAATAAAAATTGTCCTCCTGGCAGTGTGTCGGAGGGCATGTTAGGATTATGTGTAACGAGAAGAAGCCTAAAGCCTGCTTCACAACAGTTGTATTTGGCAGAGGAGATTGGAAGTATTTGTGTATGAGAATGAGAGACACGGTCTGAGGAAAAGAGAAATGCAAACAATCAACTTAGTGCCTGACAGGCAATATGCTTTTTTTTTTTTTTTTTTTTTAAAAAAATAAAAAATACTCCAACATTCAGAAATTAAGTATGATTTTGTTAAGGACATAATGAATGATGCACAACACATGCATGTTTCCATATATATCCCCAGAGCCAGAAGGCAGTGCCAGGAGATTTATTGGTTTTTCATTTCTGGCTTTTCTACAAATAGGGAAGATTAGAAGATGTGATTCACGAGTAAAGAAAGCATAATTGTACAGTAACTGAGATAAAGCCAAGAGTCAGACCTAATGCAGCTAACTTTGTTATAGCAAACATTGCTTATTATTTACCAAGAAAACCATATTTTGAGGATTCCAATATTACAGAAAAGTGTCTAATTTGCTTCTTGAAAGGGACTGTGCTGATGTGAGCCACCACTTCTCAGTTCCCCAGGAAAGTTTCCCCATCACAATAGCAAAGGCGGAACATTAATGCTAGACTTCATTTTCTATTAAGGAAAGACACAAGACTTCGCTAGAAGTCTTAGCCCTAGTTATATATGTGCAAATAATGAATGCCACTGCTTTACTTTCACCAGATATTCCTTTAGCTACATTGCATTTGTATCTTCAATAATACAAGAAACTGAAGTAGATAAACTATTCACAGAGGTTACATTATCCATTTTAAGAAAGTAAAAGTAACAACCCATTCAGGAAACACTATTTTGGACAAACGCTATTGAACAAATGAAATTACAATTTGTTATCAGCTAAGGACAATTACTAAGTATTATGTGCAATTTACTGATGCCTTTGACCAGGGTGACATTACAAAGACTGAGTCAGTCAAGATTTATAGACAACAAGCAGAGTCAATGACAATTTGCCTCATTAAGTACAAATGTTGGATCACTAAAGAAATATATTTAGTCATTTATCTGTCAACTCTAGTTTTTAAAAAATGCCACGAAGTGACTGAGTTCACTCCTTCTGAGTGGGCCTAGTGCTCACTGTGGCTGTTCTTCCTCCATGTGGAGCCACAATGATCTTAACATGCAGCACTCTACACACAAACAGCCTCTTCTCCAAATTACATCACACTCTTCACTAGAAATGGACTGTAGTTCAGTGTTCAGAATGAAACGCCCTAAGGTGCTTCCTTTATACCCACAGTGATGTACAGACCTTCTGGCAAAGGAAGCAATCAGGGTGTCAGATGTTTCGCACATAAAGAGGTCAGAGATATGCCACCTTTTGAACACATTCTGAATCTAAATATGGGAATGCTTCACGAGACCCATTTTACGTCGATTCAAAGCTATTAGAATAGTTTTGTTTTAAACATGTAGAATAGTAGTATTTAAAACAATTTAAAAAATTAGGATCGACTCCTCCAGTTTCTTTCATACATTCCTAACTCCCTACAACCCAGACTTTTTGGATACTGGGAAAGAACCTTACGATATCTAAGATTTCCAGAATTAATGGATAACACACAGAGCTAATGGATAACGTTACTTCAGTGCATGTTGTATATTGGAAAACAGGATGAAGTAGTTACAATTGGCATGAAAAAAAAAACCAAATTAAAAAAATAAAGTATCACCAGCTCTTGAATTACTATAAATCTATAAAGAAGAGATGATAGGTAAAATACAGGGATTAAAAATAAAGAAGGCTTCTGCAGAGTAATAAAAACAATGCTGCAGTTGCCTGTGCCATGTCCTATAGCATAACATTTCATTCAATAAATCACCCTCTGCAATTTAGCTCCAGCTTATATTGAGAATAAGGAAACAATACAACAGCAAGTCTTATCTCCAAACACATACAATCTTATTCAAGTCTTTTCGTTGTTTTTGTTTTCTTTTATAAGGTTTCATTTTCCTTCACAAATACAGTAGCTGATGTTTAAAGGCATATAAATCATGTAATTAATATGGGTATATATGTATGTATGGGTATATACACTTTATGTGTGCTTATATCAAATGAGCTGTAATAATCAAGTACATATCAGCATGCTGAGTGTTTTTCCAATATTGAAATATCCTCTTATAGCAAACAATCAGTTTAGCAAAATGGATAATTTTAATTGACACGTTGCTTTAGAACAACTCTTTACCATCTGTTCCGCCCTCTAATTACAAATGCAACAAGAATATAATTCACAATTGCATCATTAAAAAGACATAAGGAATGTAATGTACATCTCTGCTCCATTTTAACGTAGCATGCATCTGTTCCTCGTTTTGGAGATCAAATATTTTTATATATATATATATATATATATATAAAAAATAATAACAATTAAAATAAATCCAAGGAAAACTTCTTTCTTTTAATAGATAAAATTCTCCCCCTCTGCAATTTTTCCATAAAAGGCATTATTGGTATAAATGAGATTACTGAATATATGTGGAATGCATTTGAACACAAGTGCCTGCCTGTCCCTTATCAGCTTGTCTTATATATGCACTTAAAGGAGAACATAAATAATACCTCCACATATCTGGCTCTATCAATAGACAAAGTACTCTCAGACAGTCATGAATCAAGAGCAAAGGAATCGGTAAACCTGAACTAGCTTTCACGTAGTCTAATAAAGTAAGCTGTTGGACATCCTTAATTGATTCAAGAAAATGCAAGTTGAAAGAAAACTCCTGATTTTCACAAGTATTTAAAACAAAACACTGATGGATGTTTCATTTTCTCCCAAGATGCCTCAAATCCCACCAGGATCTTACTGCAAGTCCTTAAATGTCTTTTCTATCACACACATAGATCTCATAAATCTTAGGTTCTCAAGATCCTAAATACTGTCCTTCAGCAAAAGACATAACTATAAATCACCAAGTTAAAATTACAACAACACCATTGTTATTTGTGCAGCTTAGCTTTTACCACTAGTAAAGCACTACTGCTTACTACATACATAGCAATCAGTTTGAAATTAGCTCAGGTATGTCCCTGTAACCTGCTGTCACACCTTTTGGCTGCAGGACGAACGTGGAGTGCAAACACCCAAACACTTAGTTGAGTTTTAGAGATGTATCCCATGAAATTATACGATGTATTGGAACCCCCATTTTATTAATCACAGGACTACGTAACAAAATACAATCCTTCCTTGAACTTAAAAGCTTTCTTGGAAAGATAAGGTCATACTATCTGAGTGTGGCAAAACATAAAGGTTCATTCTAGCTCCCCTTTTGTTTGAAGACATGATGCTTTAAGGCTCATCATCAAATATTTATATTTAAAGACACAATACAAAATAATCACACAATGTATATTCTTAGTGGATCAGATAGAAAAAGTTGAAAGATCAAGCACACAATACAGGGAATTCTAAAAATAATGTTGCTACAGCAACTCACCCACATTGCGAATACTGTATTTTTTATTATGTTCCTTCCACAGCATAAATGGAAATTTAATAAGGAAGAGTTTTAACAAAGAAAGTAGTAGTAGAGGAAACAGTCATCAAATACAAAGTCATCAGGTTACAACTGGGATAGGCCAACTAAACTACAGTTTTATTCTTAAAAGGGCATTGTGGAGCATTAGAAATTCCAAGATCAAATTGTTCAGTTGAGAAGTTATAGCAGTGCTAGTTGATTTTTTCTCTTAAATGTCAGCCCTCAGTACCCCACTGGAAGACAAAGTGACAAGCTGGTTCCTTACTTCTGATCTCTTTTAATCTCTTTTTCATTCCCTTACACAGCAGCAACCTCATGCAGCAGAGAATACCTGCAGTACCATCCTGTATCCTTTTGGGAACTTATCAGAAAAACACACCATTTCCTTTGTAGAAATTAAATATTAATTTTACTAAAGGGTAAGAATATGTATCCCTTTAAAGCATCAAGATGATCAAACTTCTGCACCAATTTCTATAGCATTCAGTTTTTATTCTTTAATGTTTTACTGATATTCTTATAATAAGAAACAAGCTATATATACTCATTTAATATCAATACTGAATTCATTAGCAGCCTAAAGGATCATTTTTAGCTATTCCTCTACAGTGGGACTGGTATGGAACATATGGAACCTTATAGAATGTTGCAACAGACATTTCTGATAACATTTTAAAAGAAATTGCAATACACAGTGTACAGATCCGGTTTGAAAACCTTGTCATCCAATGTAAAGCCAAAGTCTTTTGAAAGCCTGATCTCAGGTTCTTGGTACACAATCCTTCACAGAAATGCAGTTTTCATTCCTCTAGAAGAAACAGTTCTCTTCTTGAATTTTTAACATTTCTCCTTTCTTCCACTCTGCAGTAATGAAAACACAACTAGCCTGTTCAAGATCTATCCTCTTCCTGACAGGCTGACTGGGGAAAATGTGGAGAAGCTATATGGGTTACCCATACTGTAGTTTGAAATGCTCAAGTCCATCCCACAGTGCCTATGCACTGCCATGTCTAGTACCTCCTCAGCTTTCCATGGAACAGAATTCAATCTTAAAAAAGGAATAAAACTTATTTAAAGACTTAGTTAATACAAGTGCAGTTCAGCTGCATATTTAAAACCCCAGAATATTTTCCAAGCTATAATAATTACCACTTGATTGACAAACCTAGGGAGACATGAAAGACAGGGCACACAACTACATTCAACAACAATTTCTACCACTTTTCAGATTCCCTTACAGAATTGAGCATCACCAAAAGGAAAGAGATATTGCAGATCTATTGAGATCTAGGTCCACAATTTTGCTAGTGATAGTAGCTTATAGTATGCAATTCCACATAGGAAAACAATAAACATTTCTAGATGTCTCTGGTGAAACATGTTTCCTTGCAAGCATTATGTATTCACACGTTTTCTTTTAGTGTATTCATGGAGAGGGGAAAAAAAACCCACAAAACACCACACTTAGATTAAACAAAAGCTCACAAAGTTTAAACATTGCAGGAAACCAAAACAGCAAAACAGCAGCACGCGTTCCTCCTCACTTTGTGCTCTGGCCCAATAAAATAAAGTACCATATTACATGAGAGAAAGTGTGAGTCACTGAATATTGTAAATTTTCCTAATGTATTACAGCTACAGAAACACCTGTGCTAAACTTAGTAACTTTGTGCTAATCCTCTGTGAATATTTCAACAGCCTTCTGGTGTTTTCTTTCCTTACCAGCATGCTGGGGTGGTCGGTGTTATTCTTTCTCCTCTGCACATGCTTCCAAGATGTCCATGTTTGACTCATCTGGTCCAGCTGCCCCCTGCCCAGCCTGAAGCAGGCAGGCTGGGCAGCTGGGGCAGCCCTTAGCACCTGAAGGCTGACCTGCCCTTCATGAGCAGCACAAGGCCAACATGAGCACTTTGCTCAGGTCTATTGCACCAGTGCCTTTTTCTATCCCCACATAATAAAAGATGTTAAACCTGGAAGGTTTTAAAATGACTGCTTCTACATTACACTCAAAGCACTGTTCTCACACCACTCCTTGACAAAGACCGCAGAAGGAAAGCCACTGCATAGCGCTCCACATTGCTCAAAAGCACAAAGTGACCCTCAAAGAAAAAAACAATGCAACAAATTCTAAAAACAGCAAAGATCGTGTCGGACTGACCTTCCCAAGGAAAGGCTACACCAGGTTCTGGTGCCCAGAACAGCCGCACCTGGATTCAGGTGTCAGGGAGTGCCTGCCGGGATCACTGCACTGCACTGCACCTGTGGGTTCCTCCAGCAGCTGCTCCCTAAGGGTGCAAGGGGCGCTTGGGGGAAAGTTCCAGAACCATCTGGAGAACCCAGCCTCCCCAGCCCGTCTGGGGGTCAGTTTACCCATCTATATTTGATAACAGGCTGGGATTGCCATTACTGAGCATTTAAGGTTTATTCTCAGGATTTAAGCAAATTCCTAGCTTTTGTGAGGACGAAACAGTTTTGAACTTAGAGGGCAGAGACCCAGCCCCTGGTCCTCAGGCCTGGCTTGCACTACAGTTACACCAGCACAGTTCCCTGCACTGCCACAGCCATGGATCTTGGGCTGATAAACTGCTGGAGGTTAATCACGCGGTGTGGTGCATCAGAGGGAAACACAACATGGATGGAAAAATTAAAAGGACACACAAATCAAGGACTGCAAAGCTGCTGTTTGTAAATAGATTACATGCAGCTGAGTTTATTGCACCACTGATAGGAGTAGTGCTGAGACCAAGCTATGGAGTCAAAACCAGATTTCAGATTGCTAAAAAATTTCACAGTTTACACATTTGCTGTTTTCTAAAACCAGATTTTACATTAAAAAAAAAAAAAAAAAAAAAGCAGTGGTTTGCATCTATCAAAAATAAAGAAATAAATGTCTAGTATATCCATAATCAGTAACTCTTCTTTCTTAAGATGGTTTTATTAAGGCCCCTGCTCTTATTTCCCCTCCTTGCACCAGCACTCATGCCAGTCCAGCCCCACAATTTTGTTTATCATAAGTAGAATAGAGATAATAATTTATACTTTTTTACTATTGATCTAAGAAGGAAGGAGGTTTGGAGAGCTCTCAGGCATAGAGATGAAATGCATAGGGCACAGATGTCCCTTTTATAGCTGTTAGCTATGTTGATCACACTTTTTAATTAAGAAGGATTTTATAGGAATATAACAAGTGAAACTCCTACTTTATCAGTTAAGTATACTCCTCCTTCACACATGAAGCTTTTATTTTATGGTTAAAAAAAAAAAAGTCCTATTGCTTTCTGTAAAATACAGTATCCATAAAACTCCGCTTGACGTGTATTGATTATATAAAGTGAATAACATCAAAGAAGGGGGATGGGATTTCTGCGTTATGCACAAAACTGCTATGGCTACAATTAATAACCACATGATTCTATTAGAGCATTTTCAAAAGGATCTATGATTCTATGGTTTACCAGCACTTCATTTCAAGGGGCTCACCACAAATATTTTGGCACTGCTCTGAGGATTATAACACAGGTTTTATCTCCTTTTCTTAACTGGGAACACCCTACCCTCCAGAGATGTTCTTCTTTCCTGTACAAAATGGAGTAGATAACAAAAACATTTGAGAGTGACACACTTTGGAATACTTCGTTGTGGGATGATATGTCTCTCTCTTGCAAAATAGGAGAGAAGTGTACAAATTTCCTCCAAAAGATTGATAATGAAGAATCTCTGCAACAGCACACTTCCTATGTTCTCTATTTATGAAAAGAGGTTGGCTTCTTCTGTCATATTTTGACAGACATAAAACAGTAGCTTTTGCATTGAGAGGGGGATTCTGACTAAGCAATTATTTTATTTTCCATTTTAGCTCCTACCGAGGCAGTGCAAACATTTTAAATTAGCAAATAAATCTATTTATAGGGTAGCTGATATTTCATTGGATTAACAAGACACTATTACTCCTGTGCTCTTTATTCCAGGTAGAACTCAACTATTTCTCAAAATATGAGGAAAAAAAAAGTTCTATCACCCATAATTATTTAATAATTCTGCTTCACTGTCTGTTTTCTGGTTTCATATCAGCAGTACAAAAACCGATTCATTAATGGCAAGACCATCTGCAAGTGCAACTTTTCTATGTTATCAATGTCTTCATACATCCTTCTATCATCTCAATGATATCTCCAGTTAAAGTCCAATTTCTGTCCTTATCTTCCAACCTATTTAGGTTCTGGGAAAAAGTTTTGCAGGCAGTGTTGAGTCTTTCCTTTTCTTATTAGAGACAAAAAGTTAATGGGCTCATCAGAAAAGCACTGCACTGTGTATAAACATTCCTATTCTTGCAGTTCTAAAAACTATCATAAGTGCAGTTGTATTTTATTTGGTTGGGCCGTTGTAATTCCTCAAGTATCTGGAACACATGCTTTCATAAAGAAAGACATATAAGTTTCCCTCTCTATGCCTGATCACCTCTATGGAATCCTAGTAATTAGATTTTCTGTCCCGTTAGTCTTCATTCAATAAGACAGTGTTGCAGATACTCCCCTAAGCATGGTTCTGAAATGTGCTTTCACCTTGCCCAATCACCAAATGATTGGTGAGGAATAGTTACTCTATTTTTTTTTCAAAAACAGTGGTTTTCTTTTGCACAGGTGCTACAGAAAATATGTATAGTGTAGAAAAAATTATCTTCTTCAAAGTCCTGTAGGAAGCTTGTGTTTGGCTGTACCAGGTCAATCACTAAGTAACTCTTCATTAATGCAGCCTTCTGAAATTAATTTCTCTATACAGCAACGAGGAAATTCTAAAAATCTTCAGCTTCTGGAAATTTCTGGAGCTTTAGGAGCTCTTCTGTAACAAAAATCCATGCTCAAAAGCCTCTTTCAAATGGCTGAACTTCTGAATTAGAGTTCTTAGCAACGTGTTTCAGACCACAAGGTAGAGTGGCAACTAATCAATCATGCAATTGCTATTTGCAAAGACTTTGTTTTCTAAGATAATTAGAGTTCTTTCAGGAGTTGTCCAAAGGTATTGACAAAGCAAATCAATAAATCTATTACTACTGTTTGTTCAGATCTAACTTACAACTTTCTTTACTAGGCTATATCAGGATGAACTAAAATCAGAAAAAAAAAAAAAAAAAAAAAGACAACAGCCTGAGCTTGTCGTATCAAAAGCTGTCAAATTTAACTATGATGCCAATAATCTCTTGTGTCATTTAGCTTTAATTAACTCTTCTAAAAAATGAAGGAATTATCATATTGGGTCAAAACAGATTTCATCTCATGCCCTCTCTCTCCATGAATACTTTATAGAAGATTCTTCAGCAGCACACACAAAAAACCAAGATGAGCAACAGTCGGGTCTCAGGAGACTCCACTTTATAAGCTCCTCAACAGTATACAGAAACACATTCTGTATCTGTAGAGATAGAGATACTGTTCTGGAGACCATGTAGCATAGTGATTGTCAAACACGTTTTAAAAATGGTTCCACCTTTTTATGAATTACTTACTGATTAATATTTCACTGTTTTACAAGCATTGCCCTGCATCGTGAATCTGAAGTCTGAAAATAAAAGATGCTCCTTTTCTTCTCTTGACTTTCTAGATATTATAACTTCACTGTAATTTGTTCCAATATGATGTTTACATAAAACAGCCATCTTGCTCTTCCCCACAGAAGCTTTCTTTTCCTTTGCATTGCCACACTATGCAACCTTTTAGGACGGTAAGGAATAAGAAAAATACCCTGTTTATTTATTCTTTTTTTACTGTCTTTATAGTATCTTTACAATACTATTATGATGAAATTAGTGTATTTCTTCTGCCTACATACACATTAACCAAATGAGTAGTAAATTATCTCCCCGTGTATTTGAAGGATGTTAAATTACTTTGTGTTAAATTACGTTATCTGGCTCCAGCTTTTATAGTTAACATGCTTATCTAAAGAGAAACAAAAATATTAAACAAAGCTCCCTTCTTATATAGGCTTGTGCCACAAGCTTTAACACTGACAAAGTATACTTCAGGAACTTATAGACTTAAAACATCATGGTAAGTTAGGAGCCCAGCCTGCAACTGTCTTCCTGAATATAGTTGGGATAGTGATGCTAAAGTGAGGGGAAGTCCTCCTTTCACAGCATAAGTGAGCCTCATCAAGACAGGTGGTGCAAGATGGGTAGAAATCTCCAGTAAGATCTTTTCAGAATCTTGTGGACCTCTTTCCATATAAAAGTGCCCTTCCTCTGCATAGAGGGTTATCTCTGTTCTTGTCACTGCACTCTCGATTGGGCACTATCAGTAGAATTATTTAAGTTCATTCTCATTTTTACAGTAGGATACTGGTGAATGTATATTACTAGTAGTCATCCACCTATACAGCACAATATATGTCATCCTCACATATTGTACAGTGGTATCTTGCTATCTAAACAGAAGTGCAAAAGAACCTCTGAAACGCAACCATGTGTACATGACTTCTTTAGTATCAAGATCATCCACTTGATACTATATAAATAAATCAATCACATTATCATAATAGCCAAAAGGCAGAGCTCACAGAACATGTTCTCAGCACTCTTACACTTACCTCACAGTAAAGAGTACAAAGAGTAAAAGTAAAGTATATACAAGATATATTAGAGAATCCATAGCTGATTACCGTATAGCTGTCTCTCAGTTTATGTTCATATGCAAGAGTCCATAGATGAGTCTGAATTCCTCCCCCATACACTGGCATTCATTAAAGACAACAGGCTGACTGCCCCTCCATAGGCTTGCAAGAAACTCCAAAAGAGGAGAACCTGACTGCCTGAGCATGATATTCTTTATTGAAGAACTTTTTTTAAGTGACCAACTTCCTTTACCAGGGTAATACCAGGCTGTATGTACAGTCTTCCATATGCACACATAAACAGAGAGAGATCCATTTCAGCAAGTTGTTTTAAGTCAGCATCCTTTGCCTCTATAGTCACTAGATTCAAGGAGTTGCATTTAACTGCTGATAGTCTTAGAGGCCCTCATGGAACAAAGCACTCTTGTTAGTGCAGTAAGACACAAAGGAATAACGGAACTGTGCATGGTATAACAGTTGCAATAAAGCTAGGAAAATGTCACACTAATCATTATACACAAGTAAATATACTATGGCAATGGGTTCTATTTCTTTTTAAGATAATGTGAACAACAGCTTCAAAGAAATTGCAATTCTTTGCTTGAAGGAATTGTGAGGACTGTTTTACACATGTCATAAAAAGCATCATTTTTTCATGTTTTAGTAATGTTTAAGAAACTGACTTTTATAGCACTTTGGCTATGGAAGTCACATGTCATTATTCGTAAAGAGTGTTTTGGAGAGCTGTTTATAAAAAGGCTAAGCATTGTATTACATGTGTATATTTTATGTCCCCACTTAAACACTGGAGGAGTCTTACGGTAATAACACACAATGGGGCATTTTGGTGATACTATTCCACTTCGCTTTTTGATTCTTTACTGTTAAAAACTCACTGATGAGAGTATTTCTTTCCTCTATGGAGTTGCTTATGTTTTGTCTTGGATTTAACAATAGTGATACAGAACTATACAATGCTCACGCCATTTCAGTTTCCCTAGGATTAAGGAATCAGACAGCATTGCAACATTCCCTAACAGGGTAAGTACTTAGAAATTGTTTTTCCTTTTTTTTTTTTTTTTTTTTTCCTTTGGCTGGCACTGATTCAGTGATGCACCCTAAATGCTGCAAAACAAATAGTCTGTATTTCCAAAAACTGTGATGACCACATAAATGAGTTTACAATTTGTGATATAATATCTTTCAAGTTGCCAGTATCAGTGCCAACAATCTGTCTGAATTTAGGTTGCATGTCACATATTTAAGGTATAATCTACATAGCACGTGTAAACCAGAAAGCATCTATGATATCTCAATTTTTCCTTGGGGAAAGGTGCAAAAATTTTACTGTGATGAAACAAACTGCAGGTGGCCATGTGTTGAACATTATGTTTCCAGAGCCAGAAAAAGCTGAATGCACATTCCAGAATGCACTAGGAATCAATATACATATTACATTTTTTAGAGAGAACTGTTACTTTCTCATTCTCAATGGATGCATTAACTGAACCTGTGACTTTAAGTACCCCTCTGGAGAAAACATTGTTTTGTAATTTGAAAGCACTGCAGACATGGTACGTTGCTGATGTTGAGCCTGGCATTTCTTTTTATACATGGCACTGCTGTTTTATAGAAAGCGTCTTACTTTTGAAGTTCTTAACTTTCAAGCACCCTTTGTACAAGTAGATAATGTTAAATTTTAAAGTGCGCAAGTAATACAAATGGAGCTGTGGGCATAAATACTTGCATAATGTGGGTCCATTTTTATTCTTTCAATTTTACTACTCATGGTGAGATCTGCCAAATCACATTATAAGCATTTTATACAACAACAACAAAAAAAAAAGGCACTTAAACTTCAGTATGTTAAATACTGAAGCAAGGATAAATGGAAAATGATTTCTGTGTTTTTGCACGTCTCTCTTTGATTTTCTGGTCCTATTGAGTATTCTAACAGCAGATGCTATGATTATCAAGTATTCATCAATTGGAAAAATCTCAAGCTTTGAAAAATATTATTGCTTTGATATACTAATACTGAACATCATCATCAGTAGTTCATTCTCCTAAATTGAAAATGCAGCATTATTTTATTTGGATCTGAACAAAAATTCCCACTTAAATCTAAGATATTTCACACTTGTCAAAACTTATTTTATAGAGAACTTCTAATTCTACCTGTTTATGGGTTTTTCACACATTTTTCTCATCTTTCTGTCTTAGAGTGATAATGGATTTCTGAGACAATTTAAATCCTTAAATATGCACAAAGTGAGCAGGGGGGCAGTTTAATGTGACTCATTTACATCAACTACAGTACAGAAGAACACAAATGAATCAGTCAGAGCAAAATAAGGCAAATTATTAAGTGCAAACGATGCATTCATGCCAAGAGAGATAATGATAATTACACCATAACTTACAAATCATCTATGTGTGTAACTCTTGTCACTACTCTGCGCCCCACAATTCACGTTATGATTTGGTACAAGATAAAAACTCTGAATATATGAAACATATGAAGATGAATTAATTATACTATGCTCAGTCTAATATGCCATGTTTCATTCTAATAATTCAAATAAGTAGCCAAATATTAGATCTTTAAACATAGTCTGAAAAACATTTTGAGTTTATCCCAAACCAATTTTTTTGGCACTTAGTTTTATTTCACTCAACTATATTCATGCACTACATGTAGGTTGCTCCAAAAATAATGACTTCCATTTATTTCCATGGAAACAACAATGGATACAAAGAGCCCAATAACACTACGTAACACAGAATTTTCAGCTATAAAATGCCAGTTTGCAACATCTACCGCCATTAGCTATGCACTTTCATCAGCAATGAGCAAGAGCCTGCACCAGTGGACATGAATCACTGTTGCTGCCATCACTGCTGAAACACACCACTCACTGCCTCACTGTGCGCACATCCACTGTTTGGTCTCCATAAATGTTCATCAGGCATCACTGAATTGTCAGCAGGTACCATTTTTTCCACACAGAGAAATTCAATAGCACACCTTAGCTTCATACATACTTCCAGGTCAGGCACCATTTCATCAGACTGCCCCTCTGCTGCCATAGAATCATAGACTCATAGAATTGCAAGGTTGGAAACAACCTGTAAGATCATCCAGTCCAACCCTCCCATTCCCAGTACTACAAGCTACTAAACCATATCTCGTAGCTCCTCATTCAGGTGCCTCTTGAACACTGCCAGGGATGGCAACTCCACCACCTCCCTGGGCAGCCATTCCAGTGCCTGACCACCCTCTGAGAGAAAAAGTTTCTCCTAATGTCCAACCTAAACCTCCTTTGGTACAACTTCTAGCCATTTCCTTGGGTTCTACTATTTGCCTGGGAGAAGAGGCCAGACCCTTTTTCATCACAACCCCCCTTCAGGAAGTTGTAAAGTGCAATGAGGTCTCCCCTGAGCCTCCTCTTCTCCAGAATCTGTCACACAGCAACAAAATGTAATGAGATATTGGTGGGAAGGTTCATTCTCTACTGCCAAGCCACCAGCATCCACCTCAAATGTCATACACCAACATAATAACTTTTGAAGCACACAATCAATTCACAGTACAGTATTAATTGCAAAGCATTAACACTTTTCAAATAGTGATTCACAATCAGGATCAAAACAGAAAAAAAAAAATATCTCTGTTGGTGGCCTTAGTCGTGTCACTGTTCACAATTCAAATCCAAATATGGTTCAGTTTTCAGTTTCCAGCTTACCATTACAAATCAAAATGGTCTGCCCTGGAAAAATAATCTCTTGCTTCACCACAGGTTAAATAAATTCACTGTAATATTAGCAATAAATAGTTTTGTAATACATTACCCAGAGCAAACACTTTGTATGATATCCCATTCCATTAAGAGTCTTCCTGATATAATCAGCAAACAGACAACAAAGATTGATTAATCAATAAGTGGGCTTGGCCTTATTACAGCACACAAATTAGACAATTCAGGATATATTGCATTATAAGCAAGATTTCTTCTTTACAAATATTCTCCATAATTGATAGTAGTGACCTTTTGGCAATACTGAAAAACATTCTCAATTAATAGGCTATTTTTGCAAAACAGATCACAGTGGGGAGAACCATGTAGTTTGCACAGTAAGACTTCAGAGAAGAGGAGAAAAATGTTTTTTAAACCTGCTCAGCAGGAAGCAGATGAGAACTTTACTTTCTGAAGCAGTATTTGTTTAATAAAAGCATTGAAAAGACCATTTAGTGTAGATACAGCATTTCAAAACACACATCACCAAATAGGTTTTAATCCATTGGCCCCTTTGTTTCCAGAATGTCTGGGAGTCACCTACAACTTGTTAATTATAATAGATTCCAGATCAGAATTTCTTATGTAACAAACGCATTAAAATCAGATTCTTTGCAATGTACACTATGTATCAAAATCAACTATATAAATTTAGAAAAGAAATAAGAACATGTGGCAATAATAGCACAGAATCTCACAAAGGAGCAAGCTTTTCTCTGCCCAGGGTCCTTTTCAGTGGAAGAGATACCCAGGTACTGTGGTTTAAGATGATTTTATAGCAAACTGCACATAAATTCGCAACAAATCTACTAATAAGATTAATATGCCTTCTTGCCTTAGGTATTCTTTCAAGGGAAGGTATGAAATGCAGACAAAAATGTCAAAATTATTTTGACTTTTACTACTGCATAAAGGGAAATTAGAAGGAGTCAAGGAAAAAGAAAGAAAACAAAAAGTAACATAATCAATGGTCCATATGCAAGTGAGACCTAAGCATTAGGAGTTTCCACAAGGTGATATAGGCTGAGCAAGAAATAAAATAATTCTCAAAAATGAAGTCAATGTAAGGAAGAAATGATCACCTCCTTGGAAGTTATTGTCAGCTAACCTGGGAAAGTTCAAATAAATTTGATACCAACTGAAGTGATACAGCTCAGATGTTGTCTTAGGACGTCCTAAGATGATACTTGGTCCTACACGCAACCCAGATGAACCTTGTAGTACCAAGCTAGCTGAAAAGAGACACAGATGAATCTATTTTCTCTCTAATGTTAGCAAATAAATAACTTCAATCCACTTCTGACTGAAGGAAACAAACTTTAACACTCCCGCTCAGCAAGACTTACATTGATGGCCTTGTGTGCAGCTATTTTTACTAGTTTACAGGCTGTAAAAATTTCAGTGTGCTCTATCCTGAAGGAAAATGTGTCTGCAAAGTATTTTTGTTCCACTCTCCCCCCCCCCAAAGAAAAGCTAATTAGCCTTGATTCTTAGTCCTTTATTTTGTGAGATTCAAGTCCACTGGTTTTGTGCAGTACCTTCTGGCTACACTGTGATCAAGTGTCACAAAAATACCATAAAGTCCAGAAGTTGCTAATTTAAGCAACTTTACTGTTTCCTGCCCACCCTCCACCACACCACTGTTTCCATCTCAGCCCAAGAATTTATAGAGCTATTTAAAAAGAAGGATTAGGATTGGCTATGATTCCATAACAAGAATTGATTGAAACCTTGCACAAGTTTTCAGGCACAGAATTTGCGTGAGCTAGCTTAAGAAAAAAAAAAAAAAAAAAAAAAAAAGGCAACATTTGTCCATTACTAATGTAATGTGAACCATTCCAGTCTGTATATTATTAGACAACAGTTCTTGCAGGGCAGTGGTAGGAGTCAAAATAATGTAATATATAGTTACAGTTACAAAATCTATTACACGCTTCTTTGTCAGCCCTTGTCACTTTTCATAGGCATATCTAAGATCCACTTGGAAACTAGACAGCAGCATGACAAGAGTATTCACAAAGAGTTTCCTTTCTCCATTCCATCCACCACGGAACTGCTGAGCAGGCACTTCAAGCCAGGCTGATGCATCTGCACCATCTATCATCTAAAGCCGACATGCCAAATCCACCGTCTCTTCCCTTGCCTATGATCAGAATAAACACTAACAAGAGCCAAGATGCATTACAGCCCATAAAGCTGGCTGAAAATATTTCTAAAGACAAGGCAAAAGTGCAAAGTAGAAATTCCTACAATTTCATAATATTTCATATAGTTGCTTGTGTCTACTGCAGTATACAGGATGTACTCTAGACAAAATAACAGCAAATCCTATAATTTGGGTCAGCAGTATTATTCTCTGAGTTTGTGGATAATTGTCATTGTACACATAATCCGTGCCTCCATTTCAACTCATCAGCATCAACTCAGGTAAACTTCTTTGCAAACAATCCATGCCAACTAGCTTACAAAGAGCTTTTTAGAAGCACAATTGTCCACACCTTCCTCTCCCAGACACAGAAACCTAGCACCAAAGTCAAGCAATTCTAGTTATCCACTGAAATAGCATCAATTATATTCAGTTATATTTAAGGTAATTTGTACTCCTAAGCAAATCAGAAAGCATTCTGACAAATCAAGATAAATTTTGAAGACCAACAAAACAAATATATTTGGCTATAGCCTGTCTTCAAATTTAGCTTTCTGTACATTTTCTTGTGTTAATTACATATGTAAGATTTTGAGCCAGGAAGGCATCCTTTGACTCTACCATACAGTTTTCATTGGCACAGTCATTTGTTAAAGAGCCTGACTTATTCTCTTTCAGGTACAGAAATATAGATTGGCCTGAATTTCATCATCTTGATACTATATATCCACACAATGACAGTCTATTTACCTGTATACTTCTACCTTTTCATGTCATGTCTTCTTTCAAGGGTGTGTCACATGCTAGGCATAAGGCAAAATTCACATATATGATGGAAAGATCCATTGACTTCAAGGCACTGACTTTTATGAAGCGCTGCCAACTTATACCATGAGGAACTTGATCACTCTATCAAGAATGACCTGAAATTAAAATAAAATTTAATGTCTGATACATGAAACTAAACACATCATTTGATCAGCATGCTTGTTTTCAAAGGAAATACAGTCATTAACAGTTACTCTGTCAGGTCATTCTCTGTGGTTGCCCTCTTCACTCATCATCAAGGCGTCACAGAATTGCAGGGGCAGGAAGGGACCATCATCTAGTCCAATCCCCCTGCTAAAGCAGGTTTCCTAGGATATACAGGAACGAGTCCAGATGGTTTTTGAGTACTTCTAGAGAAGGAGACTCCACAACATCTCTGGGCAGCCTGTTCCAATTTTCTGCCACCCTCAAAGTTGTCAAATTTTTCCTTATGTTTGTACGGAACTTCCCATGTTCCAGTTTGTGCCCATTGCCTTTTGTCACTAGGCACTGCTGAAAAAAGCCTGGTCCCATCCACTTGACTACTGCCCATTAGATATTTATAAGCGTTGATAAGATTCCCCCAAGTTTTCAGTTCTCCAGACTGAGCAGTCCCAGATCTCTCAGCCTTTCTTCATAAGAGAGATTCTCTAGGCCCCTCAGTATTATCTGAGCAACTAAACCGCATGACTTCTGTACAAGGTCTAAACGTAAATCCTATGAAACTTGGGACATCAAACTAGTAAATAATTATTATTATTACTGGAAGAAGTTGTGGTAAATATGCAAATGTTGCATTTTTCAGCCTCAGGGAAAAATCTTCTTACTTATTCATTTATTAATATTATTTTCTCTCTAGAGGAAATGTAACTAGATATAGTTAAAACTGAACAAAAATACATACAATATATTCATGGATTACACTTTAAATACTTCATGCCTCCTCTTCAAGACTAGTTCTAAAAAGTGTGTATACCCAGGTAATGAAAATATTTCAACATACGCTCCCATAGTTTTCATCTATTTTTCAATAGAGCTTGTCTGATCCCAGATAGTGTAACAATTATCTGACTTTCTTTATTGGGTATGTTTCTTCAAGGTGAAAAGGCTGGAGAGTTTTTGCAAGGCCAGCATTTTGATTGCCAGCTCTTGTGCACTGTGAATGCATAGGTCACTATGCAGGTGTTTGCATTTGCAAGGACAGGAAAAACCATCTCACTGACAGCTGTACAAAACTCATTCTTCACAGTTACTGGTGATCAGTTTCTCATTTTCTTTAAGGAAATGAGGACATCCTATGTGGAAATAATTGCACGATACAGACAGCGTTTGGAATCAGAGTGAAGGAAAGTTAGCTTCTGTGCTCCGAGAAGCTCATCTGATCTGCTCTGCTCTATAACCAGCATGGCAACTCCTGCAACTGGGCATCTGCTCCCTTTTTTTCTTTTTTTCTTTTTTTTTAAATGGTTTTTGAAAGTCCAAACTCCAATCCAAATACAAAAAAAGTTCATTTCAATTTTTACCTGGTTGTAAACTTTTAATTCCTTTTGGCACCTCATTTGAAAAAGAACAGTGCAGTTTCTCCAATCATATAGAATTAAGAAACTCTTTAAAAGTAGGGGTTTATCCAAGATGAAATCTATCTTTTGATATTACTGACATGTATTCAGGTTATGACAACATGGTTAATTTCCCTACTGATAGATTTAAATTTTTTTTCCCATTAACATATTTCCTTCCAGAACAACTTGCCAAGGCATTAGTTCAGCTCTGACTCAAAAGGAAGAGTACCACCTACTGAAACAGCTCCTGTGGCATCCTGCCTTTTCCTTAGAGAATGTCCTCAGCCTAAGATCTGGACATCTGATGTGATTATAACCCAAGGCAAAAAGAAAAAAACATACGTTTATGTGTATACGTAACGTACATATACATACAACATATGGAAAATGTATCATTGCCCCATGAGACCAGGGGCTATTACAGCTCTCTTTAGAAAAGAAAAAAACCACGTGTAATTGATAAAACATACACTCTGTTTTTATGCTACTCCCATTCCATATTTTTAATAGAAAACCCCAGAGAAAGCAATTTGTGCTTACTAAAACCCACAGCATCTCTTGTAAAAGATAAATGCTGAATTATAAAGTGAACAGGAAAAATATAACACTGGTAGCCCACTGGAAATTATTTTTTTTCCTCCATAGGTTTTCTTTTCCGAAAACAAACAAACAAATAAAATTTTAAAAGTACAACAAGAAAACCTCTCTTCCCAAATGGTGAAAACCTTGGTAACGACCATGAAAAACACTTACGCATAGACAGGAAGATTAGGTTTTCAATTTGATTAAAGTTTAAGCACATCTGTTAAAACTCAATGCTAATGGAAAGCCAAATTAAGATATCTGCCAACCTCTTCTGCTCCCAAAATAAAAGGATAAAAGAAATCACATCAGGTATCTTGTTTAAACGTCTAACAGCAGTTTTGTTTGGACAATTCAATACTGAAGGCAGCAACTTACTTTTTTAAATTGCTGTCAGACTAACAGGGCAAACAGGTTTCCAGCAGAAGCCACACTGCATGCAGAAATTCAGAAGAAATAATTATAAGAAATATAATAGCCTTGAAAAGCTAAGTTCTCTGTCAGTTCTAATAATCCATTCCACAGAGCACACGAGGAGCTTTTTAAGGTGACACTGATTTTAGAAGAAAAAGGGTTTCTCACCATAAAGCAATGTAGTTTTGACTCCTTCCCTAAATATTTGTATATAGTTACAATACATTCTCCTTCATTATTTGGTAGTCAGAAGTCATTCATAGTATACATAATAAATCAATAAATGAGTAGGAATGCCTTGCAGTGCTAACACACTCTTTAAAACAAACAAACAAACAAACAACTATGAGAAGGATTAAAATTCTAAATACTAGGGAAATAATGAAGGTATATGATTGAACTGTAGGTTATATATTGTAAAGGTGCCCCCTTTAATTTCTATACTTACTGGAAGTTACTCTCAAAAAACACCATCTTTTTCTGAGAATACTGAGCAGACTGTAATTTCTAGTAAAAACTAAACTAGTACTTTTAATGGTTTACACTCTGTTGGCAATAAACAGACAGATTTGCCACTTCCTGTTCTAGTCATTTTACACATTCAGGAGGCACAATGCAGTGAAAACCAGCTTTTCTGGGCAGCAATGTCCCCCAGCCTCAGAGATGTTCAGTGTCCCTTGTTCAAGTTCTTCTTCAAATTGTTCTCCTCTGTGCAGACCCTCAAATGCAGTATGATCAGAATCTAAATTTAATCTTGGACCATGCTGTCTAAATGTTACAAAGACAGCCATAGAACAAAGTACCATCATGTAGTGTGGTCTTGTACTACAAGTATATATTCTCATACTCATAAAATACAAGAAAGACTATAGATCTAATTTCCTATCAGTGGCTCAGTAACGTAAACAAACATGTTTATAGAATATTGAATATTGGGAAAATATTCAATTTTCAACAACAAGTCATCACAGTAGCAAGTAGCACATATCCCAGGTCAGCTCTTGTGTGCAGTCAGGAAGAGCCATCAGACATAGGCTAGAGGTGGTATTTCATTTAACCAACAAAGATAAAATATATTAACTACACAGCGTTAGGAGTATTAAGAAAGGGACAAAAAAAAATAGTTAATAACTCTTTGAAATGGCTCAGGTGCTAATCCATAGAAGTGCAGTGATTTTATAAGTAGAGTGCTTATAAAATTGCTCTCATTGTGTGCCCATCAAATTTTTCAGTAACCCTGACATAAGTGCTCTACAAGTTTAGATAAGGCCTAAAAAAGCCCTCAGACTTTTACTAAGCTAACTTACATATATGCCACATTACAATTTCTACACTTTATGAATGGCTTTCTTAAGAAAATTGGTTACTTTTATCAAGAAAGTTACTGCCTAATAATCACAAGTCACTATTCATAGGAGTCATGATATCTGCAGTAGCATTTATACGAGCAGGCTACATTGCACTTGAGGAAAGACAAATGAATTGAATGAGTGCACCTCAAGCGTAACTTGATAATAGCTTATAAATAGCTTATCAAAAAGGTACCTCTCTCCTCTGATTGCTGCTCAAATTCAACCAGTAATTTTACTGATACAAGATAAATGGAGAAATAACATAGCTATGAATGACTGAAGAAAGACTGAAGAACTAACATCTGCAAAAAGAAATCACCTTACCTCTCCTTCGCCTCATTTAGGTCCAACCTTTAGAAAACATTTTTCACATTCTGTGGGATGGTAGGATGATGATGTGATAAATTTGGGGTTCACAATACAATTCTATCTAGGGTATATTATATACTGAGGTGTTTTGGCTCTTGGCAGAAACAAAAAAAGTTTTCTAGGAATTTAAAATTAAATGGTGTGAAAGACTTCTCTTGATTTCATTTAATCCTATGGGGTGATTTGATAAGCATTTATTTAATTCAATAATAGTTTTCAGTGAAATAATATCATCTTTTAGTACCTCTATTTCCCTATCCTTAAAATAATTGTGATAACAACTTCGGAAGAATTGACTATGGCATGAAAACCTTGATCATATATTGCAATATAGGAGAGAGATGGCTTGAGTTGAGGGCGGGAGTGTAGAGGTTCAAAAATAACTGAATTTTCCATATTTCATTATGAAACAATTTAGTAATTCTCAAGCAAGACTTTCATTTCAACTTTTGTTTCTTTATTATCGTATATTTTGTAGGTAGGAGAGCAGCAGAAAAGACTTCTTTTGATTAACCTCTAACGTTTCAAAACTGTTCTGAGAAGAACTATGACACTCTCCTGCTTAATGAAAGGAATTAAAATATAATTTAGAATATTTCTGCCTCTCTGAAATCTCTGAAATTTTCACCTCTAATCTAAAATGATATGTGAAGAATAAACTGTCTTACAAATAAGATTCCTTGTTATAGTTGCATTTAAAAAAATCATTATTTATTATTGTTATTACTATTATTAACTTTAGTTCACTACCATTTGTAAGACTGTATTTGTGGATATTACATTGAAATGCCACATTTAAATGTGTAGGTTTCAGGTTCTTGTTTTCACAGTCTTCTGAAAAAAACTCTATTTCAAATAAAATCTTAATAAAAACTGAAGCTCACTAGTTGTCTATATATCCATGCAGTTTAAATAATGATACAGAAAGAATTTAGAGGTAGAGAACAAGGAGAGAAAAAAACTGCTACAGCTGAAAAGTGATGGCAAACAAATGAAGCAAGTGAATGAGGCAGAAAGAGGTATGGTAAGTCTTTTAGACAAAGCATGAGTACAAAGAACATTCTTTCTAGAGAGACAGCAGGAGTGAATGAGAAACAGTAGGTAGGTACTAAATGGAGCTGATTACAAAATCCCATCCAGATAAAATGGATTCGATGCACACAGTATATTTTCATTAATGTTTTCCCAGTTACTTATTCCAAGGCATTATTAAATGAAAAGAGGAACAGCAGAAGGTTCTACTTTGAACTTGACCCTGAGAAGAGAACCAGCAGAAGCTGTTAAGTAAAGTTTGGTTTTATTTCTTTTTTTCATTTAAAAGTCAAGATTTCTGTCATGAATGAAAAAAAAAAATTGATAATGTATGAAATGCTGTTGTATAGCTCAAAATATCTAATCAGCAGGTTTTTCAGGCATTCCCTTGCAGTGAGGCTGTCAAATTTTCCATTAAGCAATCCAGTAGCATTCATCTCTTCTCTATCCCGGTCCAGTGCCAATGGCCAATTGCTCTCTTCAGTCTATGCTTCCCTCCATATCAATTAGTAAATATTCTAGCGCATAATACAGCACATAAACTCATAGTTATTCTCCATAATCAGACTAAAGACTCATATTTTTTAAGGCTCCCATTGGCTGTTTTATAAGACTCATGGTCTATTTGAAGAACCCACGTGAGTGGGTTACTTTAGTGCTGCTACCTCAACTTTTCCTAACTACGATGAGGAGTTCCTGATTTTTTGCGCTAAAATATGTTGTGAAAGGAGCACACAGCAAAGGATCTTTAGAATTTTATTAAGCTTTTCACTTGCTAAAAAAAAAAATACATAGAGGCACTAGATGAAAACATTTTGGTCCCAAAACAGACCCAGATTTCAGCCTCCCATTACTAACAGCTAAGCCCAGGACCACACTCTCACAGTCCAGGAGCCGTATCAAAGTCTTCTTGTACTGCTTGCAGGCAATGCACAGTCCAGAAACACAGCTGTAATCACATTAAACTTCCCTGTCTTCTTCACACAACCCAGACAATAAATCTACTTCTTGATTTCCAAACCACAGTTACCTCTCTTAATTCCTATCACAGTTTCTTAGAGTCTCACTCTAATTTACACCAACTCTTTCTACTGTCGAGAACAAGCAAGTGCAATAGGGACAATCCAGGAGATATAAAGGTGCTAAAAAGTAATTATAGACCCAATAGACATAAATTATCCTGAGGCAAGTAGGTCAGCACTGTGTTTCTCTACCTTAAGAGTGATAAAGCTCTGGCTGATAGTCAGTGATTTTTGGCTCTTGAAGGTGTGTGTATGGAGGCCCAGGGTAAAGCTGGGAGCTAGAGGTTCCATGAAGATTACTTTAGCTCTTTATTGTATTTCAGTTTTTACACAGGTGCCTCTTGTTATGAAGGATAACCAGCCACCAAAGCCAGAAAATTTCACTGTAAGAATCACAGCTACAGGATTTCTTACTAGGTAACAGTCTGTCATCAAGAGTGCTAGCTTCACTCGCCTCATGACTTTAAATGATAGCTGAGAATATGCAATATCTTAAAGAAGCATGCACTAACAGGACAAAAATAAATAAATAAATAAATAGAAAGCATCAAGCCCCAAACTTCAACTCATTTCTTTTTCAGGAAGTAAATACTGGGGAAAAATTGGTGGATCTCAGTTATTCCATTTGGATCAAATCTTCTCAATATTTTTCATACAATAATCAATGTAATTCATTCAAAAGCCTGAAAAAGGAGGTGTTAAAAGTCAGCAGATCATGTTCTAATAGCATGTTTAAATTCGGTTGTTTATTACATACCATGACTTTTTAAAGTAAGAGAAATTGGAAATAACACTGATGTTTCCAGAGAATAAAAGTTATTTATAATGAACTACAATCATTATCCAATACTACCATGATCACAAGTTCAATAAGCTGTTTATTTAATCAAAGATTCCTCTAGGCATTACTGTTAAAGCTTATTTAAAAAAAAAAAAAAAAAAAAAAACACCTTTTTGTGGTAACACTCGTGCTAATCCAGTATTGTTGAAGACATCTATTCGTTCTACAAATTTTAACTACATTTTCCTGCTCTTTTTTCTTGCTACAGTACCTCAGAGCACATTCACGTCCCTGCTCAACATTAAGAACTGTTGCACATCCTGTGTTCTAAAAGCATGAAAGTTATCACTGGACATTTTATCATCATCTGTAGAACTTACTGACTTCAGCAGCTATGATTTAATAAGCTATTTTCAACTGAAAATACATATATATTTCTTCTTTCTAACACCTGGCATACTTCTTTGCTTAAAAAACCTTTCCCTGCAGTACTAAGGGACACTGTTTAACAACGGAACTCAGATTAACAGTTGGACTTAAAGATCTTGCGGATGTTATTCAACCTAGATAACTATATAACTCCGAAGTTATATGTTATTCTCTTTCAGTCTTTTAATCAGGTAACTGTAGCTTGATAGCTTCAGAGTTGTTTTTTGTTAACGATATCTGGATGTTCCTTCTCATAATCTAATGAGAAATCTAGGCATTAGTTTTTTTCCAAGAATAATGAACTCATTAGAAACTCATAACTGGCAATGATAATGATAGCATCATTACCTCACTTACCACAAAGACGTTGCAGAGGCATATTATTGCCACTTATAGATAAAGTCAGTTCTGCAAGAATGTCTACCCCTTGCTGGGAGTATCCACACAAATTGGGATGGAGGCTACTCCAGTAACCAAGAGTTGCTATGAAATGTATTTGAATCTAGAGTTAGAAACAAGAACTGCAGAGCAGTCACTCATACTATTACGTACATGTTTATCAGTATGAGAGTTTACTACATATAGTACATACATGTGTTTTCCAACTGTATTATTTCCTGTTTGCTTTTCCGTTTACATGCTTTAGGCAAAAACTGTCGTAAGCTAGCAAATAAAAAAGCACCCAAGATTTGTGTGCCAGATGTGCACTGGTATACCCAGGCAATCTATCTGCAGAATATGCTTCATATCTTTTATTTTACAGAGAGTGGGTGAAATAAATTACACAACACTTGGTCTGATCTCAGCAAGACTAATTTTTTTTTGCACAATATCAACACTTCAGAGTGGACCCTTGAGTCTCCTAACACAGGAATCACTAAAAACTCTACACTGTCTTTAATTTTTTGCCAGAATATTGTGTTAGAAAGGGAAAATTCTGTATCTAACATGCAGCTGCACCCTAAAGACCTCTAAAACACTACTAGTTTGTAATATTTCTCAGTAATCGGTTATACAATCAAGTGTTCTCCTGAAAGATAATTTGGCTAAGAGGAATCAGGTGAAAGAAGTTGCTTCACCTTCCATGTTGAAGGTCATTGACTATTGTCTGACAAGTCTGTAGTAATTAGACAAAACTGCAAAGCTTAATAAATAAAACCTTGCTTTTTCTGCTGTAAACAATTTTGTCTGGCACCAACAAGGAAACAGAACTGAAATTAGGTCTCTATTCATTACAAAAATAGTCTAACAGTAATTCAGAGCTATGGACTGTCTGTTGTTTGTCAATGGTATTGAATGGTTTCTATCTTCTGTAACAAATCACTCAGCAGAGAAATAAATGGTAGTTGATTGTATGCCAATGGTATATTTAACAGTACCGTATTGTACTGAATACTGCTGGAAATGTAACAGGTCTCGATAGGGGGAAAAATATATGCTATTTTTAAAAATAAAATATTGATGTAATTGGTTTTCCCACCCACACTGCTTCATGAGTCTA
The DNA here is from genome assembly GCF_019238085.1 of Lagopus leucura. Classification (NCBI taxonomy): domain Eukaryota; kingdom Metazoa; phylum Chordata; class Aves; order Galliformes; family Phasianidae; genus Lagopus; species Lagopus leucura. The sequence continues at coordinate 8,615,448 of NW_024962274.1, forward strand.
GAAGAAAGATTGGTTTTAACAGTTTGTTAAAAAAGTTGGGGAGATTAGAGAAAAGGATCTTCTTGACTTTAAGGCATTTTGAACTATTTAATTAAGAACAACAACTATGAGAGACCTCCTTAGAATGAAATCTAAGATTTCTTCCTACCTCCCTAACTGTTAAAAAAATAAATCAAGCAGCATCCTACAGTGCTAAAAGAAATAATTGAATAGTAATGTTCCTTCTAATGAACACACTCTGGGCAAAGAGGAGCAATCATGAAACTAAGGCTATAATCATTCCTTACTGGCAGCCAGCTTCACAGGCTGATTGGCAAGTACGCAAAGACCAAACAATGGTGGATGGTTTGCATTTACTGCAAACTTACCCTCTGAGGGTAGAATTTTCTCCTATTGTCCTCTCTGTTTACTATTCTGCATTTGGGTCTCATTAGGTAACAAGCACACTTTCTCTTCCTTCATTTCCTTAAATCCTGCCACTCTTAATTTTTGTAAGCAGAAAAATGATAATTATTCCAAGTTCTCATCTAATTCCACATGTACCAGCAAAGAGAACCTGAAACACTGCTCATGTTGGATCTAATAAATGGGCAAGAAAATTGGTCCCTTTTTTTTTTTTTTTTCCTTATAGCAGATGACAAACACAGCTCCAAATAATGAAAAAGATTTACACCCCTTGGGGATTCCCACTCACAAGAGGCTTCAGCAATTAAGAAGCTCGTGGATATTTTTCTTACGATTTCTCTCCATTGACCTATGTAGACATTTACTCTTAAATCAAAGGTGTCTGGTATGGATAGATGACAGACAGGAATACATTTACTAAACTGCCACGGTACATTTAGAGTAAAAAGAACAGCAAAAATTCATTATCAGAAAGATACTGCTAATCAATATTAGGTACACACATACTGTAAAATTCTCAAGTAGAAAAATGTGATTTTTTCCTGGCATGAAAAATAAGAAAATTGATCAGGATGAAGAACAATGTTCAGTTCACATACTGAAACAGATTACAAAATCTGCATCCAGCTTGTAACTACAGTCTTTACATCTGACTCAGGTGAAGAAGAAGTTAGCACATTAATGGCTCCTCTCTTCTCGCAGTTTGAATTAATAAGATATTTAGGACTCAGGTACCTAGACAAGTGTGAGCTAGAAAACCATAATAAGATGAACAAATAATAGGCAAAAACAGCAACAAAGCCCCTTACACTTCTACTTGTTTTTTCCTTTTTCTTTTTCACATTTGAAATATTTAAACTACTTTATTTTTCTCAGGGCAGGAAGAAGAGGAGAGAAGAAATGGATTTAAATTACTTCAAACAACTAATATTAGTGCACCAATTATACAAGCAAACATTCTGCCTTGCACTTGCAAATCAAAATCTGAAAATTCAAATAACTGCTCAATCTAGATATGTGTTTTTGGCTTATACTACTAAAATACACTGAAAACACAATTATCTTCAAACTGTATGGGAATACATGCATTCACAAATTCACTCTCCCCTTTTCTTCTCCGAGTCCCTTAAAAAGATGTAAAATGAGTCAAGCTATTACAAGTAATAAACAATCATTATCTCTTTGTCACCCATTTCTACAGTAAGACTTTACTTCACTTGTCATGAAGTAGTTCAAGAAACTTTTAAGAATAGGCCTGGCCCACTGCCATTTATCTCAGGAGAATTGTGTAACACATCATACCAATAACTGTAGTGATACGAAGTTGTTTCAAAACGCACGAGTGACATAATGCAAAAAAAAATGGAAATGAGTGCAAGCTAAGACTGATTCATTATTTTTACTGAAAATATCACAAATACAGATCAGGTATCCATTTAATCTACTCATATAAGTGTATCCAAGAGATAAAAGACCTACACAACATTTTGTGGGACTTGGTATACGTGCCATGGAAGGGGTGCAAAAAAGCAAGGGAGTATGAGTAAAAATGTGGATACATCTTCATCTCTTTATTTGGAATGACTAAAAATCATGAAAGCTAAATTACATTTTCATTTACTTTCAGATAGTTATATGGCCAAATCATTCCTATGCTTTATTAGTGGATAAATTTTTTTAACCTTTGAGAGAATTATTACTGTCAACATTACTTTTAGATTCAGTGTGAGTCATTTGGATGCCAACAACATAATTAGAATAGACTTAATACAACAACAACTTACATAGTGTTTCATTATCTTTCAATAGTCTTCCTTCTCTTAAACAAGAAGCTCCTAATAGTAACATGAAAATGGAGCATGCTGAGTGAAATCAGTGCAGGGCTTTGCAGATGAGCTGTGGATTCACAAAGAAACGCTTGAGTTTATAAACTGCAGAATGGAGAATCAATTTTGCTGCATGGAGAATACTTAATTACAGTAACATTTATGCCAAGAAAATGACATTCTGAAAACTGCATGAAAAACTGACACTGACGTCCCACTGTGAGACTTTTTTTCTTCCCATAAATACCCTGCAGGGCCTAGCTATTTATCGCCTGTGATACTATGAAGGGAGGAGAATACTGAAGGCTCGTGAGGGTATGATGTAGTCTGTGTTCATTGAGAAGAAGAAGAATGGATGAATGGTACTTTTAAAGTTGCTCAGAATCAGCAAAAAAAGGCCTGCAGCACTTACCAAACTTAAATATATCCTTTTACAGATATCTATCCTTCAGCTAAACGAACAATGAAAAGATGAGAGGATGAGGCACAGAGTACAAGGAGAATTCAAGCTGTTTTATAAACCTTATCAAAAGTAACAATATTTGAGTTTCACATTCATATGGAAGGTAGTTATAAAGGCATGTTCATTCCTCTGAGGTGATATAAGGTATGAATAGCTGTTAACAAAAAATTAAAAATTAATGCAAATCCATGGTTAAAACTCAGCCTGCCTTCCTGAAGATACAAACATCCCTTATAGTATGATGATGGAAATGTACATTGGCATTGTAAGCAAGCAACCTAGTATATAGGTAAGTATGGCATGTAAGTAAAGGGAAAATATGATCGGCCTGAGAGATTTCAGAAAGCAGTTAATAAAAATCCAATTAATTGTCCTTATTTTTTAAATGAAAACAAATACAGTACTCATTGTAATCATTTTTTATATTTCTTCTTTAAAGGAAAACTCATTGAGGAAGACCAAATTTCATGCTTCTTAGCAGGCTGAAGTTGGCCAGTGATGAAAGCTACAGAATTCATTGCTTCAATTAGGAAGCAATATGTTAAGAGGCAAACTCACCGCAACAAATGATTTCTAATACAGCTTTGCTTGTTGAATAACTTTGAGATCATACTTCAAAGGGGAATTGAAATAAAATATCAGATAGAATTGAAATATAACATTGAAAACGCAGAAGTACTTAGATCTGCAGATCTCTAGCCCATTTTAAATAATACTCCCACAAAGAATGCTGATGTCAATGTACACTAACATCAGTATAATGTAAAGACAAAGAATGCTTGCTCCTCATCCCTGCCATTGGGACAACACCACTGTCGATCTACATATTAGATGCTCTTCAAGAAGAAAGAACAGGTTCTGCTGTGGATACAGACTGCGTCTTTGGAAAGTTTTGCATAGGAAGACACTGATGTATGGATTGCCACTGCATGCTACCTCACTATAAAACAGAAACAATAAAAGAGTCTTCATTTACATGGCACAATGTAACTGGAGAAGTTCTAAGATTGAAAGAACTCTTACATTATTCAGAAAGAAGCAAAATTTGAGAAAGATGAATCCAGAATTTTCTTTGATAGGAATTATTCCTTTTTTTCCTCCTTTAGCTTTCCATGCTGAAAGCATTATTAGAATTTCATTACAATCCCTGTTATTTAATCCATTATGTTGGTAGGGAGGTTAAATTTACTACAAAATGAGAATTAAAAGGAATTTTAAAAAGCTGTAGAAGGAACCACAACAATGAGATATTACAGAGCTCTTTATGAGAGCCTGAATTTAAAGAAATCATTGATGAAAACATTTTAGATTGCTGCTAATTAATCAAATTGATACATACAGTCTCAAAAAAACATCTGACAGCTAATGTACTTGTCAATAAGCCAGTTCCAAAGGTTCTTGAAATTAAAGGAAATACTCAAATTGACTTTGATTATGTCACACAAATGTGATCTTCATAAGAGTGTCCAGTAAAGGGTAAAAGGATCTGTATGACAGCAATCGTATTATTATAATTACAATATTATTGCATGTTTTTAATGACTCATCTATTATTTTTAAGATGCCAAGTATTTGCTGAGTAGCCTATACTTTTAAGAGAACCATTTGTAAGGCACAATCCAGAGCTAATGAAAGCCTTTATACAGATTTTAATAACTGATTCCAATGGACTAATTTTCAGCAGAGGATGTCAAGCACGATTAACAGTTGGGTTTCTTTTCGAAGCAAGTTTGATTTTTTATTTTGTTGCATTTTCTTAAGGATATTTTATTTTGCAGGAAAAAAAAAAAGTGCTTTCTTTAAGTGACTCTGCTGTTGCTTTCCCTACTTTTTCTGAAAGCGGTCTCATGAAATAGATGTTGTTATACTTCAATCATCCCAACAAGAAAAGAACTGCCGGTGAAGTGGAAGTTATTCATATCCTTTTATTTATCATCTTCTTTATCTTCCCTTTCACTCTGCCCTCCTTCTTCCTAATTATGTACATGCACTTTTCCTTTCCTTTTCTGTAAAGTAATGTTTCCCAGCAGAAAGTCACAATCCTTCATTAACGTACAGAGAACTGTATATTACCATTTCTTCATCTGACAACAAATTTAGAAGCTTTATAGAATAGTGAATAAAATTTCAACCAGCAAAACCAATTCAGCATGTAGTATCATTCCACTGAAGAATTCCACGTCTACATATTTGTGAAAGTTATCAGCTTGTATTTTGGGTGGTTGAAAAACAAAGCAAAAAGAACAAAACACACAGTAAATCATTACCAGTCTTGGCAGTCATCTGTGGTCAATGGCTCTCTGAGGAATTACAAAGGATCTAACACTGACAGGATTGCAGGAAGAAAATGCTTACCTCTGCTCCATAAGCAGCATAGTCTGCTACTGGCATTTCTGTAAGATGAATGCTGGATAAAGCACTAAAACGATATACAGTGATTTAAAATATGAATAAGTAGATCATTTCTGTTGTGCAGTAGGGTTTTCAGTAAGAGTATATTACAAACCTAAATATCTACAGTTTTCTGTTTAACTAAGGCTCAGCATCATACAGAATATCTTCACAGCCTCTGAAAACAACAGGTAGAGAACTACAACATGTTTAGACAACACTAATGTGTCTGAAAATTGAGAAAATGAAAGTAATTTTAAATCTCAGAGTAGAAGCAGTTAACATGGAACACTGAATCAACAACAAAATTTTGACTTAATATTTCAGACTTCTAACATTTCAATTCATTAGGTTTCAGGTAGTTCTGTATAACTATAGATATCTTTTATAAGTGTCAGCCACACAGAAAGGTTTTCAGAATGATGGGGGAAGAGCATTTTTGATAATCAGCATCCTCCACAATGACCCAAGACAATGGATTACTTCATTTACATATACAGTCAATGACTGCACGACTGCCTGCTTCCTTTGTATGTTTGCACTGTTAGCAGTGGTTAACTGAAATTAAGCTGTCATAGGCTTAACATAAAATGTCATCTGAAATGAAAAAGAAACATGCTGTTTTACACCAGAATGCAAAGCTAGAAACAGAGTAGTGGTCACCTGGTATTATTTGCCTAACACAAGAACCAAAACTTTACTAATTTATTTTTTTTCCCCGAGGCTGACATTTTCCTATTCCATTGCTCTTTTTATTGGGAAGGTTTTTCAAAGCTTATCACTAGAAAACAATTTGAATTAAACCCATAATTCAATAACTTGCTGTATGCTTATATTCTCTTCCTAAGTACTTCATAGTTACCCCAAGTACTTCAAGATATATTTTAATATAGCTTGTGTAGCCAGGTGCTGCCTACTCCTGGCCGTGTGTTGTGAAGAGTAGCAAGCAAGCTGACTCCCGAAGGCTATCTCTACCCAGAAGGTCAAATCAAAGTTGATTTGACATACCTGGTGACATTCCAATACTAAAGTGTCACTCTCCCCCTTTTTTCTTTTTTTTTTTTTTATTCTTTTCTCTTGTTCCCTCCCCCAGAAAATGTGATATGTTAGCAGTCTGTCACTGTCTGGCACACTACCTTCTTCCACGTAAGGCAAATGCACACTAAGCACATCTGCACAAACTGCTGACGGCACAGGCAAGTGGCTATCCCAAGAATAGATACAGCCTATTGCAATGGCTTTACAGAAGTTGGCTTATTAAAAAAAAAAAAGTTTTTGCCTCTATTACTCAACTGTTCAATTACCAAAACATAGAAGAACAATTCACTAGTAGAATAGGTTTCTCTAGGGCAAAGGGAAGCACAGCACCTCTGTGAGCAGTCTATCTGAATGTTGTTACATATCCAAATAGCAGTAAACAACAACAGCAGACCTGAATTTTGCTGCACAGACTTGCATCTTAATTTATCTCACATCACTCCAGTACCACCTTCTCCCACAGAATTTTTTGCCTCATGAATTAGGAGATTTTGGACACTACATGTTAATATCATGAGAGCAGCGAAAGCCCTTTCTGCTTAATGACAGAGACACTTGAAAAGTTAAATTTTAAAGAAAACCAAACTATACTGATGTTAGCCTTGGGAAAACAATGAGTGTTTCAGGAAAATTATATACAAGTGCAAGAATTTTCTTCTGCACTCAAATGACCTCAAAATAAAATAAAAGAAGAAAGCACACACTTTCATAATAGAAGTTTGTACCGAAGGGGTTGGAGGTGTCATTTTCTGTCATGCAAAGTGCTGGCCTTTAGCCTCATTCCCTGTGATATAGGCCACTAAAATTCTGTGTCAGAATGGAATTATGTTTTACTGAAATTATGGAGGGGGTTTTGTTTGCATATTTCTATAGTGCTAGTTTATCACATTCCATCCTTACTTCTTTACTTCATTTTATTATTTCGCTTTGGCTGTTTCTTTCATGCATATTTTTTTAAGAATACTTCTTCACTGTGTATGCTTCTTTTGTTCTCACAACTGCTCTTTTATTCCATGACTTGCAGAGCTCAGTGCAATCAAGACAGCTAAATCAACATTACCAACCTCCTCTAATTCTTTTGGCACAGTAACAATAATTTTGAATTTGTATGTCCTACACAGATTTAGGCTTTTTTCTTTTTTATTATGGAAGGTCACTTCAAAGTCATCTGGAAATTACTGAACTGTTTATTGATCTCCTAATTATTCTGTGCTTGCAATTCTTCAGCTGTCTCTCTTAGTGTTATTTTCTTATATTAGCTGAGAGATTTAATAAATAAAACAATATTTATTAAAAAAGCAATATTTTGTGAAAGGGAATAAAGACGAGGATAGTTAATTCCACTGAACTCTGAGGATGGAAATATAAATAAACACTGGAACTGAATTTTGATCTACATGATAATGTTTTCCTTAAAAGAAAGAAAGGAAGAAATAGCAAAGTTTAATTTTGAGTAATTTGTCTGCAAAAGTTGTGCTTATATTGTGGGAATCTGAGGGTTTTTGCCGCCTATATTTTGCAGAAGCATTCTAGAACTTTGTTTTTGCATATAATCCTTATTCTCTGCAAAGTACTCCCGAGAAAGAATTTAGAATTAGCAGGAAGAAAGAAAAATATTTCCTGTATGAAATATTTGAACTGTATTTACAGCAGTGGTTAATCCCTTGTTATTCATCATTATGGGTATTTCTACTCTGTTACAATTAAATACATTCAACTAACTGAATGACACTCAAGGTAGCTGTTATTTTAAAGATGCAATGAGTAATCTCACAAGCCTAAGTATAAAATAATGTCACTGACTTCATTGTGATCTCTAGCTAGCAGCTAGCTATATATTTTTGCAGTCTTAGCAATCAATAAAAGTAATCCAGTTCTTCATATTCTACTACAGGACAGAACACACCTTTCTTGCCCACATGAACTGTTTTGTCTCATAAAAGACAGACAATATGGTGCTTTATATTTAGCAACTATAGTTCATTCCTAGGTTTTACTTCATTTTTGCAGAGGCTATTCAACACAAAACTCACCACAGGACACCTAAAATTGCACTGAGAGCTTACCTCCTAGAAGTGTAATCAAGAATCAAGAGGGACCTAAGCAACTCACAGTCCATTTTCCCTGCATCAGCATAACAAACTGGACACTCTCCCTTCTTAGTGTCTTCATATATTTAGTAAATGTAACCCATCTCTCTCTATTTTGTCCATATCTTTGTGGACAACTGTAAATTTAATTGTAAAATTAAAGAATGATGTTGAAATGCAGAATAGCTACTGTAGAAATTAATCTCTGCTTCCTTTTTTAGCAGTGATAAATTATAGTTTTCTAAGCAACTTTTCATGACCCCATACTGGTTTAATCTTTGTGATTTACCAAACTTGTTTTGATGTCATAATCCCTTTGTGGTCACAAATGTTTGGTCCCATTATTTGTTTCTGTATTTCTCTAAGAACAAGATTTAATTAACCAGCCCTGTCCTTAACAAGACAGGCAACATATTTGTGCTTTTTCACTCCCTCAGCATCTGCTTATGGCTCTCCAAGTTTATTAGCTAGTACTTTAAAATTCCTCAGGTCAAGTTCACCTGGCCCAATCAACTTGTAAACAATGGTCACATTAGTGCTTTTTCATGGTTTGAAGGTGATATCTTGACCAGTATTTGCTACTGTTACCACTTGACCACAAATGAACAATTTACCCATGTAAATTGGTCCTGTAATTCCTCAAAATTCTCCTGCTCTACCTGGTAGCAGGTTAACCCTTTTTTGGTCTTCCCTTGCTATCATAGGAACTATAAACCATTTCACATCTTCTGATAAACAATCTAAATTTTAGGCTTAAGACCTGCTTCTGTCTGAGCTACGCATCTGTTTTTGATCTTCAGTACCAAGTCATGTATCCTTTAATTTAGAGACAGTGAAAACTAAGTTGTTAATTTGATTTGGCATAACACTTCCTATTCCTCACCCACAACAGAATGATTCACATTCACATTCTCAGTTGCATTTCCTTAAGGACTTTGTGTTGAGTTTACTTAAAATTCTTCTCTACATTTCTTAGGTTTTATAATTCCTTTTTCTTAATCTCAAGAACAATGCCATTTATGGTCACTTACAGAGCAAACTTCCACATAAACTTTTTTAGTTTAAATTGGTTATACATTGATAGGCAGCTTTCACAAAAAGTCAGAGGGAAAAAATATATACTTGAAAGATAGGATCTTTAGGGATCCAAGAAAGCTGCAAAGAACTTGATTTCGGACAAACAAAATGATCAGATATAGATGTTAAAGGCTCTGATGTATAAGGCAGAAGGAACTCCACTAATATCAAGTATCTAATAAAACTATGCAATAAAACACCTTATATTTTTTCTTTCCCATAACACAGTTTAAGGAAAACAACCTATGAAAAAAAATTGCTATTACCTTGTATTTTTATTTGGTAGCCATTTCTACACACTGTGATATTAAAAAGTGACAATCTGAAGGGTGCTACCATACTATGTAGAATGGTGTGTTTATTTATTATTATTTTTTATTTTTCCAGCCCCACGAGAAGAACTTGGTCTTCACACATTTGCTTTGGGGTTAGGGAACACTTGCTGAACTCCCTGAAGAGTACCATTTACATCCTGATCAAACAAAACTATTCTGTTTTTCTAATGAGCTCACTGAACCAAGATGACTACCATATGCAGATAACAAAAGTGTAGCTATTTTTTTTAATGTTCATAATAATTACTAATGGGTTTTCCTGTAGCTTACATAGTTGTTATGTGCACAGCTATATGTTTTATAGCATAGTTGTTCATTACTACTGGTAAAAAGAATTACAGAATTGCATGAAACAACCACCTGGGTTGCAGAGCAACGTAGAAGAATAAATTCTATATAATAGACTTTCATTTCTTCTTACTCTTTATTTACTGTTCATTCCCATTCTCCACTGTACTCACTATTTTTATCTTAACAATACGAGGCTCAGTTTATTTGTTTCTACTTTTTATTTCATTAACACTTACTAGACTTATTAACACTTAAGTGCTTGAAACTACCCAGACATCTCCCCTTTAAAATCATGGAAGAATTAACACAAATTATTCTTCCTTGTTATTATATTAGTAGTTGAATTATAAGGAATTGAATATTCTTTAGGTTGCTGGAAATGGGTTCCGCATCCACAGCCCTCTCCCACTAACCTGGCCCACGGTAGTAAACCTTCAAGTGGAAGGGTCTTTCAGCTTGATGGAGACCATCTACAAGAATGCATACAATCAAGTGCTTAAACTTATTCATTATTTTCTTTCAGATCTGGGGTAGAAGCATTCTTTAGACTAAACAAAGAAGATATACAGAAGAGTTGAAGGAGCCTTAGATGGGGTCTGAAGTTAGCAGAATGAGTCAAAGCCTTCTTAAAAGCTGATACTGTTTCCTGCAGTCACTGGGAAGACAAGTATTCTCTGCAGTGATATTTGAATCACAGCACAACAAATTTTTAAACACTAATATCAAATGTGAAGAAAACAAAATATCTCCACTGTATAATAACCACTATGAACTGTCCTAAATGATACAACTTTTTGAACGTTTCCCTAATTCACACTGACAAAAGGCAGTGACACAAAAAAGTGACTCTAAGACACGCATCTAATTTCAAATCAAAGCAATTGAGTCATCTGACAATCTAGTTGTTGTAAAACAAAAAGAAGAGAAATGAGGAAATTGTGTCAGTTCATTACTTGATGAGATTTTGTTTGATGTATTTTACTATCATCTGATTACCACTTTTATTTATGTTTTTATAAATTGGCTCCCTGGCTCATTTTTGAAGATAGGAATCCAAATCACAATTAAGTTGAAACTGGATTTACTTTAAAACAAACAAGAGGAAGAATTTCCTGTGTAATGGCTGACAATGAAATTGTTTGAAGTAATGGAGTCCCATTTAAACACCAAAAACTTGGCAGAGCTCACAGAACTGAATTTGCATAGGCTGTAAAATCTTAGGCGAACCCTGGAAGCCTGCTGGAGCGCTCCACTGAATATAAAACTTCCTGGCATCATTACAAATCCTGACAAATAAGTAGGAGAAAGAAACAGTGTTTACAGCTAATTTTGTTTTTCAGGTATGGTGTTTTCTTCTTCTTCCATCTTCCCTTGCTTCAAATTTGTCTGCCAAATCTTCCCTCTGTGCCCCTCCATAAACCTCACAATAAGTACTTCCAACTGATTTGAAAGATGCCTGCTAGTGAAGGCACAGCTGATCAACATGGCTTTTTCTACTGCCAAACTTCAGCCAATGAGCTATTCATGGCTCTAGTCCCTGTTTCTGCTCATTAGGCCACTGGGAATTATATGAATCATTTTCATTACCTGCCAGGAAGCAATGCCAGTGTTTACTATTACTTATGCAAAATAATTTTCCAGAATCACTTTACAAATGCTGAATGCTCAGTTGAATTATAAGGACTGAAATGAATTAATAAGAAATAAATAAGCAGTCCCAATTGCATGGGTTATCAGTTTTATGCAGAAGATGAGTAAAAGCCTTACACATTTCCACTAATCTGGAATTACAATAACCTCTTTTCTCTAAGGAGAAACAATGGCTGAAGGAAAAAAAATTAATACATGCCTTATTTTTCTTTCATAACAACAGAGTGGATTTGGTTGAAATGAATGTTATGGGGTGAGCAAATGATAGCAGCACTAGGCTGTAGGTTGCCCTACCCTTCTCCTATTTGTCTTAATTCTGAATAGGTCTGCATTCTTCTTTCCTCAAAGAGAATGATAGGACACAGCAAGGAAATAATACCCCAAAAGCATAAAACTGCAGCCAGACTGGGATGGAGAAGGGAAAGGAGAGATTTGAGAAGGCAACCAAACAACAAAATAAACATCCGTGCAATTGAAATATATAAATCAGAAAAATAATTATTTATGATAATTTGCCTGTCAGTTAACTTCACTACATCTGATCAACTATAAAGACATTATGTGAAGTGAATAGAAGGGAAATTCTATTGAAAAACAGAAAGTCTTTGTTGGAAAACCAGCAGAAAATTGTGCATAAAACCCGATGGGAGCCTCTGAATAATCTCATTAAAGTGGAACACACTTATTCAACACAGACAAAAAGGGTTCACAGCAGTCTTAAAATCCGTTTTAGGAATTTCACTTTATCTCCTTCTCAAGTAGAGTCCTCTTCCATTACTCTGTATTAAACTCTATGACATTTTAATGTTCTCAGCAGGGCAAGGATTTGTCCAGAGCTAGTCATTTTAATACTCAATCTACAAAACAGATCAACCTGATAAAGACAGACCTCAAATCATAAATCTGTCTTTCTGTGACACAGAAGGATACATCGGCCCTAACTTTTCCTCCGTTCTCACTCTCTCCTCACAGCAGGCTTTCTGCAGACTCTCAGAAAAGCCACTCTTTAAAGGAACGCTGTCAGGCAAAAATTATGAATGAAGAAAGAGGAGGCTTGGTCTGATGTCACTGCTGCATTACTAGTCATAACTCACTGCATGACTGATATAAAATTATTTTCTTTTTCTGGAAGATTTTACTACATTGGGTTTCAATTTTTGACACTTTCGTGTTGGTTTGGTTTTTACTCTCTTGAACAAAAAAATCAGTCAGCTTTAGATTAACATTTAAAATCTAGTTTAATGTCCTTATATTCAAATATAGCGTTATTGTATCTTAGTGTTAATATAACAACTTGCGTCCACTTCACTTGTTAAATCCCAGTTCTGCAGATTTATGCCCAAAATCCCCACAATTCCTTAGCCAAGCATTATACCCTATTTTACACCTATGAATCCACCTTCTTCTGTACAGCCTCCACCAGGTTCACATCTCAATGCCCAATGTCCTCCAACACCTCTCAGTATCCTCAGCTTCTTTTCCACCATGTCTCTCTGCCCACCCTGCAGCACCAGCACTCCCCAGCACATTGAGGGGCTGCCTGAACTCACATCACAGCATTGCCTTTACTGTCTCTTTCTTCCCTGTTCAATCATTAATTAAAACCTTTACTCTGCTGTCAAATTTGATTATAACAATTAGGCAAAAGGTGGACAAATAGTATGATATTACTATCTCTGCATTATGAAAACTAGGTTAGAATAAAATGCATATATTTCTCTTCAGTCTAAAATGCTTAAAACCAAATTTAAACTCTATTTTGAAGCTTTTTCATTCTCTCCTCAAACTGTAAATATCTATTGATTTTCATGAAAAATTACATTAAGAATGTACTCCTCTGTAAACTGAAGCAGCTACAGATTTAGGACTTTTTAATTCTCCATGTTATGCCCTCAATACAATGTTTTCTGTGATCCAGTTGCATTTTGAAGACTTTGAAAAAAATTGCCAGTGATATAAATTCTGCCTTTCATAAAATATATCTATGATAACACATTATTTGCTGTTATTTGATGGTTACTAGTCTTAACACTGCAAAAATCTCTTTTGTTGTATAGCACACAAATCTACGGAGCTCCATAAGTCTGAAACTGCTTCAACTTCTAGCTATCTACCTCCAGATACAGTCATTACCACCCTTTCTTGCAACTCACAGCTACTTAGACCACCTACTTCATAAGATACATCATTTCTGATGTCCTCCAAGCAGCTGGTTGTAACACTCTCAGATTCTCTCTCTTTTAGTACCAGCACAGCTGGTAACATTTCTCTATTTTCTGTGTCTGTGAACACCTCCGTACCTTCTCCGTCTTCAGCCCTGAGACACCTACACACTGTCTCCCACCAATTGATTTAGGAATGGGTCAGAAGACTCATAACTGAAAGGTACCTATTTTACCAGCAACTAAAGCATTAAAGAATATAGCTCAAAACTATACTGTACTGCAACCCAAGAATATCCCACACATAAACTCCATAAGAAAATCTTCAAATTAAAGGTGGAGAGAAGAGGAAAAAAAGAGAAAGTTAAATCCAAACCTTTATTCCAGCTTTAAGAAGGATATAAACATGTTAATTGGCTTTGAGAACCTGCCCAGTGCATCGTTCACTAAGACAAAATTTTCAGCTTTTACTCCTCAAATAGAACTTTCAACACGGTCACAGACTACAATTTTTAATGAGGAGAGGTAAAGCTTTTAAGCTCTTTTTGAAATTACATAGATTGCTCTGAGAGCAGACAAAATCTAATATTTCTAAATTTAGCAAATAAAAAACATATCTGTAGGTTTTATAATGGGATTTTAAACACTTTTTTTTTCCCTCCCTGTGATTCACTCTCTCTTATATCCTGCAGTTTTTCCTAAGGAGAACATAAATCCAGTAACATCTGAAGCAAATTCAAATCACATAACATTCGCACAAGTTTTAGAACAGGAAAAATGAATATGTCCACTTTCGATTAACAACTGGCTCATAAAATTTCACTTACTATTGACTGGATAGATGATGAAAAATGGGGCAGCATCCATAGCATCTCATTTACAGCTCAGAATAGAGTTGGTATTCATTTAGGAGTTGATATTCAATCAGCCTTGCAGACGAGAGGTTCTTTATAAGAACAGGGCCTATGTTAGCCCTTAAATAAGAACTGCATCATATCCAGCGTGTCTATATTGATTACTGCGAAGAAAATCAAATGCCCTTTCATGTCAGTTCTTCCTATTTCTTCTTCTCTTAGAAGCATGATATAAAGAAAGAGCTACACACAGGCATCAACATATTTGCCTAGAACTTAAGAGAAATATGGAATATTTGAGAACAAATAATATTCCTAGGGAAGTAACTTTATAAATAAGTTACACTGGAAGTAATGTTTTTTGTATATTGCCAAGGACACCACAACAGATAAAAAGAGCACAATAACACCATTTGATAGAGCAGAGTAACCAATAACCAATATCACCACGAATAAAATTAAGGTTAACAATTTCAATGCTGGGCCTTCTACAAAGTATTAGAGACTATTTTGACTTGGTTAAGCATCATATGACAATTGTACTTACTCCTATGTGAACCTGCCCAACTAGCTTACATTCCGATGGTATTTGATGTTCCTAACACCTGAAAAGATTATGCTAAACTCGCACTAAGTACAGCTTTTTAATATAGCTGATAAACCATGCTGCTACTAAGCAACAAAATTCATTTCAGTAAATAGTACTCAACCAAGCTATTGACATTTCTTCCAGGATTAAGCTGGATTTAGAAAAGTAGAACCAGGGGATCTTCAACATGAAGTAACATTTCTAATGATTATTCATAATCTTCTAGAAGCAGCAATACATTTTGGTCACAGAGGTACAAGTGATAATAATGTTTTTTATACATACTCCATAGAAAACTTCAGTGTCAGACTCAGTCATACTTGAAGTAATGTATTAACCAGCTGGGACTTCCAAAAGTCAGAACTGGGATTAGACAAAACTCAAGTCAGAGAACAGTGAGACAACTATCTAAGTAGGCGTATCTAGTAACTGCCTAACAGGTGTCAGGACAGAACCTACTCAGTAACTTTATTTATTTCAGTGTATCTGAATATTATCCATTGATCCTAGCTGAAAGGGAAATTAGGGAATGCCTAATTTACTCTCCTTGTGATTACAGCAAGTAGAAAGAAAGTACTAGAGGATCAGAGGCTTGCCAGTGCTTGTTCAGGACAGCTGGTACTAGGCTCTGCTGTCAGATTCTGAACAAACGGATGCACCCAGAACCACGTCAGATGTTAGCAAGTGACACACGGGACATTCAAAGACAATCTGAGAAGCTTTACCTAATTCAGGACAAAAGACATGAAACTTGTTCTTTTCTAGGTAAAAGGAACCATTTGGGTTCTCAATCCTTCTTCTGTCAAGACTACCTATATTCCAATATGCCAAGAATCAAAACAGCTACAGCTATAAGGAGCTTCCTTCTCCTAGACCAGCGCAGACTTCAAGCTGCCTCCACACAAGCATAGAAATGGAAAAGCAACAGAAAGACTCTAAGATACACCAAACAACACTGACCCTTTCAACCTGAAAGGATGTCCACGTAGTTTTCCATGGATGACATCATCATTATTAATGTCATTACTATCTTTTACATTTACTCAAAACAAGTGTAAAAATAAGGAACACTTATCTTCTGCTCACAGAAATCAACAGATTTGCTTTGTTTAACTTCGCATGTTGACAGAATGACAGCTATTGAATCTCTTTTTTTGGGTAATGCCTGATGTATCTAGAATCTTTATTCAGTTTCTCAAATACAAAACACATAGCCAATTATCAGAGCTCATTCTAAAGGAAGTAATTTGGCATAAATTTATCTGTGAATATATATTTTGCAATGAAATGTAATGCGGTCATTCAGACTTGCTGTAATCTAACCACCAAATAAAAATTGACAGTTTGAGAAAGGTCATTGCATTTTGAATAGTTTGCACTCAAGAAAAGAAAGATGCAAATGAGAAGTTACTGCTTTTAAGGACTCCCACAGAGTCCTTGAAAACTGCTGCTGTACTCAAAAATTTCTACTTCAATAAAACTACTGTCAAAATTAAGATCTCTTTTCTCCCCAGCATGTAAAACACATTAAAGCAAACTCTCCCAAACAGAACCAAAAGAACAGGAAACAAAAATACCATATGAAAGCTTTCAAAAGTTTTATGTGCCTACCATACCCTCACTAGGACTGATGATAGAATCACTACTCCCCATTGGTAGGAGCTGGACAGCAGTCTGGGCCTTTGGAGCTTGAGAATTACTCAAAGCACAATTAAGTTGCATTCACTCAGGGCATCAATCCAAAGGATTTGCCTTCAACTCCCATCGCACCATGAGCTTCGTGTGTGATCTCAAACAAGTCACTTCATCTCTCTGTGCATCATATCCTCATCTTTCAAAAGGGGATAATAGCCCTTTGTTACTTCCCAGGACCTGTGTGCTAAGTGTGGTGAAGACCATGATGAAAGAGTAGAAATACCTACATAACAATATTATAAACACACAAACCATGTATAGATAGCAAACCTGGACAAAACAATACAAAAACTAGATATCAACACAAAGAAGAGAAAAATAGGCACTCTAGGCATTTACATCAATTACTTCCTTCTCCTCTTGTCCCATGTGCTAAGAGTCAGAACCAACCAAGTAGCTGTAAACAAAGCAAGCAGCTTGTGTTCTGGCATATTTCCTCATATCTGGAATTGAAAACAGTGCAGCAGAACTATTCATTCTTGAATGAAAACTACATAAATAAAACAGATGAATGCTTTTAGTAACTCACTGACAGCAACCGCCTACTGACTGGACTCATTTGGAGGTATTCAGACTGGATGTGGGAGAAATAAAGGGCTATAGGACTCCAGGAATGTGTGCAAACATCTGGAGTACATACAATCCATACCTGCAAACTTAACCAAACAAATCAGCTTGCTCTGCTCCTTATTTAAAACACTTTCCTTTTACAATGCATGGGAAAACTATAGCAATATCTGTTATACCATTTACGATTAAGAAAATCAGGGGTAGACAGCTTAGATCTATAAAAGTGATTTGATATATTTGGCAATCCAACTTGGCCTGCCTGCAATGAGCTGTTAAATGAAATTTTGCACAGCTATGCCATCAGGCTTTATTCACTTGCCACATTTTATCCTGAAGGGTAAAACTGATAGCTGGTACTAATCACCTCAATTATTGCCAGAATCGCATCAAATTTGGTGATGAGATCAATCCCTTCTTGAACTGGGAGGGAGGAAAACATATAAATAAATTGGAAATCACCAGCCAAACCGAACAGAGAGATTGCCTAAAATGCAAACAACTTACCCTTTGTGAGAGGCTCAAAAATTAATAGGGAAAAAAAAAAAAAAAAAAAAAAAAAAGTCAATTGAGATCTATTAAGGTTTTCTTTAAAAATAAATAAAGCCATGATGCAGGCTCTTTTCCCTTCAGTAACTGCTTCAGCAAAGCTTAGGCAAATAGGAAGAACAGGGAGGAATATGAAGGAATGCTCTTCACGTGACAGAGAGAAATGCCCTACAATACCTCTCCCTGGGAATAGCTGCAAGGGCACCAAGAATGGTAGGGTACTGGAAGAAAGGATTTTAAAAGCCTCAAATCCATCACAGGTTCTACCTACAAGTTTCTGTACTTCAACAATTACTGACTTTCTCTTCCTTCAGTTTCATTATTACTTTCACATACAACATGTCCTCCTCCAGAACTCCTGGATGTAAAGTAAGCAGCACAGAAGCAGAATTCCAGCGTTCTCAGCTGCAGTTCGGAATCTTTTTCATACACAACTGACTGAAGCAAAATGGTGAAATTCCTCAGCACCATGTACACAACCATTGTTCTCAAGCACAAGCAAAAAAATGTAATAAAGAAATGTTAGTTGTTAAATGGGAAAGTCTTGCCTTGAAAGCTGAAGAGCTTTTCTTTTACAGAGCTCAGAAAGGACAGCAGTTTCAGAATGTGCTCTTGTTCATGCAAACTCCTGGTGTTCTTTAAACAACTTATTTCATCATTTCTTGCAGACAGCACTCAGATGGGGCCCCTGTAGAGTACATAAACAGAAGGACAACTACAGGAGAAAGATGAGAACCTACTCAAATTATGGTACCTGTAAGATTCATTGAGTCTTTAACGATTTTCGAGCACAGTCTTGCTGTGAAAGCAATGCACAAAATCAATGCAGAATCCAGGTACAGTACTTTTGTAATAAAATTCAAATTACTAAAATAAACTTGTAGGTGTCTGGTAAGTAATTGTAAAATACATTTAAATATAATGTATCAACTGACACCAAATGCAACCCATGCAAACAAGGCTGTGCTTTGTGAGAGTGGGCTGAGCAAATTGATCTGGACTAAGTGTGTGGTATGTGGATGGTTCTGGTTTCATGAACATGTTTTCTTTTTTCTATTCTCTGTTTAAGGGGCAACAGTATTCTAGACATAAAAGAAGAAATATTGTCCTGTTTGAGTCTTAATAACAAAAAATTAAGTTACATAAAGTACAACTTAGTTCCATGATCTGCAGTAACCTATTAGTTAACTTTCAATGCATGTGGATACTTCTATTCCAAAACAAGGCTTTTCTTCTGATTCAAAATAATTTTCATATGATTGGCAAACTCACTTGCCTAATTCAAAATAGGGCACTTGGATTTGTTTCTAAATAGATCACGCTTATAATCCAGTTCGTTGGTTTAACTGAAAAGAAAGAATGACACAAAACCAAAAATAAGACGAGACAAAAGAAAACAACAAAATAAACCAAGCTCCACTGCGTTGTGCTGCAATGATTTATGTTTTAGTGGCGACTGCAAAATCAATCTATCAATCAGCACCAGCACAAAAGAGGATAAAAGTAGAAATGGCAGGATGTGTGCAACTGCTTTGTGCAGTCAAGAAAAAGATTCTGGAAGTTCAATTAGGGATTACTTGCTGTTGTTCAGGTAAACGTTCTCCCAAGTGCATCTATTACGCAGGAATCTTGAAAGGCATTTCCAGATGAATGGATCGTACTTTTCTCTGTGTTCTCATTCATTTACAGTTTAGCTGGACTATGTATGCATGCAGTTTCCCTTCATTTCTTTCCTGCTCCTTTATCAGACAAAACCTCAGTTCTGTCTCTTTGGCAACATACAGCTGGCAGAGAGTTTTTCCTCAAAGCCAGACCATTTGCCTCCATCAGTAACTTCATTATTTTTCCACTGATGCTGAGCAGTTTGGGGTTATTCTCCCTTCTTGATAGAGCCAAGACCCTTTTCATCTATCGTGTATTATTTGTTTTCTACCATTACTTTTTCACCCTATCACAGCAAAGTTCAATAATGCCTGTCAAGTCAAGAGCGTAAATCTTATTTCTAGGAAGTCAGCAACATAAAGGCAAAAGTCTCACACAATGTTCAGTTTCAGGAACACAGCATCAAATGGATAGCTGTGAAAATAAAAGCAGATGCTATCTGGGAGAAAAAATTACATTTCTGAATTTTGGAAGAACAGAATCTCACCATCCTTTTAGATGTTTACCCAGAAACTATCCCTGGAAATCTAAGCTTATTCTAACTGCCTAAGATACTTAGAGGTATGAAACATTGCAGTGTGACAGCAAAATACAAAATTAACTGACATTTCTGTTCCTTTTCTCCCAAAATTTGATTGATATATATTTTTAATGAACTTTTTTGAACATCACTTGTTGATTCATCAATGATTTGGAAGCTGTAATTCATAAAGCCAAATAAAACTCTGTAGAGTGGCCAAAATCAGAACATTTCAGCCAAACATTTAAGAATATTCATAACCAGCAAATGAGATTTCCCTGAGCCTCAGACAATTCAGTGAAAATAATAATAATTCAACAGATCAGCATAGGTTACATTTAAAAGGAGTTTTTTACTCATAATACTGACTTTGAACCACAAATTGAAAAGTCAAGTAAGGAATTAGTGTTCTGACTAGTAAAAATGAGAAACAAATGGAAAGGAGTCAACAGCAGGAAAAAGCAATACAGCAAATATACAGACATACAAATGTACATACCTATACTGACATTGGGGCCATGATGTTACAATATTACTGATGCACTGGGACTTGTGTTTTCTTAATTTCTGTAATGTGATTAATTATTCCTTAAAAGCACCTGTTTATTTTCTTTTAATAAAAACATAAATTGTGAAATGAAAATCTAGACTTGGAGCATCTAAATTGGGACAGATTAATCCTGACCTAAAACTGCCAGAATGCGTGCAGCAGTGCAGTTCTGTGGTGATGATTTGTCTGGAAGTCTTATTATTTTGGTGACCCCTTTCTGTCTCCCTCTTAGTCCCTACAAAACCCCAAACTCTTAATTTTACCCCAGTTTTGTGCTCTACCTGTTCCCTCCATCTATCTTTGTTATTATCATTCTGTCTCTTTAACATCATTTAACACACAGATTTTTTATTTTTTTTTTCCCCACAAAACAGAAAGGAAAATGTGATACTAATGTGACAGGCAGATAGCACTACTGTTTTGTTGTTGTTGTTATTGTTGTTGTTTTTTCTTGCTATCAATTCCTTTATCCCTAGTCTGATTTGTCTAAGCTCCTTGGGCCTATTGCTAAGCATAGCATAACTCACATCCACCAGGTCTTGGTGGATGTGAGTGCATGGATGTGGTGCATGGAATAATAAATACGTCCTTGAGGAAGGCTAAGAGTAGTTTCAGTTGCATTTTACTCTTGGGAAGAAAAAAGTAAATAAAAATTGGGAATGTCTGCATTTGTCACATCCATGTATTTTTCTAAGTGAGTACTGACTTATTTCCCAAATGTCCATAATTCTGCAAACTCCCAAGCCAAGTGAGATGCGCTTAGTAAATACACCCATTAGCCAGCTGAAGACCTACTTATCTTACTGAACACATAATTTTGATCATCTGTGCTCTAAGCCACCTTTATGAATTATGAAAAGGAGTAAATTGAACATAGTTAACTTGATAAGGACACATTACTGTCTTAAATATGCAAGAATGTACCAAGATGTCTGGTTTTTAAACAAATTAGTGGCTGTTTAAGACAATTTAACTGTACTTAAAGACGGCACAGACACTTTCCACATATTTAGTCAGCTCTACAAATGAAGATTGAATCAACGACTCAAGTACTGAATTCCTTTTTTTTTTTTTTTTATAACTTAATTACTGACCCAGATAGTCATGATACAATCTGTATGAAATACACTTTCCCTCTTATAAGTATCTGTTTCCAAAGAGATGAAGTTGCTTTTCCACAAAGAAATAAAGAACAAATAAAAGATTTGGTCAAGACATAAGAGAACAGCATCTTCACAATTATAGTAATAATAGTATTAACAGCCATTCATCTGTTTAATAACTGCTCAGAAGACCCTTAAAATGAAAGCAGCTTATTGGAATAACAAAGACAGGTATTTAGAACAGAGGAGAACAGAACAATGAAATGCTGATCATGAGAAAAGTGCATTGAAGGTGATTAAAACTCCAAAATTTTACCACTAGATTGAAAGAAAATTACAATTGCTGAAGGAAAAACGAACACACAAACAAAAAGCCTCCCAAATTAAAATTCCACAATTCAGCACAATGAAAACATTTGAAAGGCTTCCAGTACCAATGGCCGTATTATTCATGCTACAATCTGTCCAGGAAAAAGCCACAGGTATTACATCTGCTTGTATGAGATGAGCTTTGCTGCTCAGCAGGAATCCTATGTTCTTAGAAATGGGCATACTCTCTGCCACACTTCTAAACCATTTTTCCAGTTAAGACAGCAGTTTATTAGAAGTCTTCATTCTTATGCCAATGGAAGACCTGTCATATTTTTAAGGTTATAATTTAAGCAGTTTTGCCTCTCAAAGGATTTTTTTTTTTTTTTTTTTTTATGTCCAACATTAATTCCACAGAATCCATTTCACTAAAAAAATGAGTGATATAGCTGCCAACTTCCATCAGCAAAAGAATTACTTTTTTTCATTCCCTCCTTCTAATATAATCTGTGGCAGTAAGTTATAGAGTTATGGGCCTTCAAATACTTCATAAGTATTTTCAGCAGATATCTTAAGATTTTTTTTTCATAGTATATCTTACAGAAAATATTCATTGGATATGAAATTACTTCATTTCCCAGCAACACAAAACATCAGCAATCACACCAAACAAGCCCCTTTATAAACTTGTTTAAGTTGGAAGATAGGATATAAATTTCCCATAATATGAATTGTGTCATTATCAGCTATGGAAAAGGGATTACCAAAATGTGTATAACATCAGGAAGCAGATAAATAGCACCTGAATAATTTGAAATCTTTGCTGGCGTTCAAAATTATACACCACTATGAACAAACGTTTTTGCATGTATATAGTTTCTGGA
The DNA here is from genome assembly GCF_019238085.1 of Lagopus leucura. NCBI lineage: Eukaryota > Metazoa > Chordata > Aves > Galliformes > Phasianidae > Lagopus > Lagopus leucura. The sequence goes on from NW_024962274.1 coordinate 8,638,458, forward strand.
AAAAAATAATACCAACATGATCTGTAGTGAAACTGCATTACCAGACTAGTTAGCTTATGGGAACTCCATAAAAGTAACCAAAGGGAATGCTTGAAACATTTTCTCCCCAGGTTCTGTAGTTACCCACTTTTTAGTAACTTTAGGGGGAAATAATTGTTTGTATTTTCACTTGTAAAGATGGTATTTTATTTTTGTTCATATGAATTCTTCATTGCTAGGTAAAACACCAGGACCTGTTTTATTTTATTTCCTCTTATAACACCCTTGCTTCAAGAAAATGAGAATTGCATTCACATAGAATGAGTACCAGTATGTACATGTATTCTCAAGCTACCGAAAGCAAAAGAAAGCCTAATTTTTTAGGCTTTCATATAAATATTTACTCTTACAGGATATCTACAGAAATATTTTCTCCCTGGCCCAGCCAAAGTTCTAAATGCAAAGAATAAATTTGGAGCAGAAAAAGATGTGAAGATACAGAAATCTTTTTAGAAACAATCTAGACCATACGTAGAGAATAATAACCAACTCTTACAGTTTACTTCATTTCATTCTAGTTTTACAAAAAAAAGCTACACAAGTAGATACAAAAAGCTATAATACTAATCTAACCATTGACATGGAAAATATGTTTGCCTTGAAAGTCATTGCACATGTTGCTTGCACTCGCACTGAAATGTCAGCCCTTTCGCTTCACAGTGGCAAATTTCACATCCTCTTTCCTTACCCATACTGCTCACTAACTTTCAAGTCGTGCTTTTGTTGTGTTTTGTTTATTATGGCCATTTGAGAGATTATATATGAGTTAAATAGACTAAAGATTTATTTCTGTCTAGAAACTGCTTTCCTAATAAAAATCACTATAGTAAAACCATCAGCATTACAGTTTTGGGTTTTTTTTTTGTTTGTTTGGATGGGTTTTTAACTTTTTTATATGTTGCAAATATTTAATTTCTCACAGGAAGGAAATGAAATCCTTTGTTAAACATTCGTAAGTGATAATCCCTACCCATCTACTCCTTAGCTTGCAGGAATGGCAAGTCTAGCCACAACCATTTGGATTTCTGACTTAGTGAATTTTTTGTAAAGCTGTCATTTCTAAGAGAAATATCTTTGTATATTCATACACTGATAATGTGTGACTAATATATTAGATGAAGGATTGAAACACGTAGCAATGCACATGCTATTTAGCAAAGAAAATTAATATGTACCATTCAGTTTTGGTATTCAGAAAATTTTAAACTCCTCTAACTCTACATAGTTTTACTCAGGGAATCAAGAATTACCCTTTTGTTAAGAACATTGCAAACAACATGGGACAAGGAAACTCAGTAGCAAAAAAATCAGTTGCTCTAAGAAGTGCTTTGCCCAGGGGTGCTATTCTAAGAGGAAAATCAACCCCTTTCTCACTCCACACCCTCCACTCCTTTGCAAAGTTAACTTAGTACCCCAGAGTTAATATGTGATTAATGAATTTCAGGGTCTGTACACCAAATCTGGAGAAAGAATCTAGGGCCTAGTGAAAACAAATCAATCTCTGCAAAGGGAAGTGAATGTATTGCAATATTTTCTTGAAATACTTACTAAAGTCTGTACTTCCAATGTAAACATAGCCAATGCCAGCCTTAGTATTAACTAGATGTACTTGCTCTGAAAGTAGATTTAACAGACAGCCTCAACAAATCATGGGGCATATTTCTGAAAACCTTTGCACTGACAAGTAACAAGGAAAAAAGAAATTACACAACTGAAAATGTAGAAAAATTTGCTATTTTTCAGTTCTACAAGAAGACATTGGACTTTGTGGACTTCTTGTTTAACATAAGTTATCCTTGATCAGTAGCCACAAATGGCACATCTTGATCTCCACTGGACTCAGCCAGCCTGGATTGTGCATCATTTTGACAGGAACTATGTTCCCTCAGGAACATAACTATATTCAGTTCAGCAGAACAATTCCCATACATGATTATGTATTTTGTTTTAGAACGACAGCTAAAATTTTGAGGATTACCTGTGACAATTTTCTTTTTATTTTCCTCCACTAACTCCATTTCATCACGCTGCTCTCTGAAATATCACCCAAAAATACTGGATAATTGCATCCAAAGCTAATGTTCAATGTTTTTAAGTACAGCTTTACCAAGGCCCTTTTATTTCATTCTGGTTTTGTAACTGCTTATTAAATCAAGAAGAAATTTATTTAAACTTGCCTCAAAGCCTCTTTATGCTGCCGGGGGGCATAAAGATGGTCAGGCAGTCATAAGTCAATGATTCAGCACGTTTCGAGAAGCTGTTAACCCTCAGGTGAAATGATTTAACTGTACCAGCTTCTGTCACAGCACAGGGCAAACACTAAGCACAATGAGTGGGGCCAAGCCACCACACAGGGCTGAGGACATCTCTATTTCTTGGCTTCACCAGACTAGGAACATGTCACAGCACCTGCCATTACCACATCACAGATGAAGGGCACTGACTTTTGAAGACATCATGAGCCAGCTGGACATGATCCTTTGCTTGAAAACATTTGTCCACAGTGAGTCACATGACTGGTAGGCCCCTTGATATTAAACTAAAAAAAGTCTTTTCTAAGGCTGCCTTATAATTAATTGGTTATAAAAATTGATATAAAATAATTTGTTGGAAGAGAGAACAGCGCATTCATGAATATGAAAAGCAGTTGGTGGATGCAAAGAACACAACTGCTCGGCCTCACCGAGGCTTAAAAGTTGCATCAACATAAAACCAACAAAAGTACAAGATGATTCTCTATACCAGAGGTAGACTGAAACTACCCAGTATGTTTCCACCATTTCTTCCCCATTTACGATTTCACTATGCCTTTAGTGCAAAAATCACAACGCATACAGGGAAATCTACAAACTGATTCATACAGCTGTGCATAGGTGCTGCTGTGTTTCGTATCATGCACATACACAGATTTAGCCTCTGCAATACATGTTTTACCATTGAAAATTGCTCACTTCACTTACAGACAAGCAACCATACGGACTTTTTTTTTTTTCTTCCCTGTAAGTTTCAGAAGAAAACTTCATTCCAGGACTTCCTTATTAGATGACTGTCTGACCTATAATTTTATACAGTTTAAAGAACTCTCTCTTACAGGTAATTTCTAAAAATTCTTGTTCTTCTGTTTGTTTCTCAGTCATTTTTTTAAACATTCAAAACATGCTGATTTCTTTAACCATGCAGATCACAGAGTATTAAGGTGATGAGTTTCAATGAATGAATGAATATTACTCATTAGATTAATTTTCTACTGAACGTTCCCACTCCAGCTAATGAAAAACATTTCCCACAAATGCTCTCTAGTTTCCATTTAAAATTTGCTATGTCAGCAGCGAATCCTTCTAGTAATTTTCTGCTTCTAAAAACTAAGCGAGCAAACATCAAACAATTGATCTACGCAAATGAACTCACATTTTAAACTAACATCAGGAGAAATTCTTGTGGTTCTCCCCTAACAGAAGCAAATTAAAAGGCTATGAGTACATGCCATTCCCTATAAAACAACAAATAAAATTCCAACATACTGTTTTGAACGGCACAGATTTTGAAGGCTAGGAAAATTTAACAAAGAAGGAACTCTAGATAGACTGGAAGGACATAGAGAAAGATGGATAGTGTAGCTTTTGTTGGATGCCCTGATAGAAACTAGCTTGAGAATACAGAAATGACAATATCTTGCAGTAATTCACACGCCCCTCACTATGTGTTCAAAGAGGGAAAGTAGCTATCTCTCATTAGGGATATGAAGAAGTGCTGGGCAAAACATTTTTCCAAAGTACAAAATTAGTCTGGCAAGCAACCATTAATTAGTGAATTTATATAAACTTAATCTTTACCTTTGCATCATAATACATTTAATAGTCAAAGTGACTTTTTTTTCCTGAATCAAATAGTTCTAATTATTTTGCTAATGAGTCTTTCAATATCATCTTAAAAATGTAAAATTAATTATTACTAGTTGATGAATAATGAATTATTTAGTGACTTCATACCCCAACCATTTTTGACTTGCTCAGAATTTATTAATAACTTATGGTTATCATCTCCCCGCAGACTTTTTTTGAACCACCAAAACGTAAAAAAGAATGTCAGCAAAACTTGTTTAAGATATTCTTTGTTAGTTAATGTAGTCTCCATGAACAAATATCCACTTAACTAATTACACTTCCTAATTATCAGCTTCATTATTTGCTGTTACTGAAGTGATCAAGATCTGAATTAGTATTATCAGTCTAATTATCTGCTCAGTCATATTAATGAACATCACACTGCTGTTAAGCAGAAAATGTCACTCTGAGAATCACTCCAGAAATTGAGAGTTCAGCCTTTAAGGAAGCATTAAATAGGTTCACTCAAAAAAAAAGCAGTGTCAGTTAAAAAAATAATTAAAAAAAATTAGATCCTAGTTGTACTTGACAGCTTGAACAGGAAATGAGTGTGGTTTCATTCCTTTCATGCTTCCAGCTTCAGAGCAACGTATTTAACTTCTGGCATAATTAACAGATGACAGTTGTTTGTCAGGACACATTTCCCATTTCACAGTGACTCAACTGAAAGAGCACTACAAAAAGATCAGAATTGTTATACAACTCCCAATACTATCTTCCAACATCATTCCTAAGAGGGTGAAGTGCTTAATAGGACTTAACTGAAAACTGCTTAATCAGATACAATAGGACTTAACTGAAAACTGTAACCATCCAGCTACTCCTAATTACTAAGCCTGCATAGCCATAAATCAAAATTTCATGAGGTTTTGCACCTATGAACTGGTACATGCAGCTTCAACTGATAACAGCCACCCACCTGCCCTAAGTACAGCCTTACAGTGGCAAGAAGCACATCAGGACTTATCAATTTGGGGGCTTGAAGGAACGGCAATCCCATTACCTTCTCAGGAAGTATAGTCCACTGCTTAAGTATGAAGCCCTTTCCTTTCACTCTCTTCAAATTCTACAACACTTCTATATCTAAATTCATCAGAAGCTGTCAAGACGAAAAGTAGAGAATTGATCCACTAGGTGATACATACAACTGCATATTCTCAAAAAGGTATCAGTTCAGTTTTGATATTTGTTGAAAAGGGTTTGTTTGATGTTTTATAAACAGATTAAAATTAATTCTCATACTTGTCCTGTTATTTGAGGAATTCTATGAAGTACACTGAGGATACACAGGAAAATAGTTCTGCGTGTTAAGAAGCAGTAAGGATAACCAAAGTAAGCTGCACTCAGAGTTTTCAGGGCTGGCTGCCTATCGCAGCACACTCAAGTGCATCTCTGAGATTTGTAACTGTGATATGAAGGACTAACAGGATTTCCATTTTAATAAGGTCATGCTGTACTTGCTAACATAGCAACTGAAGAAAGAATTCCTGTAGATCTAAATCGTGAGACAAAGTGTCTTAATTTTATAATATAACAATTAACATAGAACAAATGCTACATAAAGGCTTTCACAATGCCATGCAGTGACATATTTGTAACATTCTCGTGTTTTAACTGTCTAAGAAAATTTGCATTCAAACACCATATTTCCATGTTGCATGCAAATTTCTTAAGTAGAGGTACCAAATTTTGGAAAATTAATTAGATTATAAATGGAAAGATAATAAAAACTGTATAAACAAATACGAACATGAACTTTTCTACACTTCTGAAAGAGCTGACATAAGATTAAAACCAACTCTGTTATATTTGCCCCTTGTCTCTTGTGCACGAAAGTTACAGCTGTATTTGGTATTGCAGGGCAGTGTAAGACATCGTAGCCCCACAGATGACACACTGTAATAGACAGTGCATTTGCTTCAGATCAGAACACCAAACTAAACCTATTCAAAGGACTGAAAAAAGATTCATCATTTCTGGCTGCCCAAAATCTGACACTCCAGATTTAAAAGAAGAGCTTATGCTAACAAGGCTGGCTATGCACTGAGAGAGACCAGACGTGCTCATGTAAGAGCTGATATATGTGAGACAATAGACAACTATAGCTTCTCCACAGAGCTATAGGGGCTAAAGACCAGCATAATTGAAGAGACACGCATGCAACAATCTTGTGAGCATTAACTTTCCTTTATCCTTCCCAGACTTCTTAGATGTTACTCATAAGATTAGCGGTATTTTGGACAAATGCAGTTCAGTCCCCTGCAGACTTTAATATTCACTGTTGGCATTATTCTGTAAGCCTTAAGATATTGCTCTTCACAAGGGGAGGATTAAGACAAAGGAGAAATACATGCAGGATACAGAAAGCACCATAAATCACACATCTTTGAAGCACTGAAGATTTGCAAAAGAACACCAAGAAGCCGCCCAAATTTTCATGAACGGTGAATAACACTGATTTCTGAAATAGAAGCAAATGAAAACTTAAACTGTTCATGAACACATTTTCTTATGAAATGTACTTCATTCATTTGGAAGCCTCAAAATTTTAAGGAGGAAGATACATGATATTATGCTAATTCTGCCAGCTCTACGGGATTGTGTCAATTGAATCTAAATAGCATCTTGTTGCCTCATTATTCATCTGTAATAATGTAACACAGATTATGAGCTTTATTTCCTATGTCTTTTTATGAAATGTACATTCAGCTTGGGGGAAGAGTTAGGTAAAAAGCTGTTTCAGAGGAGGTTGAAAGGACTCTAAATAACAGAGAGAATTAACTTTAGTTCTGAGATGAGAAGAAGCCCAAAGAAGACAATGTGACTACAGCACTTCAGTTGTTCTTGATTATTATCTTAAGCTTTGTCCTTTCACAGCTAAGAAAAATCTTTTTGGTTGTTTTCTCTCATCAAAAATTTCAGTGAACAATTTTCAGAGGCCAGGATCTGTATAGCAAATAAACCATTACATCAGCAAGTGACGATTGAATTTAGTAAACTCACAAATACAGTGAAAGCCAGCTCAGCGGGATCCCACTGAAAGCCAATAAAACTTTCTGCAGAATTATAATAATTTTTAGCAAGGAAGACTGTAAAAAATCTGTTTAGAACAAAAGAATGGTTCAATTATTTGATTTTAAATGTGGTTTCACTGCATTAATTGCCTTCAAAGCTGCAACAGTTCAAACCTTCCACTAACAACCCACAGCAATTTCCAGCACATTGCCTGTTGCAGTGAAACTGAAAGATAAATGAAATAGGTTTGTAAACTACCAAGTTTTGTCACACAGAGCAAAAGTTTCAAGCAAGCACATTTCCACAATAGTAATGCAAATATTACCCAGTTTTCTTCCACTGAAGTTCCTATTGGTGATTCTGTGCGTACTTCTCTGCAATCTTTTCATACACAGCCTAAGGACTCCAGCAAACTCTCTTTCCCTTCAAAGGCTTGTTAAGTATGTGATGAATAAATCTGTCACTTCCAATTCTGAACTTACTTTCTGCTTTGATTGCTGCAGGATCTTGTATCCATGGCAACTTTTCACCACTCAGAATCGATTAAAGAAGTGATCAGTTTATTTAAATAGCTGTGCTGATGGAAGTGATTGTTTTTTTCTGAAAGAGCAACCGTGACAGGTACTGTAAGTTTCCCTGACCAGCTAGTTTTCCCAACACAGCAAGTAATGAATTCTCAAAGAGCACATTGTGGTCAGCTGAATGTTCAGCTCACTTCTCCTATCTAAAATAGGTCCCTAACTAAATACCCCTGCAGAACAGTATCTGCATGTCTGATTAATATACCCTACTCTTATTTAAGCAGGGCACAGACCTAGTAGAAGATTAAAGCAGCATTTGTCTCCAACAAAAAATAATTTTATTTATTTTGGCTTTTAGGGCAGTATGATTGATTTACTAAAAGGAGAAGCCATCAAAAAGCTGTCAGTCAGACACAGATGAACATTCAAACTGATTACCATTGGAGACCCAGCTCATCAAGGCTGTGTTGAAAACACCACTATATTGGTAAGTGAGGCAAGAGAAATGCTAGAGAAGTGCAAATCACTTCACAAAAGGTTTAAACTCTACAGAACAACTTTATTCTGCACATTTATCCAACTAATGATTTCCTAACTTCACGTACTATATGTGATGGCTCTCGGGAGCAAACATTAAAGACTGTAAGCATGAGTTGGAATTTAGTGATTAGCACAGTAACGCATCTTGTCAAGTCTATAAAGGCACACTTTCAAAATCTAAGGAAATGCTTGGGGGGACGGAATCAAGTCTTAACACTCTGCGCAATAAATGGGCAGGGGAAAGCTCAGTGGGCTTCACATGACACTGTATCTCAGTGTGAAAACAGTATCCAGAGAAAAGCTCAACTTCAAAGTAAAAGCAAAGATGTGGACTTCAACCATAACTGAAGTTATCTTGCTTTGAAGACAGAAGATTAAGCTGCAGACAATGTTAATAATATTGATACTGGCATGGGAAAAAAAAAAATCAAAACAAAACAAAAAAAAAACAGGATGCGAGTCACTTCAGTAACTCAGAGGAAGGGATTTTGTGCAGATTTTCTAGGTAAAATCTTAGAACTCCAGGTGCAAGCTCATTCAAGTTGCAGCGACTCCTGCCAACTTCAGGTGGGCAATAAATTAAACAAGCATAAGCATGAAGGAGTTGCAACTGTAACAGGATGCCTGACACTAAGCCATCTTCAAAGGATTTGACAGCTGAACAAAAGGTTAGAAATTCTGTCTGATCACCTCTGCTGTACATCATTCTTCTGTGCTCCCGAGCTTAGTAGTATTTATAATATATACACAATGAACACTATAAGAAGACTTAGAATATAACTAAGCTGTAAAAATAAATACTATTTTTGGTCTGAAAACACAGGTTTTTTTCTCTTTTGTTTGTATGTGGATGTCACCTGCAGCACCTCTACAGTCACATTCAAGTATCAGGCTACTAAGGCTATGCTGAAGTGTGCTGAAAATAATGGTACCATGTTGCAAAGATTCCAAATCTCCCTGAAGTGAGTAGATATTGAGAAAAGAGGGAAAAATTATATATATATATATATTATATATAATATAATACAATAAAAATATAATATTATATATATATATATATATATATATATATATATATATATATATATTAGAGAATGAATGAAAGTCAGGTGGAAAACAAGGCCTGAATCAGTTCAAGTGCAGTTTGCCGTTTAGCTCTCCCATAAGAAGACTGCCAACAAGAGGAATCCTACTTGTCTTTACACTGTTCGGCACTGAGGTTAGGGGATAACATGAGGTTGCCATCAATAAGGTGAAAACAGTCAATGGACTCAAATTTTGGAGAATATCATCGCTTTGTTCTTTCTGCGCAACTAGCTCTGCCTGATGGATAAGCTGCATCACAACCAGGCTGCAAACAGATGAGTGCTGGGGAAGCTGAGATTCCCCTGGCTTCAGACCTTTGTACTTGAACCATAAGCAAATTAATACAGAAAAACAGCAGGACTGATTTTGAATTTTTTTTCCTACGTATGACAAATATCTAAGCATGTTTTTCAATGTGGACTATCAACCAGCTCCGAATTGGAACTCCCCTACATTAAAAGCCAGAGCTAAAAACAGTAGCTGAAGTTCAAGCTCATTTTCTGAACCATACTGAGTGTGAATGGCTCTAAGCTGAACAAAGCTTTGGGAATATAAATATCTCCACTTATTTCTTCTTGAGGCTGGCAGGAGCCTGTGATTTGCATGAGAACAGCAGCTCCTCCCTCTGCTGGCTGCAGCAACTTGCCGGGTTGTGCAAGCTTACTTAGTACAGCACTAGTCACCCAGATCCAGGTCAGGGAATGAAGCCGCTGCCACGTTTGCTGCCTCCTCTGAGAAATCTCTGAACAGGAGCACTAATGCATCTCGGGGAAAATGACCTTGAACAAGACTACGATATTTGTCAATACACAAACACAGACAAAAACAGTGAAAGCAAACAGAGATTACTTGTGGGACCTGCTCCTTGGCCTGCTTTGTCCATTTGTTGTCCCAGGGATTGCAAATACCTGACAGTTTGGGCTGTCTTGCTTAGGCAAAACTGACATTTTGATTATCTACTTCAAAAATCAAAGTTCTACAAACTTGTAGTAGAGAAAACTGTCAGAACCCTCCACGTTTCTCTGCTGTCCAAACTGTTGGTTTCAGTGGGATTTTGAAACAATGTATGAATGTTAACCTCCTAAATAACACTATTTGATAAAGCAAATTCTCACATACAAAATACTATTTTGCAACATAATCACCATTATCTGCTATGCATTTTCACCAGCAATGAACAAGACCCTGAATGCTGCACTCATAAAAATCTGCACCAGCAGAGGCGACCCACTGTCACGACAGCTGAAATGCACCACCCATCACCTCACTGAGCTCACATCCATTGTTGGGTCTCCGTAAGTGTTCGGCAAATGTCTATAAATGCGTTTTTATAGTGAGTAATGTTTTTTCCACATGGAGGAATTCAATGATAAACCTTTGCTTCATGCATACTTCCATGTCAGATGCCATTCTGTTAGGCTGCCCCTATGCTGCCATCTGTCACACAGTAATAAAATGGAATATTGGTGGAAAGGTTCAACCTCTACTCTCATACCACCAATATCTACCTCTGATGTCACGGGCCAAAATAATAAAATAGAAGGCATTTCTTTCAGAGCATCCCTTGCATTACTGCTGCTAAAAGACCACATTGGTCAATGGATGCAAATTTTTTACATTTTCTTCACTCAGAAGTGTCTGTAATTTAAATGTCCCTGTGTGGTCAACTACCATGTTATCCTCCCTTCTCCACCAGATCCAGACACCATATAGTAAGCCACAAATACCACAGACTGAAAAGTCAGTCCTGAGTGAGCAGCAATGTCTGCTAAGAAAAACAAACTTGGAAACCACAAAATAGTGGAAAAGAAACTGTTAGACCTAGTATATATCCTGTCCAAAGTGCAAGATATATTAGCATACATAACACCCATATTACTAAGTTATGTTTTCCAAGAATTCTACATGCTTTTCCAAATTGTGTCCCAAGTTCCTATACACTGAGTTAAGGGCAATTTCACTTTGTTTGTTTGCTCTTTTTTCCCCTGCCAGACTTCCACTTGGCTTGGCTTAAATTAAATGTTTGCAGAACATGATTGTCATTTTGCCAGTCTACCTGCATTAAACATACAGCATCATTGGTGCTATGCTCACCTCCATATTAGGAAGATAACTGTTTCCAGCTTATATTGAGCTGTACCTGTGAAAAGCTAAAATCCCAGACTCTTGGTCCTCACCTCACATAAAAGCACATACAAGCTTAATTTGAGTTTCAAACAAATTCTAAAGCTCATAAGAAACTTCTCACATATTAGCTTTGCTCTACCAATACTAATAATCTATACATTTTTGATAGCAAATTTTCTCTTCTGTAAAGATTGTAAAGATGAGATCTAACAGTTCATTTCCTGTGTGACAGAACATATTTGGGTAAATGCAATCCGAGGAGCATTTGGGAGCATTACATCTGGTTTCTGTGTGCAGCTGTTCGGAGATCCTAAGCTAACCTCTACAGCTGAGGCTGTGTGAGCTCCAGGTCTTCCCAGTAGATAGGAACTCTAAAAACACCATAGAGAACAGAAACCTTTAACTACCAAAAAAATTGCAGCACAACAGTTCACTGGGCCAGTAAGGCAGTCACAGAGAAAGTACCATACACATGATCAAAAATATTATCTGCCAAATATTCTAGTTAAGATAAATATCCAGTTTTTCATAAAAACAAAAAAAATTGCAGCCAAATTGCTCAGGAAAAAAGCTACCTAGAATGAGACGTAAAAATTTTCTTTAATACATACCAACATCCTCCAATGAACTTTTTAAATATGACTGGAGGACAAGATAGCAGAATTAAATAGGAGTCTCCTCTTTGTCCCCCAGTCCATAAGGGCAGCAAGGTAAAACCTGACTGTTTCCCTCAACGTGTAACACAGTGGTAAATCCAGTGTTACACAGGAATTATATCCCATAATTCCAGATTACATGTACGCTTCTGCACTCTAACAGAAATAAAGGTAGGATTTTTTTCTCCTATTTGAAATGCTTAAACTCAAATACAAACTGATCTAGATAGTGTGTGGGTGACAAAAAGAGTGCTTTAATTCTTTTTTTAGACTTACTTTGCTTGTTTGGGTTTTGCTGGTGGTGGGTTTTTTGGTTGTTGTTTTTTTGAGGTTTCCTTTGTTTGTTTGATAAGGTGCGAGGACAAAAACAGGAGTTCTAAGTCCAAATGCTTCCCATATTCCAAGGATATTCAAAGAAAAAAAGAACTGATAGCAGGAAGAAGCACAATGAAAATATAAGCAAGAATCATTCAAGTTTATGGGGCAACAAAACTTACTGCTTGAAGGCATATCAAATCTTCTGGAGTTAGCTTGCACTACTCCAAATTTAGGTCCCTTTAATATCAGCCTTCACAGCTAAACAGCTTTCAACTACTTTAAAGCCTAGGTGTTAACTAGGTATTAATGAAAAAGAACAACCCCTTTGAGATGGCTTCCTACCCCTTTCTCTTGCTATTGTCAATGAAGCTATGCCTCCACTTGGCAAACTGACACAATAGCAAATTCCTTATGCACAGGGAATAGTCTTCACATCCAGCGTACCACAAAGATTTGGCATGCACACTACTGCCTTCAGTAAATGAAAGATTAAGGCTTTACACGTGGAACTTGTTGCAAACCAACATAAACATTGTACCTACTTGATGAGATTAAATGAAACAAAGCTCAGAGTCTGGAGAACTACAAGTGTTTTAGTACTTTGAAAAAACATGCATACATATGTGGCTGTCTGCTTTTTGATCTAGTTTAAAAACTAAGGTAATGGCATGGGAAAAAGTTACATTAAGAAAAGTTTGTTGACCTAAGAGAAGGCAAAGACCATTTTATGGGCTACTCAGAACCAAATCTGCCAACAGGTTGAAGTGTGTTGGTGTAAGACAAGCTGCAAATATTCAGTTTTATTGAAAGTAATTGCAAATGACAGTACACACAACTATCTAAAATAAATTCTTGAACTGTTGTTCTGAGCTGAAAACCATGTTTTATGAAAGGTATCATATTCATAATTTCATTCTCAGACAGCACAGAGTTAACTTTATACAACAATATGAACTGAACAAACAGTAAAATCCTGCATTCTCTCCTGGTCTTTGCAATTGTACTTAGCAAAGCATCGTAGAGTGGGATTTAGGTGGGGCAGGAGGAAGAAGAAACATTCCTGGTAGTACTCAGCGCATACAGGCAGCAAATTGTCATTCCACGTCAAGGACTTTTGCTACCATTTTATAGCTGGAATAACTGAATTACCACAACACAATGATTCGGGGCCATCCAACCCCAGCTCTGCCCATGGAACCCAAGGACCTGCACAGCTCTGGCTGTTTCTACATTACTAAGAAGCCAAAGTACTAAATTTAAGCTTGCAAGTTATTGGGACAACTGTTCTGATCCAATAAGCTGTACAAAAACATCTCTAACTAATTGTAAGTGTAGTCTTAATTCCTCCAAATCTAATTGGGATTATCAGCGGCTCTACCCACTACTTAAATACAAGCCTTTTCCTGTTTATACTGCTCCGAGCCCTCTGACCACAAAGACTTCAACAGTTTGCATGTATTTGGTGGTAAATACCTGAGACTAGCAGAACTTTAACCCTCAGCATTGATTCATTTCTCCCTTGTTCTTAGTGATAGGACTATAAAGCACTTTTATTCCCAAGTTAATAACACTGAGATAATTGTGATATTTTCTGTGAATGTTTCATTTCCGTGCCTTTTTTTTTTTCTTTTTGACATTTCACTTTCACAAGTTTAGTTTTTATTTTTCTAGTTTGTTTTGTTTTGTTTTTCTTTTAATTTCTTATTCTGGTACATAAAATACCTTTATACATTGCTTCCATCTTATGGATTTCTTAAAAGTAATACTCAAAATGTAAAATAGATATTCTGTCATGGATATTCTGTCATCCTATAAAAAGCTCCAACAGTCAGTAATGAAACATCAAAGTTGTAGTTACATTACAATACCAATAAAACAGCGATCAGTAAATTCTCAATAGTTTTTACTGGGTAGTTAAAGACCTATAACCTTCCAAAGATTCTAAGTGGTAAATGAGTTTAAAGTTACTTATTACATTTTTAAACATTCTTCATTACTAATAAGTCTGTCTGATTAACCATGTAAGTACTTCCATAACTCATTAGATCCTAAAGAAAAAAAAATACTTTAACTGCAAATGTCTAGCTCCTAGGTACTCCTAAGGAAATTGGAAGGATACTTCCCTAGAATGAAACAAGCAACAACAACAAAAAACCTGCTAACAGTTCTCCTTCCTTCTTTTTATTTGTCATAATGGATGATTTTCAACAAGAGCAAAACCATCTCAAGGCTTTTAATGAAAGTTTGATGGATCCTAAGTTCATGTTTCTTTGTCAGGAGGGTGTGCAGAGGGCAAAATAAGGAGCTGCAGTTTAAGCTATCGACAACAGCAAGTCTGGATATGATCAAGGTTAGTATTAGGCTAATCAAAAAAGGTAGGTCTTAAACATATTTGACAGAGGAAACACTTGTATTCCCCATATTAAACCCAAGCATCCAGAACAGGGGTTGGGTTGTTCATGGTCAAAATGAAACACACACAATTATTCATCATTGAAAGCTACAAATCTTGAACATATAAAATTCCTTGCCACAGTTACAGCAAATCCCTGGGTCTGTATCTACCTTAATGTTCCAGAGTCTCCTTATGGTCAGAAGTTAACACAGCCCCTCACTTTCTGAGGGAGAGTGAAGAGTTTCCATAAACTTCTAGGACTAGCTCTCATTCTTTGACCAAGCAAACAGAACTAATCAGACCCTGAATCAGTACAGACAGGAGATCCACATTATCATACAGGTGAAGCACACATCTTACAGCTCAATTAGTAACCTCTTCCTTCTAATGGGCATAAAGCACCCTTGAATAGCAGTTGCTCACAGGAAAATAATTACTTATTTTTTCAGCGAATTTAATCACTGCACTCATTTCATCAAATATTTTCTCTTGAAATTTTTTCCTATTATGACACCTAATACTGCTATCATTTTCCCCCATTAAAAAAAAAAAAAAAGAAAAAAAAAAAGAAAAAAGAAAAAGAAAAAGCAACCAACCACCAAGAATCTCAAACAGAAGTATTTTTTAAACCAACACTAGACAAGGTCTTATGGAAAAAAAATCCTCAGATTCTCAAAAATATAGGAAGGAAGGAGAAAGATAACTCTGGAAATATAATAGCACACCGTAAAATGTACAATCAATTTAAAAGCATTCACTATGGAACAACAGTGATATAGAAAAAAACTATTTTTTTTATTATAGGTATATGAGCAGATGTTTTTCATCACTGCTTTTAATTATATAAAAGACTTTACATTCCACATCAGATGGCACAGAATCACTCATTGGGCAGCTACTTTGTGTTCTGCTTTCTCTTAAAGGTGAGCTACAAAGCCAAAGTGAAAATCAAGCTCATTTTAGATGTTTGAGCTAAATTCCCTCCTCCCTCATAACAAATGCTTTTCAGCTAGCCTCATACAGGCAGCAGTAACGCATACACTCCAAGTCTCATCTAATTTTGTGAATGTATTTCCCAGCATACTACGAAGTATATTACCTCTTTCCTCAGAAGTATAGCTGTTAACTAAGCTGGGCACAGTCTCCATGCTGAGCTTCAAGGGGCTGCTACTCTTCACCTCTTCCTACTGATTCCCAAATAATCCAGGCCTGTGAAATGAGCGTCATGGCCATGAACATGAGCTTCGCTCACTATGGCTTTAAAACTTATTAAAATAAGTGCTACTATGTGACAGAATATCACTGCACCAAAATTATAATTTTTGAAAGTATTTTCACCAAGCCTTGAATGCTTAGAGATTCTTTTTGATTTGCAGTTCACATTATAAGCAAAAATAGAAGCAGAAACCTGTAAAAACACATACATTAAAGATACTTAAGATATAAAAAAAGCCCTAAGTGAAGTGATGAAATGGAAAACTTGCAGGTAAGGATGCAGTAGACCCACTATCCTTTGCCATTTCAATATCTATTTCCTTTAACAATCTGTCCACCAAGTTGCACTGACTAGCAGTTGGAGCACTGGCTTTCAATTTTGTTATTTTTTTTTTTAATAAACATGCAACCTATCCCTGATTAGAGCATGTAGCTACTTACAATGCACGCTCTATTTATCAGCATCTTCAGGGCAGTTTCACACATGTAATGTCAGTAACAATCTGTATTGGAACCAGACTTCCCACCCTTCAAAGTACCAGTTATTTTCTCCATTTTCTTCTGAATGTTAAGTATAATGAATTCCTTGTGGGAAGTTTGGCAGATGCACAATATTTAAAAATAAAGACTATGTAATTCATTAACAAGTGGGCTGCTATAAATTTTGTCTTTGACACTAATTCACACTCAAGGCCTAATACATCTCTTAGTTCTATTGGTATGACTGATCTCAGTTCAGATATTTCACACTGCTTAAAAACGGACCCTTTTAGAGAGTCATGTATTTGCAGGATAGTTATTCAGAACCCAGATCTAGTGTCTGGCCCTGCAGGAAGGGGTTCATTCTCAGCACAGCAGCTGAGAAGGCAGCTGAGAAGGCAATAGATTTTCCATGTGATTTGTGAGGGGAAAAAAAAAAAACAAAAAACTCTGGATGATTTTCCCTAGACAAAGTAAGAAATTCATCCCTCAGAAGTTCTTATCCCAGATGTAGGTCAGTCACTTGTATATAAGAAGTTAAAATCTAAAAAGTGGAGCCAAAAGCCCATGCTGGAGCCCATCAAACCAGCTGCCCTGAAAGATTCATCAGAACTTCCAGAATTTTGCTTGGAAACCACTTCACTCTGCTCAGATTAACATAACACTGGACTGGAGGTGATCACAAGAAATTCACTCTCCAGTACTGCGGATAAAGAATATGTTTGATAAGGTGTACTATGAGCATACTTCATTACATGCAAACTAGACAAAACATCATTTGTGTGTTTTTCCTAACACATGAAGACTTAACTCCTCCCATAAGTACAGTGCCTCACAGACTGGAATAGACAGTTCCATTGATCCACCTATCTAATGACAGAGCCATTGCAAATTTGTACCTTTGGAATAGATGACAGAAGTTTTCAGTCTGGGCTGAAACTAAGCATTTCTGCCTTACAAAACATTCACAATTTTGTGTTCACCTTGAAATCAAGCTCTTTTTTCTGATGTTGTTCCAGGTAAATATCCTAAAGGACACCCTGAATAAGATACAAAACCTATCACCTTCTGTTCAACTTATAAAAGCAAATTCTTAGAATAAAACTGATTTCTGGATGGTACATCTGTGATTCCCAAATTTTAGGGGATCTCACACATACTAAGCTGTACAGAAAGAAGTTACATAGTTACTCACTTGGTTATTAGTCCTGAAGAAAAACCAAAAGGGGGCCTTCAACATACCAATTCTGTATTGCAATATACTGATTAAAGCAGGATAGAACCAGATTTACCTGTTGTTCAGATCCAGAGCACACAACAGCTGCTCTGTTATTTTGCTTTCAAGGACAGCCAAATACTCTGTGCTTCTGTTTTATTAGGGTTTCAGCAGCTTCTACTATCTCCTGTTCATTCAGTTTGAAGACAGAGGTCTACTTCATCTAGTTTGTGAGAAAAGCAAATACCTTATAGATGGGGAGAAAAAAAAAAAAAAAAAAAAAATCAAAGAAAAAGCAGAGGTGTTTGAAATTGCATGGAAGTGGAAGGCAGTCATCTACATAAGAAGAAATAGGGACATAAAGAAAAGCAAGGGGTAAAGGAACACCTTTTCTGATTGCAACTTCACATAAATACAGATTCTTTCCACCACCAAAATCATCAACATGGAGCATTTGGATACTTAAAAAATGGAATGTATTTTGCTCTTCAAACAGAAACAATTTCATTTTTGGCTGAAATATTCCTTTACAAGACATATTTTTATTGGAATTCTTCTAGGAGAAGTACTCAAAATTGTTGCAATTTCCTTCTGAGATGGAATGAAAATCAAATTCAAAATCATGAAACGATCAAACAAATTCTGTCTTAAATGATATCTACCCTCCACATAGTTTTGACAGCAAAATAATTACTTGCCCTATTAAAAAATTAAAGGATTATGCATCTGTTATCACTTCACTATCACTCATTGCAGACGGCAATAGCAGGTAAAAGTGATTGGCTATGCATTTATTAGAAGTTATGATCAGATGTGGTGAATCTGCGCTTGAAATGGAGTTTACCAACACAGCCATGCATGTGTCTTCACCATGAGACCTGCTCCAGCAAGGTCATGTTTATTAGTGATTCTGCAGGCCTCACTCCTCCTGAGATAACTCTATTAAAGTGAATGGATATATCTTGCCTTACGTGTTTTAACCTCTAGAGAATATGCTGCCAGTGAGGCTAAACAGATGAGCAGATCAGTGCATCACACTTTAAAAAGATGAATGAAACACTTGGGATTTAGCAAGGTATTTATCAGATAAATTCCACTAAGAATGGAGGTTTCAGATTGCTTTTATGGTGCATTTTACTGATGGTATCTGGCAAGCTCCCCAGGTATAGCAGCATGCATCAGGGAATGGTCTAATAAGCTACTATTTTAAATGGCTCACTGTAAACATCCCATTGCACAGAAACACTATTCCACAGAGTATTAGATGGATAAGAGTGATTGAACCTCTGATGTAATTATTCTCACTGAAAGACAATAGTTGATTTTTCATTTCTTCCTTTCGCTTCAAAGCTTTGAATAAAAGTTGTTGCAGCACTGTCAAGGCACTTCACACTTCACATCTGAATGTAATTATAGCATTCAAAGAAAAGTCATGCAACACTGATTACACTTGGGTTTACAATTCCAAACTGCTTTATGAAAGCAAACCAAACAAACACAAACAAAGCTCATATGTCTTACAGTCTCCATAAGCAAATTCTTCCAGGAGAGAACTGAAGTTTATTTCAGGAATATTCCGTGATAATAGGAAGCTCCTGTTAGAGAGGTGTTACTATGCGGTCCTTGTTGCCACTAATAACGAAGCACTTGCCCAAACCCACCCCAGTTTGTTGCCCTCCAATCATACAATCTATTAAAAAACTTAGCAGGAATATATGGAAATCTGCTCTCTCTCATAGCTCTCCTTCTTTCCTCATATTCCACAACCCTTTTACTCTCAGTGTTTCAAAAGCCATGTTTCTCACATCCAATGTTCCTTATTGCTTTTATTCACAATTTTTCCAGAGTTATTAGAATTTCTTCAAGTATTCAGATTCCCGTTAGCTCAAAAGGCTGTACCAGCAAGGGGCAAAGGAGATGACATAGGGAGATGACATAGGCCCTTCGACGTTCAGGTTCTACACCTAATATGATTTTGCCATGACCTCTGCATAGGTCTTTTGCCCTCTGAAGTTGAACTTTTCTGAAAGAAAAACATCCTAAAGCAACTCTTCATTGATCCCCATGCCTTCTGCCCAGTAAATCATACCACTGTCAAGAAATGGGCCAATGAAATTTGGAGCAGTGCTAATAGAAGAATATTGCAGAATAATGAGCACGCTTCAAGAGGAGCTACAGTTATTCCCTCTTAGACTCACAAATTTTAAAATGGTAATTATTATTTTGGGACAACTACCTCCAACAACAAGACAGAGACAGGAGCCTCTGGTTTCTTGCTACCCACTGAACCTTGAACTGTCGCAGGACTGGAGACTTTGTGCCTTGCACAGTGGTTGATCAGCTTTTTGTCTTGAAGTAGGCAATATTTACTAGATTCTGCAGAGTTTCTCATTTAAGGGAGAGAAACACAGCATGACACATGGCTGTTTGAAGGTTACTGACCCCTGGGATAACACTACTGCTAGGGAGATTCCCTGGATTACCTCAAGAGGCACATCCCTAAACATAGGGATTATTTCACATTTTTTTTTAAAGCTCAGTTACCATTTTTAAACTGCATTTGAACTCTGTATATTATTAGGGACTGTTTTCTCATTATGCACCATTAGAATTTCTATCTGCTGATATAAGCACAACCTAAATTCTGACATGAAACTCAAGCAAATCCACGCTCTGTATGTTTCAGAATGAGCCAAGTATTAAGTTTCCATATATATCATTCAGTAGATTTGAACATCAATTTTATACGTCTGCAGCTGAGTTTTCACATATCTACTCTGATAGAAGTTTACAGCTTACATTTTATTACATTTATTTTTGGCCATTTGTTAGAACAGCTTATATAAATTCTCAGGCAAACTGATTTCCAAATCGCTGTTTAGAGGATGCACTGATTGATGTGGTTTTGACCAAAGCAGAAAAAAAAAAAAAAAACAAGCAGAAAACAACAAAGCAGGAAAAAAAAAGGTATGAAAGTCTGATCATCAGATTAGATGCCTAGTGGGCTATTTTTCTAGAGAGAGTTTTGTAAACTTAACTCGGTTACAGTTTATGACAAGGTAGTTGTGCTTAAAATAATGCTACAACTAATACATGCTAGCATTCTTCTGTTGTTTGAATTAATTTTCAGTTAATTTACAAATAGAGTTATTTCATATCGTTAAGCTAGGGTTGTATATTGTATTATGAAAGTGTCTTGATTTAGAAAATAAATTCCATTTTCAAATGAATCAAGAAGGTGTGCTCTGGTATTTGGGACTCACAAATACATTAACTTGTATGCAACACAGATACTAGGCACACTAAGTTCGATAATGTTGTGAACTTTTCATTTACCTTTTATAACCACAGAAAGTAATTCTTAGGTATTACATTAATTGTGCTATTCTCAGAAACTAGTACTCCTATGAACCAAAGAACAGATGAGCCAAACATCCCCTGACATAAATTTAAAAAAGAATGAAAAAGAAACTACACATGTAGACTGTTCGACAGTGCTAGCATGCATTCTGTAAGACTAAAGGAAAAATACACCATTTGTTTTCCTTCAAAGGTTTCAAGCTGCGCAACAAAGAAAGATTACTGAATTGTCTTGACTGCCCAGGTTCAGAATAGTTTAAAGTGAATTGTAATAGGCACCAAGACTATCATTTTTCTAGTACAACACAGATTTGACATATTATAAGTTCTTTAAACTACAGTTTTCTTCAAAAGAAGTGAAATACGTAGCAGAATTCTCAACTGATAATAATATTAAAGTCTTCACTCTCGGTATTTTCATGCCACCAAGAAAGCAATGTTGCACCCCATTCTTTCCCTCCCTTGTTACATTACCTCACGTTCTAAGATGAAATCTTAGGTTTCTTATGAGCTCCATAATACATGGCCCAGAGGAACAAGAAGTTTCAAACTTCAGAAGTTGAAACCAAGCAATCATAGTTACAAATGCATAATGGAAATACCAGTAAGGAAGCAGGGAAACATCACAGAAATACTGCTACACTAGAACAGAAAGACTGCACTTCACTCACACCTGCACCACAAGCATTACAATCCTGGGATATGGGCAACACCTGCAGCTAACATTCTCTTTGAGGCAAAAATGCTTTTAGCAGTTGCAACTTGATATCCTGATCACTGTATTTCAGGGGACACCATTCCTAGGCTGTACATTTCTTTTGTATTACAACAGATCTTGAGAGCTACTGAGACTTCTCTATCAACTTGCCCTGCTCTCTGAAACCCTCTGCAAGATCCAAATATACGTTGAGGAGCTTGTTACTTGTGTAGCTGAGCCTAAACACAAGACAGTACTCTCTTCCAGAATTCACAGCAGATGTTATACAAGATGGCTAAGTCACAGGCATTTGCTGGACTGAAATTTACTCAGCATTTATCCAGTAGTAGGGCAGGGAAGTGATCCATTTGGTTATTCACCTACATTTAGGATATTCAGCCACCAGATGTTTCTGCATTATGCGCAATTTGGGAAATGGCTGCAAACTTTGCCCAAAGGACAATGGAAGCCACGTTCATTCCTTTGTACATCTTCTGAATTAAAAGAACTATGTTTTAAACACCCAGTAGTCAAATTATTAACTGCTTACCAAATATTAATGTTTCAATGCTAAAATACTTCCCGCTTCCTTAAATATACCATAATTGCAGCATTCATGTTTCACCAAATGCTTTAACTACTGAAAATGTGAAGAACACCCTTGTTATAGAAATGTTAGGGAAGGTAATCTCATGTTTTAAGTACGTGATGTCTACACTGAGACTACACTAAGACTGCTCTCAGTCTTAAAATATACCCCAGAAAAACCACCCTGATGATATGCATATGAGTTTATCTGTCCTTTTCCCAGTACACAGAGTCCATTCATTTGAAAGTCATAAAATGTGTTGTTTACTTTCTGCTACTGTGGAT
Source organism: Lagopus leucura (assembly GCF_019238085.1). Classification (NCBI taxonomy): domain Eukaryota; kingdom Metazoa; phylum Chordata; class Aves; order Galliformes; family Phasianidae; genus Lagopus; species Lagopus leucura. The sequence goes on from NW_024962274.1 coordinate 8,660,880, forward strand.
TTTTGTTACATCATTTTCATGTATGGCAGAAAATATTCATGTTGGTTCAGACTGTAGTGATATAAAAAGAAATATCCCCTTCAGTGCATCTACACTAATAGCTCAAAACAGTTATAAAACAATATAAAGCTGATATTTAAGATTTTAAAAACATCTACAATACCTATCAAGCAAGTAAAAGATCTCTTTACAGTAAAATATTGACAACAGCAGCATTCATATCCACACTGCACTTGATAAGGGAACAGAACAGCAACCCAGATATTAACACCCTGTTTTTGTGATCCTTGCATTTAACCAGGTACGTTTCAACATTTTGCACTGTATATATCTGATAAGAAGGAAGCAGATCAATGAAACATCCCCTTAAATACTTTCTGCAGTGCTTTTATGTCATCTGCACATTCACAGTAACTAACTGATTGATTACAAATAATTGATATAGGCAAACATTCAAGCACATGAAGCAAAGACCAGAATCAGGGCTAGAACTTTTAGGAGCATCTGTTTCTCAGTCACGGAGCTACTCAGTGAGAGTGCAACACTCATCTGCCTGTTAGGCACATGGCAGCAGAGGCTTATTTATAGTTGCTCCTTAGGATGCTGTAATTTGTATTAAAATATGTATGACTGAATTACTCTTCAGTACATATATTTGAAAGTAACACAAGTGTTCCCACCAATCCCCATTTCAAGCTGTAGTTAATACCAAAAGGCAGTAGTCCCAGATGGGATGAAACCTGATCTTTATCCAGCAGAAAGCAACTTTTACATTTTTTCAAGGATATTACACCACTACCACAAAGTGGAATTCCTGTTCATTCATATTGATATATGAATACCTCTTGACTATCAGAAAGGCACACAGCATTAGGGAACATGCAGATGCAACACAAAAGCTTGAAACCACACTTGGAAAATAATCTGTAAAAACAAAGACAACTTCTTTTACCACTGCTTCCCTCTCACATAAACAACTCATCTTGAACAGACTGCCAACAAGAGCTATGTTCACTCAATGCCTTAAAAGATACCTAAAAGTTCCTGCTTGCATACTCCCCACCAACTGCCCCTTTGCTCTTTCATGCTCTGTATCTTGCACACCTGGCAGTCAATTGCTAGTTTCACATAATTAGTCTAATTATCACCTGCTCTGCCCACAAATCCACAGCCCTCCCACCTTCTCCAATTAGCAAGTTCTTACTTGTTCCTTTCTGGCATGGAGTTGGGAAACAAATTCTATTAAGAAATTAACTCTTTCCTGAAACACTTTGCAGTTTACTACTTCCAGGTTGTGCTTCCAAATAAAACAAATCCGCAGCAAATGCTCATAATGTGATAAAAGACTGTACTTTCTTTGGTGACCAAGTGACTTACACACTTTAAGCCAGGATGTACCCATTTCTGTGCATACATTACAATTCCTAAGATTTAATAATCCAATTTTCAAAGGTTATGCAAATTAAAATTAGATTACTTGAAATGTTCTTGTTAACTGGTTTGTAATTGATCTGTGCAACACAGCATCCCAAGGATATTAAGTTTTCTCCAGCAAAAAGTAATATGATTGAATAAGGATGCATCTGTTCATAATTTAAAGACTTGAAAGTTTTAGAAAGATGTTTTTTTTACCTAAATTCCCAGGAAGCATGTGATTCATATAGAATTTCAGTGGGTGCAGTGACAGAAAGCAGTGTTGCACAACATCAAAAAAAATTGAGTACAGATTGAGCAAACAGGTTTGTTTTGCCTAAGAATAATGACAGTGAATATAAGTCATCAAGTATGTGAAAGTCTGGTGCAAAGAGACACGAACAGTCTTTGTTTCAAAGTACACACAGTAGAAGGCTTAAGATGCAGAAAATAAAGATTCCAAAAATCTGCAAAGATTAAGCAAGAAGCAAATCAAACCAAAAAGCAACTTTAAGTTGGCAACAGTAATGAGCGAGATACAGGCAGGGAAACTGGGATGCTTGTATCATAGGGAGTGCTGGAGAAAGCCTAGAAGAATGTCTGTTTACGATGGCCTTATACAGAGAAGGATTCAGTCCAGTATGTGTACAGTGCAAACTGTAGATGCAGTGGTACATACGATGCTTGCAGACACTAATGCTGCAGTTTTAAGGCTCTTGCTTAGCTCAATCTTTGGGATAACCAAAGAGGTGGAAAAATTTAAGGGAAATTCAGATCAAATTTGCATCTGCTTGTTTTCCCTTGCAGTTAGTTGTCAGATGGGAAGCTGGTGGTTTCTTTGAGTCTTGCAATCTGCAGTTACTCTGGAAAAACAAACTTTTCATGATGCTCTACAGAAGTGAATTGTTCTGTACAGATAATTATGTATTGCCTTGCTCCTTTCTCACACAACAAAAAAGAGGAAATACACAGTAAAAGGCAAAGATCATCCTGGCAGGAGAACATGTCCATTAGAACAGAGAGGTATTGAAACTAAAATATATTAAATACGTCAACCTAGACACCCAAATTGAGTGGTTGCTTTTTTGTAGTTATATATATATATATATTTTTTTTTTTTTAATTTTATTTATATATATATATATATATATTTTTTTTTTTTTAAAGCACACTTCAGACTGCCAACAGCTGTGAAATTCACATAAAGAAGCACCTAATCTACTTCCAGGAGCAATCTGAATTTACAAGGTCTGGGATTACTCGTGTAATTGTGTATGAAGCATATTTTGAATACAATTGCAACAAAATAGGATTAGAAAAAATGTGAATCTTTCTGGTGGAAGTGAGGTTCTTTGGATTGCTTATTTTGCAGGGGAAGGGTGAATTTAGGTGAGCAGAGGTGCTGATCTTAGGTCCTGATGTATACACGCAATTCCAGAAATCTGCACTGAATGCCTTGATCACATCCAGAAAAATTGTGATTATATCAAAACTTGAGACAAGTTTGTCAGTAACCGAGTCCATGATAAATGACTTTATGTAAGTCCTTACAAACATGCACATCCGCATCTTGCTCAAATAACCTAAAGCCCATGTCCTGCACATGAAAGCCAAGAAGGACTGGAAATCATCCATCCAAGTCACCAAGTCACGTTTTCTTCCAACTTATTTCCTACAACATCACCTCAGGTGCCATTCTCTAAATCAAATTCTAGTATCTTTTATGGGTAGCCTTCCAGTTCTCTGGAAGTACTTTTGCATACAATTAACTTAATATTCAAATACTGTCAATTTTCAAATCAATAAAATAATGGCAAAAAAAATTACTTCTATGTTCAACTCACTAGAATTATCTCCAATGTCAACATTCTTTTTCTACTTGAAGTCAAACCACTATCTCAGCTAGAGAAAATAGAGAAAGCAATCTTCAGAAAGACTGTGAGACATAGTTGCTGATACTATAAACCTTTCCATTTTAGGAGTACTTATTTTTGTACGTATTGCAGAGAAAATGGATGTACCATATTTTGCAAAAAGAGCAATAAATAAAGATGCTGAGAAGTTACGGCCATATTTCAAATACAAAACATGAAAAAATTAAGACAATAGTGACATCTTTGTTTTTTCACTAAAATTCTTTGGCAAATATGGAAAAACTTAACTTGTAGACCTGGGTAGAAAATTCCTGCAACCTTTTCCAGCAGTGCTTTGCAAAGTGTTGACACTGACCTGCAGGGCCAGTTCTAAAATCCAGTAGCAGTTGTCTAAACAAACAGTGCACACTCAGAGTTCTTGTGCAAACAAACTATAAATATCACACCAGTGTTACAGATCTTGCATTTTTTCGTGTCTGTAAACAAGCTTAAGATATACATATTTGAACTGAACCAGCATTCAACCATACTTGAAACCTCCGTTACAGTTTGTAGTTTTATGAGATAAAATACCATGATACTTATTGAATCAATAATATTAACTGAAGATTGAACTTGTTCTTTTCTACAATAAGAAAACTAAAATGATCTGAATCAGTAAAACAACTTCCCTGATATTTTCTTTTTTCTTTGGGATTCTTAAACACTGGAGACTGACTCGAGCAGATCCTGACAAGAAAGGGATTCTCAGCATTTGCAATTGCTCAGGTCCAGATCAGTTCACCACAAAACAAGGCACTAGGCTGGAAATTCAGTGGTAGGTCATAATTACCTCCTGAGGTATTGGATCAGGGATCTTGATTTAGAGAGATGTGATCAGCTGGACCAAAAATCTTTTTTCCTAAATGTTGAAAAGTTTTCCAAAAATCATAGAACTACTGCAGCAATAAAACCATTTCTTTTGCTGGCCTATAAGTTTATGCAGGTCTTTAAAAAGGTACGTAATTCTCAAATTCCACAGAATTGTTCATAAAGATTACAGAGGTTTTATTTTATTTTGTATAGGTTTTTGAAATTGCTAAGTTGTAATACATTCTAATATGCAGAAAGCTAAAATTTTCTAAATCTATGGTTATTTTAAAAAACAAAGATAATAACTGTGAGTAAACATTTTTTCACTGTAAAACACTAAACTCCTATATAAAGGACTGTGGGATAAGGACCTAAGGTTTAATCTTACCAGATGCTGATTTCAGCAGTAACGTTGACATTCTGAAGAGAAACTTTACAGGAAAATTAATTTTCAGGGTTCAAAGTTATTTTCATAAAAGACACTTTTGTGATGAATTTTGCATTTGGGCTTTGAATTTTGAACAATTGGTAACAAATCCTTCAGTTTGCCTGATGCAACACTCACCTGATCTGAAATAACAAGTTTCCTATATGATTAGTCTATGTAAATAACACCATGCATCCACCCTAAGCAAACTACTTTAGGAGTTTCAAATATTCCTACTTCTGCCAATCATGTTTACAGGAATTTATATCTAATCTATGACTCTGAAAGATGTTACAAGTCATGTTTTCTAAGGGGAACAGAAGTGAGATGAACATGACCTTTGCGAAAAAGTCCAGCAGTTTTCCATCTTCCTTGCAAAAAAACTCCCTTTATATTTTGTTAGGATACAAATATGTCAGTTTGATATGATGTCAGTCAAACTCTGCAGGGTATAAGGCCATACTTTATCTTCAGTTCTGATATTAAGCAGTCCAGACATTGAAAATAGCTATTTGAATTTTAAGATTAGTATTTGTGAACATGCCATATGATTACTAATTATCTGTCATTTATTTTATCAATATCAGTAAATTATAAATGGATTAAAGTAATCTATCAAAATTTCATAAAATTTCAATATTCTGAGGTCCATATCTTAGAGACGAAAGAGTCCAGTTTTAGCCTCAATCCTCTCATTTTCTAATTTGGAAATTCATGAGAATTGGCATTATTACATGCCAATTCAAAATACTATAGGAGTTCCATACACTATGTAAGAAAATATTGAATCTGATCTGCCAAGGATTTTCCCCCAGTTTTCTTATGCCATCTATTATAGGCAAATTGTGCATTCACAGCTTAATGTATTTTAGAAATACTTGTAGCTAACATCCATAATCTTTCTCAATTTTGAAATTAAATACAGTTTATGAACACTTTTCCCAAAGTTCTGTGAAATTTTATGTTGGTTTTAATCAAGATTTTACTGTCTAGGTACCATTCAGTAGCTCCTCAGCAACATTACCAACTTCAGAAAACACAGCGGCAAGTTAAGGATGAAATTATGTCAGAGTACGTAGTGCGCAGTTACTATCTTTGATTATACACCATGAGGCAAATACACCGTAGACATAAATAAGTAGATTCCCATGGAAGACATCCTTTATCTTCTAGAGCCAAAGCAGTATTAACACAGATTTATTTTTCAGATGTCAAAAGGGATTGCTCGTATATGCTGTGTTTTCAGCTTGTATCAGCTCCCAAAGTGGAAAAAAAAAGAAGCCTATTTTGTCACAATTGCAAAACGAGCTCTAACCAGCTAAAAAGCTATAGTAATTGCAGAATTAAATATACACCAGAAGTTATAATTACTTTGCTAAATAAATCTCAATTAAACGTGCCATAGACCGAGTTGCGGATTTTAAAAGGACGTGAGAGTTATGGAAAGTGTGTTGACTTCTCAGTCTGATTACTGCAACACAGTACAGTTGAGGGTGTCCTGCTGAATTACTTAAAAGTACTGCGTTTGAGTCAAAATATAGAAGTTTTCCTGATTAATGGTAGGTGTAGTTAAATATTCTTCAACCAAGCTTTAATAAGCAGCTGGTGTAATGACTCATGGACATCTTCAGAATTTCCATGATGAAATGCCAAGTCTGTTTCACTCTTGAGAGACTGATTTTCTGAAATTTTGCAATAGCTAGGGGTAGGTACTGCTAGTGGTTCAGTGAATAGGGTGGCTTCTTCCTAGCAGCAAATTTGTTGCCTACATATACCTTGTGGTCAGGCAGCCTGCCTCCAAGCACATCAATGGTAGAATTATATCAGGAAAGCTGAAGCCACCTGTAAGGGTACTATTTAGAGAACCTGACACACAGCATGTATCCAAGGCATATCCATACTCAGCATGCATCAGTCGTCCCGAAATCAGAGCGGTTCATGGACAATCAAACCCTGCTCCTTCATTCCTGACCCTGTACAACTCAATAATTTAGACATACTCTATTGTCCTCCTTCAGAATGCTTTTTTATTTAGCAGTGCCCCAAACCCTCTCAACCTATAAAGTCACAGAAGCCTGGGTGATGGAGAGAAAGTTACAGATGCCCAACTCATTTAAAGCATTTCAATAAAACACCAAAAGTGTTAGTCACTCTCAATTTACTTGCTCTCTTCCATAAGGCTTATCTGATGTATGTAGTTCCAAATAGATGGTCATGTCTCTTGGAAACTTTCTGCAAATCCACAAGAGCCAGCAGACAAAGCTACATTCCAGCAGCCATGTACCACATTGCTGGGCACTGAACTGCGCTGATCTAGGAACTGCCTTAACAAGAACCTCATTCCTTTAATAAAAGGAATTATCCTTTGATAAACATACAGTTTCTTCACCGAGTAACCAAATTATTTGTTGAAATTAGCAATGGCTTTGGCAGGCTTGGATGAAATTCTCAGACAGATATTTATAAAGTAGAATAATTTGCTAAGTGACCAGCTCTCCAGAGGGTCTGTTCAAGTTTTGAGATGAAACTGTTTGAAATTTAATAAAAGACTGATCTTTTCATTCTTAATGTACCTGAAAATCTGAATGCCTTTAAAGGAAACCTTTTGATATTCTCAGTTTCAGTTTTAGGGGACAAAAGGCTACCACACTTTTCAAAGCTTGAAAGTTCAGCTCTCTAGGTCTTCTTGAAAAATGTCCAAATAGAATTTTTTGCAGCAGCTGTTACTTTTTTGCTAGCTATTGGAATAATGGAATTGGAGTCCAAAGAAAGAAGAAAAAGATACTGACTAAAGCTGAATTTTACCCCTTCTTCCAATTAGACTTAGAGGCATTTAATAAATAAGAACTAACTTGTAACCACATTGACTTTCAGTTTTGCTGTACAGGTGTTCTATGACGTTTAGAATGAGTTATAAAGAAAGATAGCAAATCAAAAAGCTAATAGACAATGTACAGATACTAAAAAATTGTACAATACTAAATCACAGATACCAAAATCATACAATTCTTCAGACAAACCTGTTGCATGCAACATAGTTTGGAAAATTAAGTGTGTAACAGAAGCAGAACACAATAATTGACAGGGATAAATGGTTGAATTTGAGGTAGGGCTGTGTCATTACTGTGATGGCAGGCTTGCCTTCGGTTTTAAGTTTCAGATGAGAACAGCTTCCAGAAAAATAAAACAAAATTCTGTTGGGGGAAAACAGGAAGGGAGCTAATAAAGCCAAAGGGAAATTAAAACTTGGCCTTTCTTATTTCACTACAAAAAAATTTAAGAGGTTTGCTTTTGGGACTAGAGTAACTATTTATGATCAAAGTCCCCACTTAAAAAATAATACATATCCATAATTCAACATGCACCACACTTCTGAATTCTTCCCCAGCAAAGCCATTACCAGGTTTGATACTAGTCCATAACCTGAGGCCATAGCACAGCCTGCTACGTTCCACCATATGGTGATCAAGATTGCTGTTTCCCTTCTGGCCTCTGATCAAGGGTGAGGCATATAAAGAGGTTACCATGGTTCATCAGCTGCGCCATGGGTGCTCACCTTCCTTCAAACAATTTTGAGTGAGGCTCACAGCCCCTTTAACACCAACAGCCTCACTCACCTCAGCTAAGAAAACACATTTATCAGCTCAGCTGCCATGAAGAAACTTCTTCTGTAACGCTCAGCTACTGCAGTGCTCAGTACCCAGAATGGAAATGTTACAACTCAAAATTCATTGCACTGAAGAAGATCAAAGCTTCAAATCAAGAAAATCTTGTTTCCAGTGACACTAATTCATTTACTGAACAAAATAATCAGTTTATGGTAACCATAACAGCTTGAAAATGAGGGGTCAGCCACACTGAGAAGAAAATGAGTTCACTGACCTGGCTAGTTGATTGAAGCATTCCCCCTTTCATGATGAGCATTAGTTTATTAGTATCTGAGTTTAGTTGAAACCAGATGTTGTTGTTTTTTTTTTTTGGACAATCTCATTGTGATGGCTCCAGTAACCTCCAGTATTTCAACCCTGGGTACCTACACAGCTTAGAAGTTGATTAAACTACAGATCAACTCATAAAATTTTTCATAATTCATAGCCTACATTCCTTGCTGAGTGTGAGATTACATCACTCATTTGGGACACTGAAGATCATGATGCTTTCTTATATTTATATCAGAACTCTGTTTCTTAGGAATTGCACCTGACCTTTTTGATTGTTTACAACAGAAGGTGGCTATGGCCTTGTTAAAGGGGGCTTATTTCCTATCTTTGAGAGAAACTCTAAAATCTCTTAAACCAGTATAAACCTGTCATAATTCCTTTACGTTACTACAGCCTTCACATTTCTGTCTTAAAGACAGAAATAAGTTAACAATACTTCAAAACTAAGCAAAGCAAATAAACGTCGAGGATTTGGGAATTAAAGCTCACATCACGTTCTAGGAGACTCTACTATCCTGATTAGAAGCTACTAGACCTTTTGATGCTGCAGGACAAGCCACAAGATAAAGAAAATATACACGTTTTCCTTCTTGCTTGCTCAATGTTGATCAGAGAGGAAATGACAAACAGATGCCCCTATGACCCACTGTTCCCCTGAGGTGACCAATCCAAGTGTAACATGTGGTCACCTCATTTGGGAAGGAGCCAAAGCCTGTTCTCTTTAATTGGCCAAACGGTCCCCTACAGCTGCAACAGATTAGGGACAAATTCTCTTCAAATAAAGCTGCACTTTTTCTTTCCTCTCCTCTCCCCTGAATAGAAAGGAGAGTGAGTTGGGGAGAAATAAGATCTAGAGAAACATATGTGCATACGCATATGAGTAAAGTTAATAAAAGTGTCAGATAGGCAAACAAAATACCATTTATTATTAAATGGTAATAAAAGCCCACATTGATGTGTATAAGGAATGAGGGAATGAGAGAGCTCAAGAGAGGGTGGTAGTATCTCATGAACCATTACAAAGGTTTGCTCTGATTTTTCGTATCAGACTTGGTAACTTTGTGGAGGTAGGAGAAATGCAAACATTTGTAATTTCAAAGTCCTAAGCCCAGTTCCGTGCTGAAAGAACATAAAACCAGCATTACTAGGCAAGAACTTGCTTCAAAAAGAATTCTAAGCTCTGACCACTGTCTCAGAAAGACTTTTCAGTAAGTATGATCTAGTTGTGATGCCATTAGCAGTTATTTTCAGGAGGAAAAAAAAGGATACTTTAAATAGTATAATTTAAAGATAAAGGCATTGTCATGGCAGAAGCAGGTTGTTCATTTATACAGACATCCACTATTTGAGAAACCTCTGATGGAATGGCTATATTTGGCAGCCATTCAGCTTGCCAATAAGTGTTCAGCTATTCACTATAATCTCAGATTTTCACAAAACAAAGCTCATTTTCCTGAACCTGCAAAAGCTGAGTTTTAGCGTAGCCCCTCTTACCCTCTCAAACACTCTGAGTGTGTTTTTCTTTCACTCCATGCTCCTAATCTTGAGAGTGGATTATTAACTCCTCAGGAAACATACAAAGAATGCACTGTGGACATATCTTGGGTCTGGCAGGCACATCGGTGTCAACGGTTCTGGGGCCCCAAATAGATGCTGAACTGTTCTTGCTGAATGTACTCCTCAGGATCTCCACAAAAATCCTAAATGTTTTTGGAGTTTTCTACCTAAAGTCTGGAGTAACATAAAGATTATTGCTCCTACTAAAGGCAAGGAAATGTCATCTTCCTTTACCTATCATTTACTAGGAGACTGGTTGCAACACCAGTGCAAGATGTGAGGATGACTATATATCTAATATTCTTCTACACTATTTTTTGGGGGAAAATAAAAAGAATAAAATACATTACTTTTGCTGTGTGCACTGTTCTACTTGGCTAAGAAGAATTTTGTTTCTTGACTGATTTTATTGCCCAGTGCCCTCAGGACAAATTAGTACATAGTCAGTCCTCTAAACATATTCTAAATGGCCAAAATAGTTACTCAGCTATAGAAAATATTCAAACTAAATTTTTTTTAGATATTCTCCACATCTAATTTGTTGATTACAGCCCCAGAACACAGGATCAAATAGTCACAAAAATAATTCAGGAAGAGCTGTTTCCATGTCTTTAAGAAAACATTTTAAAATCTGCAGATAAATTTGTTCATTTTTTCTGCAAGGAAGAATGCTAGTATAGAAAGTAGAAAGCTCTGATGCCAAGAACAAACAGTTGCATATGGGTTAGCAATACGAATGTGTTCAGCTATCAGTAAGATTTGAAAGTGCTCAGAGCAATAGACTTTGCTTTAAGACCTTTTCCACTGCCAAAAGATTAGACGAATGAGAATGATCTCCTCTTGCTTTGGGGTATCAGAGCATTTAATCCTCCCAATTCTTATTTAGTACCTAATTTGTTTGTTTCAAAATAAATAAATAAATAAATAAAAAATAAAAAAAAAAATCTGAGGGAGGGAATCAACACAAAGGATTACCTAAGACATTGTGGAGATTAGAAAACTTGAAATACTTTCAAGAAACCTGTCCAGTTCTTCTTGTCCACACAAAAATATTTTCCTTTCTCTGTATACATTAGCATTGATTGGTTTTATATTTATCCTTTACAGTATGTATATATGCCTATAAATACTATGTGGCTTCTTCAGATAGTTTGTAGGCATTTACTGCACATTTATCACAAAAAAAAAAAAAAAAAAAAATTTAAACACAATGCCTTGTATTGCTAAATACAGTAAAATGGTTTTACATCAGTGTTTGAATAAGATGCCAAAGGGGTGGGAATGGGATGAGCCTAGCACGTGATCGCATCATTCTCAGCTTGCTGTCATTCCATGAGCAGACAGAGGAAATAGAAGGGCACTCAGTGCTACAAACAATTGTTGCAATCATTCACACATGAGATCCTCCAGACAAAACCTCTAGGCTTCTTCACATTGATTTTTCTTGTACTCAGCTAAACTTAAAGCATCTTACGTTGGGAAAAAATGAACACAGAGAAATTCTTTGGTGAGCATATGTTCATCCAATCCTTCATCTTTCCTCCACAGTTACCAAAGAGAAACTGGTCATATATGGATTTCTCTCACTAGACAGTTAATTATATTCATTGCACATGACTACCAGAATTTTGTAATACACACGGCTACATCATCCAGTGGAAAATCAAAGGCAAAAGCATAATTAATAAATAGGTACAACGCAAAAATATTCAAGGGTTTTTCCCTTCCTGCTCCTGGTTTACTACGGTTTGATAAACAAACGACTAAATAAACAGCTTTGAAACTGCAGTGACAAACATTTTATACACATTTAACAAAAGTTTATGGGATAGAACTTCAGTTTATCTTCTCATTATCATTCTCATGAATATGATCATCAGTTTTTTTCCACGTTGATAAGCAGGTTCCACAAGGTAAAATGTAATGAAGCGTTACCCCACTTACTGTCTCTTTATTTGATTTTTTTTTTTTTTTTTTTTTTTTTTCCTTCAGCCATTGCTACAAAATTTCCACTGTTCTTCCAGGACAGAGATTAGATCAGTTTGGTCAAACCACTGGACCACAGAGGAACTAGCAGACTCCATCTGCTCCATTGTGTTCCTCGGAGACAGTTTAAGCTTCACACGAACTTCACTTCTCCTGCAGCAGCCACACTTCCACAGTTGCAGAGGCAAAAATAATAGACATAGCAGGTGTAATGGGATGGCTATTTCACATACCTCATTCTTGGCTTCTTTATCTGAAAATTTTGCTATACTGCTTGCTGGGTCACAGTACCATAGATGCTGACATCATGATATGGGGCTTTTTGGTGCAGAACAAGATCTTTTCTATAAAAGGTTATCTCGGATACGTTCATGCCCAGTTTTCTATTATAAACAAAATCAAATTTATGCATACAACATATTATATTATACAACATATGTAGAACCTCCTATTGAAAGCCTTCTGAATTTTTTTTTTTTTTATTTTTGAATATAAGAAAGCCACCTTTTTGCTGACATTATTGTCTAAACCATACCTTTATGAGCCAGTAATTTTGAATAACTCAAAGCATGTGAAAACTGACCTGTATTTGTGGATTGGATTCTATTTCTAATTATTTGTATTTCTAATTTTTATTTTTAAATATTCCCACTTATTAAAAATATAGGGTAGGTGCAATGATGGTTTTGTGATACTTTATGGCAAAATCCATCTTCAGAAATTTGACGTTGCAGTGCTAGATGTTAAGGAGCCTCTCTTCATGAATCAACAAATATGCTATCATGGTAATCAATACAGTCCTTACATTGTTATCAATAACAACTGAGTCTGTGAAATTCCTGAGATGATTTTTGGCCTGCCTCATTTGATGCGAACTCTGAATAATAAATTCTGCTGCAAAAGGGTTTGAATCCAATGCTGTGCAAACTGTGCAGTCACTTTCAGCAGGATTCTGCCATATAGGCTAAGCCTCAATGCAATAGCAGCTCTGTATTTCATTTTGGTAAATTTGTTGTTATTCTTTTCTGGACAGATCCAGCCATGTAGACAGGTTACCCAGGTAATTACGAGATGTCAGTGTAGGCAGTTACCTGCTTCCTTCCCCCAGAAAGAAGGATAAGGCAATAACCAATTGTTAAAGTAGAGTTAACAGAAAGCATGGAAAACCTGCTCATTGCAGTCGTTGTCTCGAAGACAGACCCCAGATATCTGAAGATAAGTAATGTGTTACAGAAAAGCATAGGCAGGAAAATGAGTGAATCCAACCGACCAAATCCTGTATCAGAACAATGCAATTCTATCATACGTTTCCAAAAAAAACTGAGGAATTCTGCCCAGTTCCTCTAGCTTTCAATGGTGCCATACGCTTTAACACTCATTCTTGGAGCAGGTTATTATCAATGTGTTTTCCCACAGAAAATATGACAAAAATCACTCCATGGAATGTCACTGCTTCTTGCAGAGTTCACTAGCCTACAACATTATATGGCCATGAAGTTTTGCAGGGAACTCTAGATCAATCGCAGCTCTTGACATTTATCTAACTTGAATGCTAGAGAATACACGACTGGTTTGATTTGTATCTGTTACCAGCTGAATGGATCAATAAGATTCTTTTTTTCCCCCCAGTGATAGAGGGTCTACACTTGACATCTTCTTTTAAAGTTGCGCAGACAGTTTCACTCAAACAGCAATGCTCAGCAACCTCCAGTATCCTAGCAGTGCCCAGCAGTTCTGTTGTTAACGGATGGTTCAAATCTCTATTCCAGACCTTTTTTTTTTTTTTTTTTGTACAGGTTAAACATGCAGCTGTAAAAATTGGGATGAACCTTGGCATGCTGAGCTGAGCCTCTCCTGATGGGTGGCCCCAGCCTCTCTAAAATTTGAGTTCAGATTTATTCTGCCTGGAGATAGAGGAAGAAAAGCAAATAATGAAACTAATCTATTCCTGAACTAATAGGCATACACCAAGCCATCAGATACCAGGTATGTGGCTTGACTATATATTTTAAACAAAACAGATAGCATGTATTTGTAAGCGTCAGACTCCAAAATCTTTACAGCGTTAGAAGATTTAACAGGTAAGTTGTTATTAAAGGTCACACATCTGAAAAATATCCTCCATCAGCAAGTCAGAATTCTCCTTCAGGCCATCTCTACACCAGTCCACAGAGCTACTGAGGGTACAAGGATAACTTGAGGAGCTACTTGGAGCTGAAAGTACGATAGCAGCGTACTTTAACATATAGTTTTTGTCAGTAGCAGATCAATACAATTATGCATACTGCATATATTTCAGTGGATCAGAACATACCAGAACATCCCTATTTGGTACCTCTACTTGATCAATAATGAGTTCATTCTCCAAGTGATGCAAAACAGAATATTAAGAGGCAGGCAGTCAATTGTCACGGACATATTTTAGAAAACGGGTAATAATATGTGCTGTCAATATGATGTATTCTCAGGGCTTATGGCAGTGATACAATCAGCAAACTACATCATTTTTAGAGTTAGCCTTCACTGGCACTGGAAATAATTAGCTATCAATCTGATTCAACCATCAGAGCCCATGAATAGGATTCTGTCAAGTATATTCAGATATACCAGCAGCCCTTCCTTGCACCTGCAGCATTGAGATGCAATGGAAAGTACCCTCAGCTGCAATACGGAATTTCTATGCTTTTGGTCTCAATGAAGACTGTGCATGGTCAGAAAGAAATGCAAGGATTTGTATTTGCTATTCACAGCCATATTTGCTAATACCTATTAGGATTATGAATATCAGACAACAAATGCTAAATGGTGACATCTGAAGTTTTAAAATATTTATAGAAAAAAAAGAAAAAAAAACTTGTAGTGCTTCAGAAAGATCTAAAAACTTTCTAAAACTAAAAACTCCAAGGTTAGAGGCAAATAAAGAATTAGAGACAAAAGATGTACTGAAACATCAACACCTGACACACACACATCACCTCAAGACATGATATTTTTGGAAATCTCTTAGAACCTGATGGGAACATCATTCTCTCTTCAACAGCAACTGTATGGCTTACATTAGGCTGGTGCACATAGAAATGCAATGTGCAGTTGTGAACTGGTCCTTCAAACAAATTCATCCATAACCAGTGTATGCTTTGCCATAGATTTCAAGCCCTTTTTCTCACCTATCTTACTGCTCACTGACAAAACAGATGAGCATTTTACAAGGTATTACAATGCTTTGTCTTTAGCAATTACCTGCAGCAGTGAGTTTCACAAATTAGTTTAAGAAAATGTTCTTTAACATTTACACATCAGCATTCTGTACACATTAAATAGAAGCAGTTTTAGTTATATTCACTCCCAATGCCTTCACAGATAGATAAGTAATCCTGTTTGTATCACTCCTGTTTAACAGACTTAATCTTTCCCTTCTTTCCTTGCATGGGGGAGACTTAGAGACTTCATAGTTCTTCACACTTTTAATCAGCATTTACTCCTGAGCTTCAAAGTTAAGTTTTTAAAACATACTTTCTTTCTTCAAGAATTTTCTTGTAACTTGTCTTTGTGTGATAGAAATACTAATATTTTGCTAAAAGAAGCTAAATGATGAAGTATCATGGCCAAAGATGTTTAGTGAAATAGCGTCTTTTTTAAAAAAAACTGCTTCTGTGCTCCTTCTTAAGTTATTCTGAGCTTTGCACCTGCAATTCACACCTTACAGCATGGGTCCACAGAACAGAACTGAGTTCCAGCTATGACAGTGTGGTGCTTTTGCTCTAAAAATTTTATCCCGGACTTCCTACAGTCCAATGGGACAGAAACATACTCCCAATTCTTTTCATTTGAGGAAGCCAATCTAGGACAAATTCCAATGTCTTTCATGTTCTTTTTAAAACATGTGAAGTATAGAATCTAGCAAAGAGTGTGTTAGAAATTCTTTGCAGAAGGAGGACTGCAGTGCTACACCATGCAGCAGCCAGAGCTGCATGCAAGGCATACCAACGACAGCTATAAGGACATTGGCACCGTATGAACAACAAACTCCATTGCTAAGGACCAATAGGAAAGTTATCATCAAAAAAAATTCAGTGACTTATTTTGAATGAGGTCAAGGTGAGGAGGAATACACACACACACACACACACACACACACACATATGATAAAGTAATAAATCTGAAAACTTATAAGTATTATAAATGAACTTATAAGTTGATTTATTTAAAATTTAGCAGCCTTTCAGTGAAAGGTTTGCAGAATCACTGTATCAAAACAGTGATACATCATGAAAACACAATAAGTTGAAGATGAGAATTAAGTTCACTTTAACTTTCCAACTTTCTTACAATCTAACACTTGCCACTACCTGGGGTAAATGAATTGTTCCTTACAGTTCTAATCATGATGCACAACACAGTTTTGACCATGGCTGTTTCCTCTGTGTCAAACATCCATCCATAGCTGCAGTTGGAACCCATGTGCACAACTTGACATTTTGTCAGTGCCACTTCTCCCTGCATGACTGCTGATCTGATTAGAAAAAGGAATTTGCCTTGGTGAAAGGCATGTGTTCCATTTCCTGCCCCTGGCAGCAACCAGCTCCGCAGGGTTCCACCAGCAGCTCATGTTCAGCAAGACCCTGTCTCAGCCTTTCCCTCACCCAGAGCTTGCCAAGAGGAAGAAAAAGTTGTTAAAAAGAAAAAAGAGGGGAGCTGGAGGTAGGGGGCAGAATTAAAGTAAACGGCCTAAGAAATTAATAGAGACTATAAATAAATCTCCATCCCTAATCCCTTTTCATTTTAGAGCAGCCTGGTTTTAACACCTTTCAGTGTAGGATGAACTCATAAAAACAAAGTTTAAATGGCCAGAGAGAGAAGAGCCAAGGGAGATAATGAACTTCCACACTAGGATTTTAGCAAAACTGTGCAACAGTTTCTCAGCTTTTAGTTCTAACGCATCATAGCAATAACCCAAATTTCTTTTGCTGGGTGGCTTAGAACAGTCTGCAAAAAATTGAAATCTGCCTCTAAGCAACTACCCAATGAAACTGATCACAAAGCTATGAAGGCAAGGCTCTTCCAGGTTAGCCTTCCAAAAAACATTTTTGCTGCTTGACACAAGCTGCTGCAGCTAGCAGTTGTTCTATTAAGTTCAAATTAACCATGAGAAAGGAGGACATGGAGAACAGTATACAGCAGAAGAAAGAAAAAGAAACAGACTGAGACAAGGATGTCCTTCAACTAGCAGGATTTATCATTCAGACTTACACACTTTAAGTACCATAGTTGTTTCTACCAAGAATGAGGAAAAGGAGGAGGTAGCATATAAACATTCTTTAATTTCTTTATCCATTTCTTTCAGTTACATTTTGCATTAAAAAAAAAAAAAAAAAGAGAAACAGTAACTTGGTTACAATTATACAGATTGCTCCAAAAGTAATGCCTCCTACTTATTTCTATGGAAATCACGACAGATACACAATGACACTGTTTGATAGAGCAAATGCTCTGCTACAAAACACACTTTTTCAACATAGCCACCACCATTAGCTATGCATTTTTGCCAGTAATGCCCAAAGCCTGCATGCTGCGCTATAAAAATCTGCATGGCCTTCTGGAACACGACTTGTTTTTCATGTCACTGTCACACTACGTGGAAAGACACCACCCACCATCACTGTGCTCACATCCATTGTTGGATCTCCAGAAACATTCAGCAAGAGTCAACGAATGTCAATGGGTGACATTTTTTCCACACAGAGGAATTCAGTGACACACCTTTGTTCCATTCACACTTCCATATCAGACGCCATTTTGTCAGACTGCCCCTCTTCTGCCATCTGTCACACAGCAAAAAACGTAACAGACTATGAGCAGGAAGGTTTGTACTTCCATACCAACATCTGCCTCTGATGCTGCGGGCCAATACAATAAAACAGGAGACATTACTTTCAAAGCAGAGCTCAGACATTCATACGTTTACAGTCTACTTTGTAATAGTATGGTAAATAGTTGAGCTCCCTTCAGGATTAAGTACAAAGCTGCAAAAAGATTAACATCAACTCCCTCTTTCCACCCCTATGTCTGTAGCTTTAAACAAGAGTTGCCCATTTTAAGCAAACATCAACTAAAAGCATATGGAAGAAAAGAAGTCAAGGAGAGAAGGCAACTACAGGGAAAGAATGCAGAGCACTGTCGTTTATTTACAGACTGCTTCCCATGATCGCCTAGTGCCATCTTTGGATGAAGCTCATGGAGTAAGAAAAAGCCTTCAGTCATATCCAGGAGAAAATCAAGACTATATGAATAATTCTGTTTTATCCATGCACGCATTAAGCGGAAGTCTGAGAACTTTTTTTTATTGATGACAGGAGTTCATAGCAGATTCTAAAGCAAGGTTTCTGAAACAAAGAAATGTTGGACTGGACTCTATTTTGTATATGTGAGACACCGCTTTCATGGCGTTCAGGCTTTGTAAACAGGAATAGACTGTTCAAGAGAGCACTCTCTAACTTGTATCTAAGGCTGAGCAAAAGACTGTTTGGTCCAAATCAGTCCAGTTCAAATTATGAAAAGATGGCAGTGTTTATTGTCTACAGGCTTGTTTAGTCTCTCATGTATACTATTGGCAGCATCCTCTGCCGACACTAATTGTATCAAGACACATCTGAGATTAAGGCTAACTTGTTTAGTTGACTCAGAGAATGACTTAAAACAAACAAACAAAACAAAACCAACAATGCAACAGAGGAAATCAATTCACATAATCTGTTTATAAGTAGTAACAACTTCCATGGAATGAAGAGATGAAGCTCTCTGTGTCGTCAGTTCAAAAAACAAATTGCAGAACCCCAAATGAATGCCTTTTACTGGCACAGAAAGGGAGAGAACTCCAAATTCATTCCCAAATGCCAATTCCATAATTTGTCTCCATCTCCCATTACAGTTTTCACCAGGTGTGGCAAATTGAATGGGGTCCAATAAAGCCAAAAGTAAGGCTGAGAATACCAGCCCTTGTCATTTAAAATGTAAATATTTTTACTTACAGCAGGCCTGAACTAAGCACAAAAGGTGGATGTTTCTATACCTCATTGCCAATTCAATGAACCTTGTAAATCCATCTTTAGCACGGCAAGGAAAGAGAGAAAACAAGGAGGAAAGCACAGCATTGATCAAGCTAAGTCAGAACAGTACAGCATTAAGCAAGAAAAGGAAAAGCAAATGCTTAAGCTGCGCTCTAAACAAAAGATGCTAACAAGGCTGTTACACTGTAAGTGCCGCTCAATGAATGAAGGTGACTACATTCCTACAGGACAGCTGTTTTGTTTGGACGCCTACAGCAAACGGCAAGGTCAGAAGCTTTGAGGGGATGGAAAACTACTTCTCCTCCATCTCAGAGATGGCTCCTTTCATGACGTTTGAAGGACACAGATGAGGTAATTTAAGTAAAGTTTCTTTTATTTTTATTTATTTATCCAACAAACAAAACCAATGTTTCTGATGCTTCTCACGAACATTAAATCATGCTGAAAAAAATCCAAACATTTAAAAAGAACTATATATAAAATTAAAAGAGCCACTGAAGAATTGCTGAAGCAAAATTGTATGTCCATAATTTGGAAGTAATGACTGTACTGACTCAAAATAATTCTAACTGGTTTAATGACTTTCAGAATGAATGGCAAATTTATAATAAACAATTTTGTTTTGCTTTGATAGCATTACAATGGGAGGACTCTTCCAGATCAATTCCTATTTCCTCCACAAAAGAGGTTTGCAGATAGTAATTGCAGAAAACACATCTCTACTGTCAGAGCAGATCAGCTTTTGTCTTTGAAACTGCATCAGCACACTTTCTTCAGATGCTGTTTTTCATATAAAGCAGTACAAGTGTTACATAGCTGCACAGTGGAATTGTACTAGGGGCCCTTGGAAAAAACAGTGCAGCTATTATATGATCTGTGCACTCAGCGTGGAAGTCTACCATATACTCAACCTGGAAACTTATTGTTTTTAAGGACAACACTGACCGAAGCAAGTATTTTACACAATTCTGGAAAATAAGCCAAACGTAAACCAATTTTCATCTGTTGAAGTCAAAAGCTCAAAAGACAGCATCGTCCTTTCAGCACGACTCCTGCCTGAAGAAGCAGGACAGTATAATAGTATCAGTCTGCCAGGTATTTTATTCCTTTCAAAATTATATTTGGTAGAGACTGAAATTTTCCAGGGGTGAAATCTTTAAAAGCTCTGACACAGCCCTTCATATGCTAACACAAATCACATCATCTGACTAGCAATTTCTTTGGTGTCATGATAGCACTTTGTAACCGAAGAAGCTGTTGCATGTTAGAGAGGAGGAAAGCCTAGAAAGTCCTGTTGTGTAAGAAAGCAACATTAGCTGCTGAACAACAGAAAAAGCAACAGCAAAAGGCATCAACAGAAAGAGAATAAACAGTATGCACCACAGAGGCAAAAGCACAGCCACACATGTTTCTGATGGTTACATGGGCACTTAAATATTTCTGGGGTTGTATCAGAAGCCTTACTACATCTACTGAAAATTAACAACAGATCTTCTCATCCCTCTTGCATTTGCAAGAAATCAAAATGCCTAAAACGAGACACTTCAAAATCTTCCAAATCCTCGGGGATGTTGTATGATCCTGGTAAATATATAGTTCAGTGTACAAAATAGGAAATCAAGAGCTGTCATTACTTCACCAGCTTTTAAAGATAAGGTTCAGCCAACTTCTCAGCACACCAGCTGCTATTTTAAAAGGTAGTGCTGGCTTGCCGGGAGTAAATTCTGATTTGATAAAGCATATTAGGATTTTTGAATGAAAGACAAGATGCCAGTGAAGCTTTTGGGACATGCTGTTATGTTGCTGTTAATGTGAACGTCTCAAGTCCAACACTGTCACTGTATGATTTTAGTTAACGTGAGTGCTGGCCTATCCCACCACTACTCCAGTTTTACTCTTCACTACAAGCTGAGTAAGGAACATCACTTGCTAAATTAGACAATTAAAATCACAACATCTTTTAAACTAAAAGGTCTCATGTACTGCAGATTCCAGTGCAACTTAAATAACAGAATTATTAGAACACAAGATGTTTTGATTTAGTAATAAAAGTATTTTTTCTGACTGTAAAATATCCAGAAAGAATCTGGACTGTTCTGTTCATGATAGTCATTCCTTCCATGTAGTATTTAAGCTAAGTAAAAAATTGAAGGCTTCTGTTTCACTGCTGAAATGAATAAGATTAATTAAATGCACTTCACTATGCTTTACTGCCACTGGTTCTGGCAACAGCAACAAGGCACAGTGAAGATCCCTACAGTAGCGAAGTACATACTGAAGATTTCTTGAAGTGAGAAGTAAATGAGGTTTGCAAGGGAGTTGCAACTAGAAAGCAGTGGTGCTCAGTAACATAACTGCCATTCTCTCCCAGTTGTATCACTAACTGTACGTCTTTGATCTGGATAACATTTCACTCTCCTTTTGTCTGTTTTGTCAGTTTATAGCATCATACTTCAGGTCACAAAGTTTTGCATTCTGTGATGGTGTAACTATTGACAAGATCAGTCAGATACCATCAGTGCTACTGTAATGGACAACAGTGACTATAATAGAATGTAATAAATAATAGTGACAATAGCTAACAGTGGTTTTGCAGGCTACAAATAAGTGTAGATGGTACAGGAAGGAGAAGATAGATGACCCACAAATAGGAATTCTCTTCCTTAGAGGTCAGTATGATCATCATAACTGAAAAAGGGAAGGTTAAAATTTTAAGTTTTGCATATCCCCACTGGTTCATTTGCTTAGAAATTCAGAAGGGGTGTTACCATGATGGCATGTCATCACAGTACAGAATAAAACCATTGAAGTAAACGATGTAAGAGCAGATCAGAAGTACAATATTTATTAGTTAGCACTGAAAGAAGGTAACATCTTTATCAACACATAATTCCAGGTCTTAATGGTACTGGGTTATTATGATAGGAGGAGGCTTTGAAATGCAATTGTGAGGAACAAAAATGCAGATGATATCATTTGTTCTTTACCATTCAAAAGCAATTTACTGAGGTCTCCCCTAGGCTCCAGGGTGGTAAGGGTGGCAATGCCCTAGTTTTAAATAACTCTTCCCATTTTCTATGTCTTGACTTCCAAGTCATGCTTTCTAACATAGCTCAGCTTGAGTCATGAATTGTAAAAAGATACTCTCACCACATGGGTCTACCACAGTGCTCAGACTGCTGAATGACAACTGATGAAGGAGAAAGAAATCCAAGGGTAAAATACAACGAAGGAGAACACCTGGAATCTTATATTGAAGGGCTGAAGGGCTTATATTGAAAAGATGAAGTAAAATATTATGAGAAAAGTTTAGAAGCAAGCGATACTAATATGCCTGTTAGCCTGTCAATGAACATGAAATTGTAGTAGAATAGCACTGTTGAAAGACCATCAAGTCCAACTGCCTGACTACTTAACCAAAAGTTACAGCATGCTATTGGGGGCATTGTCCAAAGGCCATTTAAACACTGACAGCCACGTTCCAGTGTCTGTCCACCTTCATAGTGAATACATTTATCCTACATACACCCTGGCCCTCCAGTGGGACAGCTCCATGCCATTCCTGCGCTGTCCTGACCTCAGCTCCTCGGAACAGAGCTTGGCACTAATCTGTGCTTCAAGGAACTGCAGGGAGCAGTGAGGTCCCCCTGGCCTCCAGACTGGATGCCACTAGAGGCCTCAGTTCCCCCTCCCAGCTCATGCCTCCACCCTGGGCTGCCTTCCTCTGGACACTTATTGTGTAGTATTGTTACTTTCACTGTTATAAAAATGTTACAAATTAATACATCCAGTAAGAATTCCACACATAAGAACAACAGGTAGAGAAAACAGCAGATTTCACAGGGATTACAAATTACCACTGTTTTTTCCCAAGATCTGTAAACTAGTTTTGCCCAGAAGGTTAAAGATAAATGGTATTGATTTAAGCACTTTAATAGTTCCTTCACTAGCAGTTGGATGTCACCCAAAATTCTCTTGTACCTAAATTATTCTGTCATACTAGCTACTCCTGTAAAAACGCAAATTTGTCTTCTAAAAGCAAGCTATGTCATGCCAAATATCTCCTCAACATTTATAACTAAAAGTATTTTATTAAAAACACCTGAATATTTTCAAATAGTATTCCAGTAGGTTGTCAAATTAATAGTGAAATAAAATAAAAACATAATTCAGAGTCGTAAGGTAAGAAGTTGTGCAGTGGTTGTGGAGAGCTGAAACACACTAGCAGATAAAAGAAATATGGAATACAACCCTTTTCAATTGCCAGTTCTCTACAATTGAAATGTGGAATATGTATAATCTACACAAAGAAGCCAAATGCCTACATGGGGTTGGGGGGAGGGAGTTCCCTGAGCAGTTATTTTAATTATCCATCTGTTTAATCACAAGGCTGTCATTCCGCTTGAACAGAAGTACTACACACAAACCAAAGACCCTTACCCCTGCACTGGCACAAATACAGAGCATTCCACTCAGAGCACAGTTAGCCCATTGGGTACCAGCTGAACTTGGAGTCAAACAAAGCACACCTAGTGAAATCTACGTGCGCTATAGCACAGGATAAGGCAGAAACTGTGATAACAGTCCAGGAAGATTCATCATTATTTTTGAACAGACGATAACGTAGTACAGATGGAGAAGTAATTCTCCCACAGTCTGCATGTGGTTAAGATGAACTGAAAATCAAGATGAGCTGGAATAGGAAGAAACTAACTACCATACTTATCTTAATTCAGAAAGCCTCCCTGCTTAGAGATTTGAGTTCTTTTAATCAGAGATTTGAGTGTTTGTAGTGGTCTAGTCAGTTTACAATATACCATCTTAGTGGAAATAAATGCTTTCCAGCATCCTGGAAGCACATTCTGCCCAGCTAGAAGTGCCTGAGCTGCACTGAGCCTTCAACTTTCAGCAACTTCTTGTTGTCCTGAATGCAACAGAGCACCAGCAGCTAGTTGGTATGCAACTTCTGGCTGCAAGAACCTATGGAACAACCAGACTTGTACCTGTCAGTGTAAGACACTTCTTTATTAAAGTAACAGAAATTCTGTCAATGGTCACTGTGCAACTATCACAGGGAATGAAAAATAGAAACTTCTTGGCTTACCAGAAGCTCTTACCGTCTTGTGTATAATCAATGAATATTACAATGTTATAACTATGAAATAAACAAGAGAGTTAGGCAAAGCAGAACGTAATAGCAAAAAGAGAATGGATAGAAAGCTTACCCACATCCTGGGCTCGCTTACAAAACTCCAGCAGAGTGGATCTCCAGAAGAGATTCTTTCCCCGCTGGTAGCCAACTCTTAAATGGGCCTAGGAGAGGTGGAACCAGGCTCCACTCCTTTCGGCAGCACAGATGAATTGCCTTCACCTGTGCTCCTGTGGCTGCCTCATTGCTCACCTCAGGTGATCAATCAGAGGTTCAGGCCATGATTCAGCATTTCCTTTCAGGTAACTTAGCACCTCCTTAGCCACAGCGTGATCCCTAAACCCAGGCCCCTTAGAGGCAGAAGCTCTCCAAACATGCAGAGCAAAGGATACCAAGTTAGCTGAGAAAACATAACGTTGTTTCTTTGTTTTGCAGAGGACAGAAAGAAGTTAAGTAGGACTGGATTTGGATGAGGCATTAGAAAAGCCAAGGATGTAGTATCAAGGTGGAAACAGCGGCCACAATTATACTCAACAGGTGAGATAAGCTGAGCTAAGGTGACAGTAAGTTAAGTGAAAAGACTGGCAATCAGACTACTGCCAGCAGTGTAGCTGTAAGGAACTCTCAAATTATTTAAACAGGGATGTACAAAGAACATACTCTGCTTTGCTCACAGGTGAGCAAATTGTAGGCCACCCAGCCAGCAGGCATCTCTGTGAGATGCAGTCCCAACAGGAGACAGATGCCCAAAAGTGAAGTAGAGGCAGAAAGTAATCATGGTATTGCAAGGATAATGTTGTAATGCACAGTGAGAAGAGGTGTAGAGAGGAGCATTAAATAAATATTTATGCAACAGGGATAGTTTAACACTACATATATTACAGAGAAGATGCAGAAAGAATAGGTTATCATAAGCCTTCTCAGCAATTCATGGGAAATTCACACATGTACTTTCAAACAATCCTGAAAAAAAGCACTATAAAGAGACAAACTTCAATAGCATAGACCAGAGCCTCGAACACGTTAGTGCATCAACAGTATACATGCAGTCTCTCAAATCTAGTTTTACTCATCTCTACAATTTCCTTAAAAGGACATTTAAAGTTAGTGGGCTGACTTTGACTAACTACATGGAGCAAAGAATTGATTGCATTCTTACAGAAATGCCCCTAATAACCCCTTAGATAGAGGTGCGGTATTTTCCCACTAATTGTAAAAATAACTAATGAGCACCCTGAGCATATGTTATTTATCAGCATGCCAATTTTAAGAGATTGCAGTTTGGAAAAACTGAAAAGTATATTTATTCTAAAGCACACACTGCATCAGTGAAAAGAAAATTCCCACTGTGACTGGTAAAATAGAAAAGAATTTTTTCTTGAGATTGTAGTACCATTAAAGATACAAAATATTGTTTTGACATCCCAAAGAACAGAGGATTAACCTGAGTTCAGTTTTCCTTGCACAGGTTATCAGAAGGGTGGTAAGAACCACAAGAAATTGTGTTCCAGGGACTATGGCTCTGCAAGTTAGAGATATTAGCACAAGTGGGGAATTCTACTGGATTTGTATTATAGCTACAGAATTGTCCATTTCAATGACTGGGAAAGAAGGAATAACTGCGGTGACTTATCTGCTGAGTCACTCCATAGCCACTATATTCTACTCTATTTCGTTATTATTTTCCCTAAAGAACATCAAAACAAAATAATACACAAGAACTTGAACAACCTTGAATGTAGATACAGACAGTTGTAGAAGTTTAATCACTGAATAGTTGAGCAGTGGATAGGGAAAATTTTAGCTAAATTTATGTGTGTTCAATATAAAATTTAGTTTTACACATTCAGCATTGTCAAATTAAAAAACTGTTATTGGCAAATTTACATCTGGCTTTCTCCATTATGTTATCCTTGCTCACCTCTAAGTTCTTGTCAAGGATAGCTGGAACTGGCGACTACATAAAAAGAAATGAAGAAAAGACACATGAAGGAAAAAGAGAAAAAGATTTCTGTTACATTTATAATCCCTTCACAGGTTTCATGCCAACAGGAATTCAAATGGGTCCTCAGGAAACGGTTATTTCTTCAGTCTGGGAAAACACCTTTCCATAGGCTGATGCATACTTTCATGCAGAACTTAGTAAAATAAGGTAAAATAAAATGAAAATGGTGGAGTGGGAATGGGGTGGAAATGGAGACCTGTAATGCTGTGCAATAGATGTTCAGGTACCATATTACTTAATCTGCCTTCCTGAGTGCAGTTTTGTAATAAGTGTTAACAGGCCAGCTTTAAACACTAAGGAGTACATTTGCAGTGTAATGTGTAGGGATTTGGCTGGACAATTTCCCATTAACACTAATGTGCACTGCATGGTTAAATCCCTAAACACCACATTGAAAATTTAGTTTCAAAAGTGGCCATTATGTTTGGGTGTTGCATTTTTTTTTTTAAACAGTTGTTAGTCTATTAAAAAGTCATTGCACTTATACTCGTCAGACTAGAGCTTTCTCATTTTATTTCAGTTTAGACAGTTTAGCCAAAGATATATTTTTGCAACTTCACATGCTAAAGAAAATTAGTGCTTTAGAACTGGCACTGATTAAAGTCTTCATAATGCTTCATCTACTGATCTACTCAAATGGTAAAATCTTCAGAAAAATCTATGATCAAACTACTAATTTTCTGTTCACAGAGTTTACATTTTGTTACTGTCACTACTGGTACTACCTTTAACATAATTTTATCTCAGTTTCTCTATCATTAAAAATACAAAGTGAACATGTGCATATTTGATTTTCTTTTTCTAGTTAGGCATTTAAAGTGTTAGCAAGAAAAATCTCAAGGGATTTCACACTCAAGTCATGAATGCATGTAAAAACAGGCAGACCAAAGGAGCCAAAAATGAAGCATGGGGCAACATTGTGATTATAGCTAAGTTCTAACCGACAACAGCATAATCATTAAAAAAGAAAGGCATGATCACAAGCTGGTCCCCACCATTCTTGCTGTAATCTAAACCTGGTTTGTAAATCATGAGGTCTTCAATGAAGCGTAGCATAGTCTGCATATGAATAGGGCAGTCTATTTTTATTACAAAAAGACAGTCTTAAACCAGTTTTTCTGCTAATTATGTTTTTTAAGGAAAACGAAGTAGAGTTCTGTGGGTTTATGCTGGGGTAAGGGAGATGAGCAGCAGAAATTCTTCAGAGTATTTCATAGAATTAACTGAGATGAACAGCTCTCTATAAACAATGTGTGAGTTAGAATTTGTACTCTGCTGCTGAGATTTGTAAGTGGATGTGAGCAGATGGAGTCCACCACTTTTACAACAATTTACTGGTTCTTTTCAGTGGCTTTCTTAATTGTAAGCTTGCATTAGAGACAAGCATTTAATTCTTCAAAAAGCCCAATTTCTGCTTACGAGAAAATAAAGTACTTCCTCTTGCAACAGCAGGTATGCACTGATGGAATCCTAAAAAATCTAACCCCAATGTGCTAAAGACACCTAATAATCTTTAAACTACATAAAATACCACTTCCTCCCCAGTACCAGGATGTTGTAAAAAGCCTAATTAGTCCTTACAATAGAGCTGACACCTCCAAAACACATAAAAGAGGACTTTCAATTTACAAAAGACAACTCTAGTTGTCCTGATTTTTACCTTTAATTAGATAATAAGAGCTAGCTCTATGAAATTGCAGATGAATATTCCATTAATTTGGCTGTTAACCAACATATGAGGTATCAGCTGAGGGTAATGTTAGATTTGTGAGAGTTTTTTAAAAGCAATATTATAATATTTTGAATTGATTTTTAATGCACACTGTTTCATGGATTATTTAATTCTCTAATGAGGCAGAAAGAAATATTAAAGGCAATATTTTAAATGTCAAGTATATGACCCAGTTTAAGGAAAAAAAAAAAAAAAAAAAAAAAAAAAAAGACTTCTCTTGATTCTTTTGCAACAGTATCAGTAACTGCCTAGATTTTGGAAATGACTTTCTAATGTTTAGATTTTATATTGGTGCAATAATTGTGCGCAGTAGGGTACTGTACCTAGCTATGAAATTCATTTAAAAATGAAATAAGAGGCATGATGAAAAATACAGAAAAGTCAGTTGCCCCAAAGGAAATATAAATAATTTTGAAAGCAGAAGTGTTTCTGTGGCAACGTGAACTTTAATAAGACAAAATTTGCAATACTAGTAAGCTGTACCTAATGACAGGTAAATGCATGAATTTGACAGAGAGAGACCAGTGTTCTATACACATAGAGCTGTCTCATGAAATAAGGAACTAAAGATTACGTCTGACCATTTAATAAAAATCACCATCCAGGTCACAGTGTGCAACACAAGCTTTACAGTCAGGGGAAATCTGCACTGTGATATATAAGGGGATCAGTGTGCCCTCTGATGTGAGCATTGCCTTCAACTCATCTACTCAAGAAAGGACAAAGAAGAGGGGCAGCCCCAGAGACAGGTCCTTCTTTCTGCATGCCAGCACATCTGGCAAAGCTGATGCTTTCCTCCAATTCTTTTCTCAAACAGAAGGTTCAAGCAAAATGTTTACCCATCCCAATGCAATGAACAAAACAAGACACATGGAACAGTAACTTCTAGTGAAGCTATACACAGGAGAAAAAGAAAGAACACAGAAGGACTATCAATAGTCACCCAAAGACAGAAGCTCAGATAGAATGACCTGCTTGTTTTGCAAAAAGTGGAGGTGTTTTGAAAGCAGAATATCCATCCTGGAATTGGGACAGAATTAAATACATATGAATAGATATTAAGAAAGAATATAACACCATTTTGATATGAAAATTTCAGAGGATCTAAAAAATAATTTCATGTTAAAATAGTGAGCTTTCTTATAGGAAGAAAATCAGAATATTGCATCAGAAATGATTTTTCCCACCTCTTTTGGAATCATCAACTCAGCACTTAAAACAAAGAAATAATAGTACTGTGTCCAACACTTACAATCAGAGCGTTCCATTAATACTGCTTAAGGGTTCTTCACAGCTCTCTTCTACCCACCCACTCTTTTCTCTCCAATATCTAAAGCAACTCCTGCAAAGTATTTAAGAAACTGCACTACAGTATTAGCAAACAGAATAAATAACAGGGTGTGCACAGCAGGGAATCATGCCCATTCCTACCTCAGTCACAGCCATCTCTCCTTGTGTATCCATACCAACCTACAGAAATTTTAAAGTAAGGCATAGATTCACAAAGGAACCACCTCCTTTACCATGGATACCCAGGCAGAGCTGTTCAACATGAGCTTTCTCCAACTATGAACTGATGAGGCTCAGTCCAGACTAGATGGGTTATTAAAAGCTGAAGGTAACCAACCGGATATCGCAGAGTGCACATTGCTGCCTGGGTAACATCTCTCTTATACTTGTTGCTTCAGAAATCAGGAAAAAAACTTTGAGTTGTTAATAATTGAAGAACACACTTTTCTAGTCTATAAGACCTAATTAAAAATTTAGAAGGCTCATAATGATCACCTATTCATTTCAAGGGGGAATGCTGGATAAGGAACAGGAGAGAATTAAATACAAATAAATTAAAATTACAGAAAAGACATTCAAAATCTGATGACTGTGTCTGCATCTAAGATCAACATTTCAGTATGCGTCATTTTCTACAAATATGAATGTAAGGACCTGTCCATTCCATACTTCCAGAACCATGATGCATTTTAATACTAATCTGTGTTTTGGCTATATCTGGAGACACCTCTCTAGTGGTTGACAATCTGCTTTAAAGGATGTTCAACTAGTGGCCTCAGAAAAAAGGAATAAAAAGAGAAAGCTTGAAAAATGATGAGAGACTTAAGAAGAGAGCTTTGGGAAGATTCAAAGAAGTACAGAAAAGTAAAGGATGATGAAGAAAAATTGGGAGCATGACTGCATTGCTTACCTCACAGTAAAATAATGGTTGATGAAAATTTAAAACTGGGATATATGCCACAAAAAAAAAATCGGTGGTGGGGGGATTTTTTTATTTTATTTTTCATTCCATTCATGTTACAGAAACATAAAAAATGTAAGAT
Source organism: Lagopus leucura (assembly GCF_019238085.1). Lineage (NCBI taxonomy): Eukaryota > Metazoa > Chordata > Aves > Galliformes > Phasianidae > Lagopus > Lagopus leucura. The sequence goes on from NW_024962274.1 coordinate 8,691,216, forward strand.
TATATGTCCAAAAGCATTCACATAGGATCACTGAATATGTGGGGAAATTATTAATAGCAGCTCACATTTGAGTAGCAAGAAAATATGTTATCCAGCTTTTGAAGACCAGAATGAGACCTACATAAAAGCAATTAATTCCATTAAAAACCAGACAAGTCTCATGTATGATTGGACATTTGCACTTAAGACCTATGAAGATAAGCTTTAAAATGGAACATTAATAATTTCGTAGCTGGTAGTAGTGGATCAAGTTCTGGAAATTGCTTTATGAGATGGGCCAGCTAAAGATGTCCCCAGAGGCACAAAAGAAAAAAAAGAAAAAAAAAAAATTATTAGAGGTCTTAAAAGTATGGCCTATGAAAAAAGAATTTGAGTTTTTTTAGCTGGAGAAGCAAAGCCTGCCTAAAGCACGTGTTTCTTCTTCAAAATATAAGCTACTGCAAGGGCAATACACCGCTATCTGAGGTGTATCTGAGGATAGGGTGAGGGAAAAAAAAGCTTGAATTGCTGCAAAAGAAACTAAATGCCACAATGGGAAAAATGTTAACTCTATAGAAAGTTAGATTCTTACATAAATTTCCAAGGAAGTTATACTGTTTTTCTCATTAAAACTATTGGTTAGATTCTTACATAAATTTCCAAGGAAGTTATACTGTTTTTCTCATTAAAACTATTGGAAATTGGGCTTGAGAAGTACATGCAAGAGATGAGATGGGGTGGCATTATCTCAGGACAATCTTTCAAAACTTTGTTATGTTCTACATGCAAGAAAACAGAGATGTTTTCTTCTAAACATGTCAGTATTCTTGACCATATGACTAAACCTTCTACAGCAAGTCTATGCACATGCTATCAGTCCCAATCTGTTAACTCATGGAGTAAACAACTAGTACTCTTTTAACTTCTGCTTCTTCAATTTAAAATGTTGATTTCTGAGAAATGGGAATATCTATTCCAAATAACTTTTAGACCTGCCATCATAATATTTTTAGAGCGACAGAAGACAGGAATAAGGCTATCTCATCTTCTTCCTCAAAGCTGCTTCTTGCACAGAGGTCTGGTCTACTAGTATTGGCTACTACCACCAGCTTTTGCTTTTAAATTAAGGTAGACTACTAACACAAGTTCTAGAGAGAAACATCTGACAGAAGACATTTGTCTTCTCCTGCCTGGCTGCCAACCCCAGCAACACAATGGATGTTAAGAAAGGAAGCCAGTGCCTACAGCAATGAGAAATGCATAGGGCATGTGGGGTGGCAGAATATTCCAGCTCAGACCCAACTCTAAATGACTGCCAGTCTGTTTAGAAAACATGTTCTGTGAAAGTCTTATTGACATTCACCAACAAAAATCTAGCACAGAGAGGATTTAAACTGAGAATTGCACTCACCTTCAATAGAAGCATGTGGAATCCACAATCTGCTTTGCCTGTATGATCCTCTTTATTCTCTCATACTCGAATGTACATTTAATGTACTGTCACAGATAGCCCCAATCTGTAGCTATTTTGTTTACTATTAGTAATAAGTGAATTTTTTGAGAAAATGGTAATCTTGTCTGAAACATTCTAACAGCTGCAAGGCCCAGGAAACAGGTTTTGTTCAATAAAGATTTATAAACCATAAGCTCTGTTCTTCTCTCTCATATTCATTCAGATGCAGATGAGCCAGTCTGTGTCATCAGTGAAAGGATACAAACAGGCATTTTTTGCACTGATATCCAGACAGCATTCCCTGTGAGATTGGCCTTTAATTTTTTCTTTGTCGCCAGGAACTGAAGTCTCCTTTCTCATGAAGGAGATCAAGAAGGCAGAAGTATCTAGGTATCAGCCCACCATCATACAATCTTCTGAAGAGACTTCAGTTTAGTCATATCCAAAAAGAATTTTTTTTCTCAGAGCGGTGACAATTCACAGACAAATTGTTTTCTCTTCATCTTAAGTTTCTATGTGGTACCACTTCTCATTCAGCTTGTCATGCTGAGCACAAAGCTTTATAGCAGTTCAAATCAATGCACTGGCAATATATTTCTGAGCAATACACATTTGATTTTGTTGCCTGTTGGTGATTGTTTTGTTTCACTTTTCATTTACATCTAAGTAATGTTGTTAATGCCTTCAGCTAGGAATGTGATTCTCACTACCTCAATAACAAGACAACAAAACTATTCTTTTTACATTCAGGGACTACAGCCACAATTTTCATAGAGATTTAAAGGAAAGAAGAGCACCAGGGGTCAGACCTAAAAGCTGACCTTGCTGCTGACAGGACAATGAGCTAGGACACCTCATTCCTAAGGCAGCTGGGCCCTGAAGCAGGCTGAAAGCCGCACATTAGACACCAAGAGGCATCTCAGAAGAGTAGCCTGCAGAAGTTACAAGCTTACCAGTGAGCCATCAGGTGCAGCATACTAACTACCAGAATATTTCTAACCTTTTTCCCATATTAGATTCTTTTAAGTCATAAGGATAAACATTCAATCAACAAATTCACAACATTCAATCCACACTTGAAAGCCTTCTTTCAGTGTCAAAATAATTTCTGCTTCTTTTTAAAGTCAATGACTTAGACCAACAGGATGGTCATTACTCCCTTTACTGTCCATCAAGGAAGCTCTGTGGGCATCTGCAGAGGAAGGATACATGTTTTTAACTCTCCAAGTAATTTGTTAAAGTTAAGTTAGCATACTCTGTAAGTCCTTACATAAAAAATGACTGATTCTAATCCACAGCAGCCAGACTTATTTTTCCTCAAATACTCTACATCTGAAGATACATGTTAACCATGATCTGAGTGGAACGTGCTGTGCAAAAAAAGCAGAACAGGAGATATGTAAAGAATTTTAAGATGAAAAAAAATTAAGCAGAAAATGAGTTATAAGGGTTCCTATGGACTCCCCAGTACAAGCTCACCTTTTATTTATTTATTTATTTATTTATTTTAATTTTTATTTTGTTTCTATTACAACCTGAAGCTCTAATTCCTGATGGACTCCTTTTTGCTCTCTGAAAACTACCAGCTTCATAATTTGCTCCATCATTAAAACAAGGTGGTTTCGATATCCTTATGTTTCTTGTTGATTTGCATGTGACTAGTCATTAAAGCAGGAAAAAAAAAATTGCTAAACTCCTAGACAATATTAATATTTTTATATCTAGTAAGATGAGATTTCTCCCAGCAAGATGTATTAAAAGATGCATAAGGAAACAACACGGTGAGCTGCAAGCAGTCCAGGAGACTCCAGGAATTCATTGATAACAACTTTCTGGTTCAGGTATTGCACAGACTGACCAGAGGAGTAGTGTTGCTGGACGTGGTGCTCACCACACAGAAGAAACCACAAAAGACATTAAGATTGGAGGCAGCCTAGGCTGCAACAACCATGCCCTGGTTGTGTTCACGATCTTAAGAAACAAAGGCTTGGCAAAGAGTAGAGTCAACTTCAGCGTTTTTTTTTGTTTGTTTGTTTGTTTGTTTGTTTGTTTGTTTTTTTATAAGGAATTGCTGGATGACATCCCCAGGGAAACTGTCCTCAGGGGAAAAAGAACAAAACAGAGCTGCTAGCAGTTTACAGATGTTTTTCTGATAGTTCAAGAGCTGTCCATCCCCCAGAATAAGAAATCAGGCAGATGAGGCACGAAACCAGCCATAAGCAGCCAGACCCAGATGTTAACAACCCTCCCCATGGAAGGAGCTTGGAACTGGATTATCTTTAAGGTCCCCTCCAACCTAAGCCATTCTGTGATATTACATAGACTAATACAAAAATGAGGGCTGAAGTGCTACCATTCTTTACAGCCATCCTCTGAGCTCATTAATGAAAATCTGTATATCACAAGATTAAAAACAAAGATTGGGTACATCAGTAAGCCTGAACAGATAGCCAGATTTCTGGCTCAATCAGGCAGTGTTTGCTAATGCCCCCTTTCTGATAACTCCTCATTCTTTTCTCAGGAACAAATCCACATTTTCCTCTGCAGCAGCACTAACTTCCAGCTGTGAAGAACGAGTTACCACAGAGTCCTCATCTGAAACACAGACTGTAGTCATCAGCCTGTATTCTGAAGGGCCAAGAAAAATCTGCTGAAGACATGCCTTAGTTATGGAGAAAGGTTTTAATACCCTTTCCCAGCAGATCTGATGGCAACAGGGACAGAAACAAAAATGAGTATTTATTGCTGTAAATTCCTTACTTCAAAGAGTACTCAGACAAGCCTTTGTCCGTAATTTAAATGCATCAAATTAGAGGTAAGCACTTCACTAATTCTCCCACTTGCGTGAAGAGGGCATTTGTCAAAGGCTTCAGAGGGAAAGAAAACTATTTCTTAATGATTTTGCCACCACAACACTTCTGTATTTTGCTATTGCAAATCATAACTACAGTCAAAACAACAAAACATTACAAAAGCCAAGGTGCAGGAAGTCAGTAAGTCATGGAAATCACTGTTTCTGTCTATTGGAAATGAAATGCCCTTCTCTGGTTTCAGTTTCTACTGTTGAGACTCAGATTGTATTTCAGGATATTCTGCTAATTCAATCACACTGTAAAATACATTAACACTATTCACCCCCAGAATGTTTTTCGTGTAATTTTAGGATTATAATGACACAAAGCAATCAAAGCAAGACCACTGACATACACAGCTAATGTTCTACAAGCATCTCATCACATCATCTTTAAGATTAATAACCCAAAAGGAACTTACACATTCCATTGCATTTTGCCTCTTACATCACACCCAGTGCAACAGCACAGAATGACAAGACTGGGATTTGTCATACGCAGCTCAAGCTTTCTCAGAAGGGAAAACCTGGTTGTCAATACCTTGTACTTAGTTACTGTCTTAATTTTTGACCCTGCTATCACATACTTTTATGGCACCAGAACAACTAAGAACTGTTCTTTCTGACCAGGTTTGACAGCACCTTTAAACTCTTCAGGGCACAACACGGTCTAGACTAAACATTTCTCTTAACCAATTGCTTCCTGCAGCAAGTAACTGAGGATAAGAAACCTGCTACTGAAGCATAGGCAAGTAATTCCACAGCTTGTTCTCATCATGCACTGTCCATGGAAAAGACATCTGTAGGAAAAACATTCCCAGTGGTCTGATAGCAACTGTTTCACTCTCTAGTCATCCTTACTCCGTCGCAGAGATATAGCTTTGCCTCTAGACTTTCCTACTGAAGAACACAGGCTTTTAACACAACGATCAGCATAATTTTTGGACAAAGTTAGTTGTTATCCCAACTCAAGAGTTACCATTACATTCAGGATAAAATACATTTGCAGGACTGAAGCAAGTTTTATATTCCTTCTCCAGCTTAGGACCATTTAAAGGAGTGACTTCAATCCTGGGCTTACAAAACAATCCCTGCATAGAGCTCTCAGGCTGACTGAGGGTATGGAAACCTCCCTGCTGTGGGTGGCAAAAGCCACAGGAGCACCTTAGCACAGTAACCTTCAGCTTGGAAAACCTTTACTTTTTACTAGCATGTATACATTTAAAATAAGTTCATAAGAACTGAAATGTAACAGCATTGCTACATGGTGGTCCTCACTATATGTTGCCAATTACAAAATGACAAAAAAGACAGCGAATTTCCATCTCTTAAAGAGAAAGCTGGCCCTGGATATCTGGAAACTCATTAAACCAGTAAAAGTTTGGTGGGTGGTTTTTTGTTGTTTTTTTTTTTTGTTGTTGTTTGTTTGTTTTTGGTTTTTTTTTTTTTTGCTGTTTTTTGTTTTTGTTTTGTGTTGTTTTTTAAGCAAAAGCAAACTTACATCAACAAATGGAGAATTTAATTAAAAACAGAGGGCACGGATGGATCCTGAGATTTTAAGAATCAAGTTACTTTGAAAAGGGGGAGAAAACCTTCAGTGGATAAAAAGTGTTTAGAGTCATAATGAAAACAAAAAAGTTCAAATGATAACTCTAAGTAATTGAAATGTGGAAGGGAATTTCAGAGGAAAAAAAAATTTAACAGAGAAACTCTGGTAATTATATATCCAATGATATTTGACACTATTTACACAACAACAAATATTTTTCCCCTCATTAGTGCAAATTCCTTCTCCTTCCGCAGTCTTTTAGCTTCTAAGAAACTCAGACATGATCACTGCATTGTCTTATTCCCCACATTGGGGCGTTATCATTTGCAAATCAGCCACTCCACGCACCTACAGGATGCCCATATTTGAGAGGAGGTACCTAAAAGACATGAGAGAATCCTGCTTCAGTGATGTAAAAGTCTAAAACCTTTATTCAACATAGACACTCACATTCTTTCTTTTTCTTTTTTTTTTCCTCCCAGAAGAAAATGACAGCTGAGAAAAGGCTACTTGCAACTGAAGATACATGACTATTTTCCACCTGCCAGTTTTGAATAACTGTTTCAAACAAGGACCATGTATGCATGCCAGTCCTCACTCCCAGTTATCCTGCCTTGGGTAAACCAGTCTTCACCCTTATACAGGTGAAGGTTTTCATGTTTTCATTCCTGAAATTGGTTGGAATCATTCACACAACATTTCAAGAACCTCTCAATTTTTATTGAATTTTTGAAAAATGTGGACCCTAAACTGCCAGACTGAAAGCAAGAGAATCACACACCACTTCTTCCCCACAGTTACTTAGCAAAGTTATTTGGTTCACTCTTACCCTATTCTGGAAATTCAGGGCACCATGAGTCATTATCCTCCCTTGCCAACTACAGTTTCAAAGCAGAAATCTTCATAAGTGGAAATTAAATATTTCTACAAATTCATGCTTCAAAAGCCAAGAGAACTGTTTCTCAGAGTGCTTCTTGACATGATACTCAGCAAAATCCTCAGCATAATCACTGCACAGGAATCAGAAACTGTAAGCCTATTCCAGACCTGTCACTTTTGTTTCTGAGACAGAAAAATACATTACTCACACAGCTTCTGCTGCCACTGAAGTCAAAGACAAATTCTCCACTGGATTGAACAGGCACAGACCCACAGTTATATCATAGAGCAGAAATACTGTAAAAGAGCAGTAATCCTCCTAAGGAGAAGAGACATACATAGTCACTGCTCTTTTCCAGCTATTCTAAAAGGTAGAGCTTCATAAAATAGAAAGATAAGCAGTAATAGGATGAAAAGCTACTCTTCTTGTATGAGGAAATAAATTAAATCTTCCTAAAATTAATTTACTTTCTCTATTTCTGCTAAATAAATAAACAATACAACAGCAGAACAAGATGGGCTTCTTCTAATTATTAACTAATTAACACTACTAATTAGTGTTTAGCAGCAATTATAATTATAATCATATCCCTGTGAGGCTACTGAGGCTGCCACATCAGATGAATTGTAATGTTCCCTCTCCCTCAACAAACTTAAATCAATACCACATCAAGTCTGATAGGGTCATTTCATGAAAAGTGATCAGAGAGTCACCTTTAATTTCTGTGATAAACTGAGAAATTCAAAAGCCTTTTGATTTGTTGGAAAAGAAATACTAAAGCACCATTCTGAATTATGGAATCAGTAAATGAAGATCCTTGCTGTCCCACCTGGCCATCATTCTTCAGGTTTTCATTTGAACTAATCACATAAACAATGCCAAAGCCAATATTTGAAGGCTTTGTGCAACTAGCATGTTTCCATTAAAAGACAAAAAAATGAAATAATTTAGGACAAGAAGGACCTTTGTTGTCCAGTCCCCCATTACTCAGTTTACTCAGTACTCCCCTACTGCTCAGTTTGCTCATGGTCTGTTCTATCCAGGTGTTGAATACCTACAAGTATGTGGATCCTATCCTATGGGTCTATGTTCCAGTGCTTGATCATTTTCACAGGAAAAAAATACTTTCCCTTACGTCAGATAGGAATGTCTATCACTGCATCTTAAGTTTCCCATACAGGAAGAGACATCAAATACCCTCCATATCTCAAGGTCTGGATGTCAGCACTCTCTCATGTAGACTGTCTCATTGAGGCCTCTAACGTGCCAAGTCACTCCAGCCAGTGCTGGAGATCACGGCCCTTCTCAAGAAGTCCCATGTTGTCTGGAACATAATTTCTGGGCTATTTTGAAATCCTGCTAACTGCTGCTACAACTGGTGACTCTGTGCTAGTTGTAAACTGGAAGATCAGCTCTTACACAGCCAACTGAATGGTGTTTGACATTTCCCAAGCAGCAGTCAGCTGCAACTGTAGCATTTCCTCTTCAAGAAAGAGGCAACAGCAGATCTCTGTGAGAGCTGACAGAAGGCCTCCGGAAGCAACCAGCCAGAGCTCCCAGCCAACGCAACTCTCAGATGTTCCGCGAAGGTCTCTCTAGAAGAGCTTGAAAACTGCTGCAATAGCTGCTGCCTCTCTGCTAGCCATCTCTGTTTGCTGAACTGTTCCAAGCTCCAAGCCCTCATGGACAAATGATCTGCACATTTTTCAAAGAAAGGAAGAGCTTTGAACTCTTTGAGAAGCATCTTTAAAAATACACAGTCATATGGTAGTTGGAACAGAGCTGTTCTATGTTTAGTAACAAAATATAAACATGCCAATAAAGCATCTGGGAAGAGTCTGAATGATGCTGGTAAATATCTAGACCCATGAACCCAGCCAATGCAACCACACAGGACACAGGCGATAAAGCAAACAAGAAATTAATCTAAAGAATGAGTAGAAAAATACTGCTGCAAACCAGTCTGGTTTACACAAGACCACACTTGACCATTTCTTGAGAATAAGTGAGAAATATGGAGAAGATGCTGAGCAGATAAAATCTAACATAAGTTTGGCAAGGATCTAAGGTACGTATTCATATACAGGTCTGGGCTTCACACACGTAATAAACATATACAAGAGGAGTACTCTTATCAGTACTGTAATAATGAAAACAAGTTATAAGCACACAAAATTGAAAGAAAACAGAATTTAAAGCATCCAGAGGTCTGATTTGAGAATACAACTGTTGATGCTTTCAACACCAGAAGATAAAGCACGACAGAGCTGAGTCTCACAGCAGCTTTTGTTGTTGTGATTAGCTTTAAAAATGGTAGAAGGAATCACATAAGGGAGAGAAAACCCACTGGTAAACACCAGCTTTTGATCTGCCCTAGCCAATTATCTTGTTTTATTACAATTTTTGTGTGTGTTTTTCTCACTACAATTATCATAAATACTAAAAGCAATAAGGAAATAAATCTTGAAGTTTAAGTTTCTCATTCTGCAAGAAAAGTTGACAGGTAGAACAGACACGTGTGGAGCTATGACTTGTTCCTGTTCCCTGGTCACCAGCTTCTCCCTACCTCTTTTCCATTAAAAATATATTCTTCTCCATCTGTTATGCTAATTCCAGGAGGAAATCAAATGTACATTTTCACTAGTGAATAAAGCTCTGATCCTACAATTAGTTAAGCACAACCTTAATTTTATGCATGTGAGTCATTCCATCAGCATTCCCATATGCCAGAGACTTTGTGGGACTGATGCCTAAAATGAAACCATCAAGAATGAACTCCATTTCTAAGTTGCAGAAATGGAATTGAAAAGTACATGAAGAACTGAGATACTAGACAATAAATCCACAGAATAACACAGGAGAAGGAAGTGGTATAAAAAAAGGGGGGGAAAGGAGAAGTTCAATAATTCCTTATTGTGAAAAAACAAAAACAAAAACAAAAAACATGTAAGTGTTGATGTTAATAATTAAGAATTTTCATTCTTCATACCCCAAAGTTAGTACTTCTCCAACACAAACATGGCAAAATGCCTCATTTTAAGGAGTACATGCCAGACTTTGGAGTGAACTCGGCCTGCTTTTGGCCAGTGCAGTGTGATAAATTTGGTGCATCCTTCATTCTGGCCCCATACGTTAAAAGTAGGTTTAAAACCAATCCTATTCTGCATATGCAAAACAAGAAACAAATTTCAGGGACTTGTAGTATTAATGAAAATCACAAATGCATGCTCAGTACATTATATTTGAAAAACACCTGAAAAATCTTAACTAAATAGCTAAAACTAAATATAATGAATTAATACACTAATGAATTAATCATATGAATCATGTGTTACTTAAAACTGCTACAGTATTTTAGCAATGGAACAGTTTGTTCTGACAGTGGTAACTGCTAGTTCTATCACTGGAACACAAGCCAAAATCAGACTGGCAGCTTATTAGAAGACGGTAGAACAAAATTTAATAGTTTAGGGTAAGATCTCAATACTGACATTATTGAACACATTTAAAAGAAATGGGCCCAGAACATCACTTCCAACCTGGTAAAAGACAAGTTCATTGCAAAACACTCTAAAGTAGATGAGACTTATTAATTGGAACAGAATCTCACACCATTAGCATTTCCACAAAGTAGTTTATAGAATTGCGTATCTTTTCCGATACGCAAAAAACTTAAACTATTTTAATATGCTTTAAAGCACATTTTCTCTAAACTCAGTGCACACTCATCATTTACCATCATAGGCTGTATCCAAGGTCATTGTCAGAAGGGAGGAAGTCATTTCTCCACAGGTATCACTGCTCTGTATTTCCAAAGTACCCAAGGCTTATCTCCTTTAAGTTTGTAAATATGCTACTCTGAGTCTCCGGCATCTGGGGATTAGTCTGAATTGAACTCATGAAGCAAACACTGGTTAATTCTGTTTCTCCTAAGCAGATTAGTTGGAATAAATAAATAAATAAAAGTATTATTTGATTTTACAAGAGGAACTTCTAGTACCAAAATATGAATTTAAAACGTACAGTGGGCAAATATTTACCATGCCCTCTTCTCACAACATTCCTGCCAGTAAACTTATCCCTGATGATATTCGTCTCCTGTAAACACTGGAAAAGCAATTTCAGAATTGTTATTCCACTGCATATTCACTAGCTGTTGCTGGAGGTATTTCGTTCAGCTCTAATTAGCACAGCTAATAAGATCAATATTTTCATTACTGAATGTTGCAGTAAGGCAAAACATGCTTAAAAACTTATATTTACAAACATGTAAGTTCTTCTATTCTAGTTTTCTATTGATATAGGAAAAACCCTTAAAACTAGAGGAATTATTTTGGTGTGTCTTTCTGATACAGACAAAAAATAAAATTAAAATATTTATATGATTTGGTGGTTTTGATAAAGGAGGTATCATTTTTCCAGTTGTTTGGATAGAACTATATACAGGTGCACATTGGCTTTTCCAGAAGAAATAAGCACAGAATTTTGAATCACTCTCACAGGTCTCAGTGTTGACCATCACATTCTTTGCACTCTTCTACCTTAATAAATAAATTAAAAAACAAAAAACAAAAAAAAAACAGAAAAATGGAACAAACAAACAAACAAACAAACAAAAAACAGAGGCACGGCAATCTGGTGGCAATGTTTAAAGTAGAAACTAAAGGAAAAGAAAAGAATACAACTGCAGCTGGCAAAGAGTGCTAGGTCTGAGGAAACACCACAGCAGCCCTCGATGTTCCTGCCCCACAGGGTAGGAGCATCAATCCCTGGGGCTTTCTGCAGCTCTTCCATCTGCAGGGAGCATGTTTGTGCTGCTGACAACAACACATCAGCCTCCACCTTCTTTGGATATTGTGGCTACTGGAGCAGCGCTAAGAAAAGGGCAGTAAAATACACACATCAGCCCTCCAGATACTTAGATATCTAGGCTTTGTTAGTTAGCACTCTTTGTTTCTAATAATGTTCCTGAGCCTTAAAACTCTTTTTTTTTGTTTTCAGTTTTTTTTTCCCTGACATTTTTCTCATCTTTTTGTAAAAGAAAGCTTTTTTTTTTTTTTCCACTTGAAAAACACTCTTCTATCCATTCACCAACCTCTCTTAATGAGCTGAGAATTCACTCTGCCTCTCCCTCTGCATATATGTCAGTCAGGAAATTGTCACTGTAAAGCATCCTAAAATAATTCTGTGCTCATGTTGAGTGATTTCCAAAACTAGGCCTGCAGAAAAATATGATCAAATATCAGATGTTGTATAATTAAGCAAGACATAACAGGGACTAAAATACAGATCTAGGTGCTTTATTAAGCACAAGGCTAAAAGCACAGGTTGTCAAAGCAAGAAAGTGCATTATATTGCACAGCTTGTAACATAAAGCTATTTCCTCAGGCAACACATCTTGCACCCGTTGAGGTTTTGCCACCCATTGTGTCCACTTGAATTAGTTTTCACCATTTCCCTGACTTCCTTCTCTACCCAACTAGCTCTACTTCCCCTCCAGCTGACACACTAAACTTGCAATTTTCAGCATCAGAGCTGAGAGAGAGATATTCAAAAATCATAAAAGAAGAGACAAATTTGGGGTAACACTTCTGGAAAAAAAAAAAGTGAAAATGCACATGAATCATGCTATGCAGTTTTGCAAGCATACTCAGTTTATAGTTGGCTACTACGAACTCTCAGAAAAAAAAACAGTTCTTTTAAGATGGCAACTGTAGCAGCATGGCCATCTTAATCTACTGTACAAACATGGAGTACTACTTTAAGACACAGAGGAAGGATGTTTAACAGAAGGAACATAAAGACAAGCCATTTGGGGATGTAATCAGCTCAGTAAACTTCATATATTTATTTTCTAGCAGATGCGAATGCAAGCAGTAGGCTTAGAATTATGGGAGTCAGCATGTGTGTGGCTACTTTACAGATTCAAATGAGATAGTATGTTCTGCTTCTCCATTAGAAAAGAGCTGGATAAGTGTTAGGAGAAGAGAGGGTGGGGACAAGGGGTTACTCAGAAAACCTGAAACCAAACATGTAGATAAAAACAGCCTCCAGTGGACTCTACATCAAGCCAATTCAACTCAACTTCTCAATTCACTTGTTTGAAAAATGGAGTTTCGATTTCTTGTCTGGACATATCGTTACAGAGAGATGAATTCTTTCTATATGTGGCAGCAGCTCTTTCCTCTTCCTCTTTCCATGAAATAGAGTGGTATTTAGGAAAATAACAAAGACATTCTTTGCTAAATGCAATCCCTTGTCAACGTGTGCCAGGAAGCCCCAGGAATTCATCAGTCACCAGCACTATCTCATAAAGTACAAAATTGCAGCTAGTCTAAATTAGGACAGCAGGAGAACACTGCGTAACCCTATTGAAGAGCTCAATCTAAAGACTGTACTGAGAATAATTGAGATTTACAATGCATCATTTCCCATTTTCATTATGTCACACAATGGACTTACAGGCTGTTGCATCCCTCCTTTTTACAGTCTCTGTCACTAGATGTCACTACATCAAAAACTTAATGTCAAGTGCAGCCTGTGAAAGACAGTAATAAATTGAAGTCCTTCATATTTTATAAGTCCATTTGTCATACATTCCAGTGTGTTTTTAAACGCTGTTGCAAATGTAAAAGAGAGCAAAAGTAGCTGGCCATTCTTATCACAAGCCAAACTGTTGCATTGCCAGACACCTTCTGAAAAATAGACAACAATTACTAGACATACATTTGTGACAAAGACAGTAAAACCAGGAAGCAAGAAAATATGCAAACATAACAAGTTTTGATTGTAATTTTAGTACTGTATTTATTACATCTTTAAAAACCCTGGTATTTATGTGTGCACACATTGCGTATACGTGTATATACACACATACACACACACACATATATTTCATAGAATCATAGAATGGCTTAGGGTGGAAGGGGCCTCAAGGATCTTCAAGTTCCAACCCCCCCACCAGAGGCAGAGTTGTCAACCACTACATCAAGTACTAGATCAGGCACTACTTCCATACTAGGAAAGCCTTAGTTCCTTGCTAAATTGAGTGAGTAAAGGTGAGTACATACCATGCAGTGGTATTATAGGAGAATCCTCTGATAATGGACAGTCAGAGAAAGTGAAGGTAAACTAAGATTTTATTGCTCAGGTCTAAAGGGCTCAATTAATGCTGCAGGCAATGTCTAGACTGGAGACCGTAACTGTGATTGGAAGGGGAAGCGAATTTTCCTCATCTCACAGAGTTCCTAGTGAGGGTCTCAATAGTCATGTTTTATAAAGGAAAGCTGGAATTCATCCTATATTCAAAAAAGCCACTGCAACTCTACTCCAAATTTTTGGCCACAGAAACAAAGCCAGCATCATACTCTTACATTCTTAGAGATATAAAAAAGACTCAGAAAACCTGAAACTCAGAATTTCCAGAAACAGCTGCCAAAAGTTTCATGTTTGTTTATTTATTTGAAGCAGTCTGTGTCTAATAAGCAATGCATCCTCCTAAGCCGTCCAACTAAATCAAAACAAAACATCCCAAATGCATCCTTTTCCTTCCTCATGCCCACCTCCATTCAGAAGAAAACTTGGATCTGCCAACAATGGCAGTAAAACCAAGAAAAAACACACAACCAAAAACATTCCTATCACTACACTTTTACTTTGTTTCTGCTTTACTTTGATTCTGCTAGTTAAACTTCACTCAATCAGTTACCATTTATTGGTTCATTTATCTCCTAGCCTCTACAGAGTACTATCTCCACAATCAAATACAAAAACATGAAATACTGAAACTCAGTAAGAGCAACACAAACATTGTTAGGAAGGGACTGTACTATTCAAAGGTCAAGTGAAACATTATTTGCAGGCAAGTGACAGTCAAAAACCTACCATATTGTGCTTCCATTATAGAGGTTTATATTCTATGTTATGATGAAATATAACTAGAGTTGCTCTGGAATTTCTCCTCATTTACATCAAAGTAAATCAGCAAAGGTTTGGATCATAGGAATTGATGACTGAGCTTAGTCATATCACAGAGGGGTACTTGTGCAGTCTTTAATCAGAGAGAGCTTAGTTCTTTCTTTATATATAAACTCTAGATCTTAGGGGATACAATTTCTGTTCCCTCAGTGAATCACGGCTTGAAGCTTGCTTAATTCTACTACAGCATGCATCTCATGTAATGGCTTCCCTGCAGACAAAATTTCTACCCAATGTACTAGGCTATTTCAGAATGAAACCACTCTTGTTTGCCTGAATTGGTTGGTATGGTACATAAATAGCTACACTCACCTAGTGATTTCTTTAAATGCTTGTTTTCAAATGCTTAAATTATTTTTGGTTTTGTTAAAGTTAGAAAAAGGTTAGGTGGGCAAGGAACGTCTAAGCTTTGAAGCAGATTTCTATCAAGCACACATATAAACCGGGGGCATGTTAACCAACAGAAATAGGAGTTGCATATTAAAAATTAGATGACCAATTGCAATTTCTAGGACTGGTAGTACTATTTTAACTAGACACAGAAGCATCCAAGTGAGAAAAAATCCAAAACCAGCCAAAGCACAAAAGAACAGTGTAAATCCTCAGATGGCTTTGACATATAAGTGTATTAATTTTCAGATAAGCCATGGACTTTGGATACAACATCTGATAGTAGAATGAACAGAACTCAGCAGTGGAAGAGAAGAATTAGTAGTGCATTAAGCAGTTCTGTTCCAGTCTGATGGAATCATGTGTTTTTACTGGCCACCTGGCATGTCAGCTTAATATGAGAGGGTATCAAATGAGAAAAATGAAAAGCTAACATCTACACGTGCATGGTCTTAATGAAATAGTAGGGTAGAAAAGCTGTCCTGCATCACTATTAAATAACTATGAGAAATAAATTACCTTGATAAGTAGTCTCATAGGGTTTATTTATCACAAGTATCCACAAATTTAAGTGTTTCCACTAGCAGAGGGTTTTCATTCAAAGACAGTTCATACTTGCAGGCTGCATCCCATTCCCTAGCATAGTAAGTACTCTTTTGCAATTCCTCAGTATCCTGGAATCAAACAAAATCTAGATATCTGATCTTCGGCATATATTCTCAGAAGATCTCAACCTATCAAGTGTTTTCTCTCCTGGTACTGCATAATTTGGTTTCCAGGTTTTATATAACAACTGAATAGTTAAAAGGTCACTACTCTCACCTTTAGTCCAAAGGAAAATACCTTCACAGGTTATACAGGGTTATACTCTCAAAGCTCTCCCCTCTCTTTCCATCTCCATCATGGTTCATGGCGAGGGACTCTGTTGAAGGTTCTAGAATCTGTTACAGGGCTGCTTGGTACGTGGCCAAAACCTTTAATTATATTTGGTCCTAAATGACCTTCAGAACTCCATAAGTCCCAGATTCCTAGGCTATAAGGGTATGTTTAGAGCACGCAGTGGAAAGTGTTGCAGGAGACCATGAAGGCTGATCACTGACAATTCAAGCGTTATTTCCATCTGAATGTTATGACACACGAACAACAGCAGTATCCTGAATCCTCAGTTTGAGAAGAAAGCACCCAGCTGAGGCCTGGCCCGCACTGTGGTGTTGGGACCCTTGGACAGCAGCACTGTCCTTTGCCTGAGAAGCTGCCTTTGTACCCAATCTCCTCCTTGGTGCTACTAAGCACGTGATGTATGCCTGAGGATTTGCCATTACAGTGTATGGCTTCATAGCTGTTTGGCCACAAGTTTGATTATTTGGCCCCACAGTACCCAGTATCTCTTGTTCTGGAGTTGTTACAAACATCTGGCTTAACTAATCTTCACATACGATACAGACTTGACCAGTGTCTCCAAGAGGGCTGATAAGCCTTACTTAGGCAGAAGTCAGGGATGACATTTTAAAAAATAGGTGCCTGTTTTCTCACCTTTCTGCTTGGGAAAGTTCAGATGATTATTGTGTTAGAAAATAAAGCTCATAAACGCCTTTATTCTGTCAATATCCAGCCTTCGATTCAGCTATGCAAAACCAAAAATAAGAAAAATGTATCAAGTTTGTCAGTGCGCCAATTGGTTTTTCTTTCTGACCTTTTCTTCATTTTCCAATGACTGCCTTCTTTCATATGTTAATTACATCTAGAACTAGATTTTTAATTAAGGTGCCTAACAATCGGATAGGCAATTAGGGCTTTAACAAACACCTCATAAGCTAAGTATATCACTCTATTGATGAGTTAGGCATATAAGTGCTTTTGAAAATCTGTCAGACATCTATATTCAGCTTAAAGCATCTAATGACCTTAAAAGTTATCTCTCAGGTTCTAAATAGCATTACAAAGCCTTTTTCTTTTTTATAGATACATGCTATGAACATATACAGATGGAATATTGTGGACCCTCTCTCAAGCAAGAACCACAAACATTTAAAAACCTGTACAAAAAACACCACCCCTTCAAGCCCCATAAACTTTCTAAGGAAATTAACTGTCCTGTAATCCTGCTGGTAGAAAATGAGTGCAAGTTGCAAACCGTACTCCAAAGCATGGTAGAAAGAGTAATTGGCTTCCCTCTCAATCTTAAAGTTCTTGACCTTTTGCTCCTCATTAGGGACATAAAACATTGGGAAAACAGTTACATTTGTCATATTTCTTGTAAAATTATACAAGTAGAAACTGAAATGATTTGGAGTCAGTAAAATGAATTGGAAAGGCCCCCTGTGAGGAAATGGCTAAGAAAAAAATCTTTAAATCCTCTTTAGCAATAGATATGCCACATGCACTTGTATGATGCACTTCAAAGTATTAAAATGTTAACAAAGTGAAATTATAAGCAAAGCTATAAAATTTAAAGATGTTAACAGATGTGTTACTGTTCTTGTATTTAAGACACGTGCCCTGGTAAAAACAATGGTGATCATACAATCATTTGACTTAAGAGACTACATTATACCTACTCTTCTACCTACAACTCATTACTGGCTATAGAGAATCAGAGCATATTGTCCCTACACATTTCTACTCATAGAACTCCTTCTGATTTCAGTGGTATTTAAATTTAAGCTCAGGATGACAAGGAGAATATCATATTGAGCAGTTCCTACATCTGTTGACAAAATTGTTTAACTTGTTGGTAAGAGATAACAATTTATGAACTTCAAGCCCTAGGATTTAAGAGGTAAATAACGTTATATAAGATTTGATTGCTAATTTCAGACACATATATTAATATGTGCATGAATACAGATATTTGTGTTGGCTCTGTAAAAAAGTGATATTGATAAAAATAATGTAGTTCAATATTTAACACTAAAATAACTGATATGCCAGCACTGAAATGGTGCACTTCCAAAACTGCAATACTGTATCTCTTGAAGGTGACTCAGCACATGAATTTCATGCTGTAAATCAACAGTGAAACAAATGCAGTCATCATTGTGAAGGTGCATGAGAGAGAACTCCAGTCAAGGGTGTAAGAGTAATTGCCACTTCAGTCTCTCACTCTTGACTAATTTTCAATAGCTGGTCAGTTTCTCTGTCTGTGGAAGCTTAAGCAATAAGGCAAGCAGAAAATAACTGAGCGTGAGAGTTTTCCACATATGTCAACTACTAATTCTACAAATATAAGTTGGAATGAAGGATAAGATGTAGATATCTAGCATGGCATGAGGGAGGCAAATAATTTTAGATAAGAATGCAATAATCAGAGATGTCATCTCATGCAAAGCATCAAAATATTTAGGAAATCTGCAAAAGAGCTGAGCACATTTTTGACCTGTACAGAATTTATAGTAGCATATTTGAAATTTCACAAGGAAATTCCACAGCAGGCACATTTGATAATTATGACTTAAGAATGAAACCAGAGAGAGAAGCAGAAATGACCTAACTTCACTGTAGATTCTCTCATTCATATTTCTTTATTTACAGCAAACAAGTATAATCTTTGTACTCATTGGCTGACTCAGGAAAACTTCACTCCATTTCTTTGGGAATCCAGACCCTTGCAAGTGAGGAACAAGTATAAAGTGATGAACTGAGATACTGACATCTTTTCCAAAAATAGTTTTTCAACAAACTTTGATATCCAACTTC
Organism: Lagopus leucura; assembly: GCF_019238085.1. Classification (NCBI taxonomy): domain Eukaryota; kingdom Metazoa; phylum Chordata; class Aves; order Galliformes; family Phasianidae; genus Lagopus; species Lagopus leucura. The sequence goes on from NW_024962274.1 coordinate 8,709,991, forward strand.
TTTGCTATTCTGTTGACGTCCGTTTAACGGTACAGAAAGCTTTCCAGAATATATCTTTTGCCATTTTGCCATTTATTTATTTATTATTAATCAATGTGTTTTTTAAACTTCTGTATTCCCTGATTATGAAATAAGGCTTCTGCACATCAAAGATTTCTAAGAACTTTAGAATTTTTCAATGTTTGATAATAGAATTCATTAATAAAAGTTAATGCTTTCAACTATAATATTTTAAACACACAGCTGCTTAGGTAACGCAGGTTGTATTTTTAATACAATATCTTTTTGCTACCAGGAAGAACTGTCCTTTACTGATCTTTAATGTCAACAAGTCATGGTTCCAATACTGTGGTTACAGACCTCCAGCGTAGAAACATTCTCCTTGTCTGGCCTTGTAATTTTTTTGCCAGGGACTCCATACATTAAGTTGGTTCATTTCAATTGCCCTGAGAGTTTCTTGCTCACTAACTAACAGGGAGCTTGATGCATCATTACTTGAACGTAGCAAAAGATTAAGCTGTAGGATTCGCTATTAAATAAATCACTAGTTCTGTTCTTAACAGATGAATTCTTATATTTATCCACACATCAGCAAGGTCTTTACATTTTAAGTGTTATTCGTAATGAATCTATTTTTGAGTTTGATGCAGAAATTTCTGTAAAATAAAGAGTAATTTCTAACAGTTTAGCTGTATACACACAAAAACAGAGACAAGGTGTAGCTGTAAATTTTCTTCTCAAACACACACAAAAAAATATCAGCACAGAGAACGTACAAATTCAAAAATGCCAAGAACAATTTTGTTTGCATGTTTTGAAATAGCCTGGCTCAACTAAAACAGCATGTGGTACAATCCTACAGTGCATTAAACTGAGGGTTGTTTGAAGATCCAAAAGCTGTACCTTGCTTTTCAGTCTATAGAGCTCTGATCAGAAACTTCAAAACGGCTAATGAATTATATTCCAGTCCTTTATAAAGAGTTTAGAAAAAAAGCTGTTGGATTACATATGAATCTCACACTGTATGCATTCTCATCAACTGAATTCCCAGACTACATACTTTTCTCTATACTTTGCATATTCTTTGTTTAAAGTTTCTAATTACCACATGCAGGTTTTCTTCTCACAGCAATTCAAGCTAGGAGAGGCTATCTTAAACATGTTTTTAATAATAATCCCTTTTTCTCTTCAGCTCTGTATGTTGATATCACAGTTTATGCAACTCCTAGAAAGTGATTAACTCAGGCAATATACCTTGATCTCTTTGAACTACAATTCATAGAGTCATAGAATCACAAGGTTGGAAAGGACCTACAAGATCATCTAGTCCAACCATCCACCCATCATCATTGCTATCACAACCTACTAAACTGTATCTAGTAGTTTCTCACCCAGATGCCTCTTGAACACTGCCAGGGACTGCGACTCCACCACCTCTCTGGGCAGCCATTCCAGTGCCTGACCACTCTCTTAGAGAAAAGGTTTTTCCTTTTTCCTCCAGTTAACATCCTCCAGCTGTTTCCCTATTCTCGTGCATCTCCTCATATACACTTCTTCCTAAATTTTAAGGATTATGAGCTCCTCAATTATTGTATGTATTACTGAAAATGATTTTATATATCTGACAGGGTTTAGAATAATTCTAGTTACCAAATCCTACAATTGATCTAGAGCCAGAATACAAGAATGACAGAGCATAGACACCATGAACAAAGTCTCTTTCCCCCACTGCTTTGCTGCACCTACTCCCACCTGCATATACAATTACTTCAACAGCAGAGACTGCAAATTATTTCCTACTTCTTGGCAAAAAGGGAAAACAGAATCACACAGAATCACAGAATCACCCGGGTTGGAAGGGACCCCAAGGATCATGTAGTTCCAACCCCCCTGCCTAGCAGGGCCACCAAACATACACATTCAGATCAGGTTGCCCAGGACCCCGTCCAACCTGGCCTTAAACACGTCCAAGGACGGGGCATCCACAACCTCCCTGGGCAGCCCGTTCCAGGGCCTAACCACTCTCCTAGTAAAGAACTTCCCCCTAACATCCAACCTAAATCTTCCCTCCTTCAACTTGGATCCATTTCCCCTCGTCCTGCTGTTGTCAGCCCTTTTGAAGAGTTTACTCCCCTCCTGGGTGTAGGTTCCCTTCAGGTATTGATAGGCTGCAATGAGGTCACCCCGCAGCCTTCTCTTCTCCAGGCTGAACAAGCCCAACTCCCTCAGCCTGTCCTCATAGGGGAGGTGCTCCAGCCCCCTGATCATCTTAGTCGCCCTCCTCTGGACCCTTTCCAAAATCTCTATGTCTTTAAAACGATCTTGTACTAAATTAGATTCCATCACAAAAAAACTTGTTTTACAATATATTTGATTTCTTCCAAAAACTTCAGCCATTATCTATGTCTAGGAAAGAAAATTAGTCATTTCAGTTGTAAAAAGCACTGATTATCAAATCATATTACCAATATACTTGGCAGCCTACCTCTCAAGCAACATATTTGTAGTCGAGTCTTCATATGCATTGTGGTTCAATGGACTGAAAGTCCTGGCTGTCCGTTTGATCTGCTGACCTCGAAAGCCAGCTCCCATCTGAATTGCCATTTACAATTTACATTTTCTTTAGGGCAGAACTGATCTCCAAAGGCAACAAATGAATTAAATTAGATTAGTAAATTACTGTTCCCACGACCAAGTTAAAAGACAAATAAGTAGTTAAGTGAGAATCTGGTAATAATATTGCATCACAGGGCATCCTGGTTATTTCCTTGTGGAATTCAAACAGCAAGATTTCAAAGAAAATATTTTCTCACCAATACCCACGGAAGTTTTCTATGAAATGCATACATCTATTTTGAATAGAAAGATTGTAAATCTGTCTCGTACCAAAATAAGCTTAAAATGCAAAGTTAAAGACAGCCTATTTTAATGTCAGTGTTACGATCAATTGATGTTCTCTTGACAGAGAGGTTCTTAGTTCCAGCTAAATGCATTAGAAATTATAGTCTAGCAGGGCTGGTTCTTAATTTAAATATGTTTTCAATAATTCAAACTATATTTTGATTAATTAAACTTTATTAATGGAGCATTACAGAGAGTCTCTGTGGGATCATGCTACATTAAAACGAAGAAGCTTTTAATACAGACTTTTAACATTTTCGAAGTAAATACTCATATAGGTCTTCAGTACTGCACAATTCAGTTATATGCACAGGTTAGAAATGACGGAATATCCTTTTCATAGGGCTGTCTCATGCCTCTGCCCTCAGTGATTGCATGGCACAGTCAAGTAATTCTCAGAATGAAATGTTCTACAGACAAGATGACCTATAATGCAGTAGGTTATGGGCCACAAAAGATGGCATATAAATAACTTATAATGCAGAATACATGGAAAAGTATCTTCACTTTTATTTGCTGTCACATGCCAAGGGCAGAAGCACCTTCATTTGTAAAAACGATTAAGCATAGTTTATATGTACACCCAGATACTAATATGTAATAAAATAAGAAAATACTATGTTTATAAAATTCCTCTCACTGGCAAGCAAGCATTTGGCAGCAAGAGCTCCACAATGGATAAATTCTTAATGATGGAAAGTAGGCTAACACTGAAATTCTGCTGGCATATGACCTTATTTTCTTTCTCTTCATTCCTTAAACCAGTATATTTTTCTCCAGAACGGCTACATAAACTCGTGTCCCACACAGAAGACAAGCCAGTACAAAGCCCTGGCCTAAACTCCATCTAAAAATGACATTTCTGATTCAAGAACATTAAAAAAAAAAAAAAAAAAAAAAATCAACATGACATATAAAATCTTTATTGTCAGCAGCCATACAGTTCAGAGTGAGTTCTGTAATCCCAGTGTGAGACCTAGAGTGCACACAGGAAGCTGGATTCAATTTTTCACTTAATTCCAGAAGTTATCCATTATCCTTCTTACTGTGAAAAAGGTTACTTTTCCTTGGCAAGCTCCTTGCTACGCAAAGCTAAACTTGGGTCTCAGTCACAAAAGACCTGTCAGTAGACATTAAATTATCTAATTGCAACTGAAGAAGTCATATTTAAACTATGAATGACACAAGTCAAAATCCATTCTTAAAATAACCCTGAGCGATACACATACTTCCTTTTTCTGCTACTGTCTCATATATGCATATGCAGTGTGAATCATAACTAAGGCCTGTGAAATGGTACATACTTAGTATTTTATGGTTTAATTGGAGATGTGGCTAGACGCAATGCAAGAAATGCAAGTTAATGGCTCCATGTCCAGGTGGGGGCCAGTCACAAATGATGTCCCTCATGGTGAGTTTTGGGACCAGCACTCTTCAAAATCTTTATCAGTGATGTAGATGATGGGATCGAGTGCACTCTCGGCAAGTTTGTGGATGACACCAAACTGAGTAGTGCAGTTGATATGACAGAAGGAAGGGATGTCACCCAAAGGGATCTGAACAAACTTGAAAAGGGGGGCCCACATGAACCTAATGACATACAACAATACCAGCGTGTTGCATTTGGGTCAGGGCAATCTCAGATATATATACAGACTGGAAGAAGAACTTAAGAGCAGCCCTGCTGAGAAAGAGTCCTGAAAAACTTAATGTGAGCCAGCATGGTACACTTGCAGCCCTGACAGCCAGCTGTATCCTGGGCTGCATTAAAAGAGTAGTGGCAGCAGGGTGAGGGAGGGGATTGTCTCTCTCTACTCTGCCCTCATAAGCTTTATCTAGAGTTCTGCATCCAGGCCTGGGGCTCCCAGCACTAGAAGGATGCAGACAGAGCTATTGGTGCAGGTCCAGAGTAAGGCCACAAGGATGATCAAAGGGCTGAAGCATCAGCGTTAGGAAGACAGTCTGAGGGAATTGGAATCAAGTGCCTGATTTAGCAGCTGGCAGCCCTGCCTGCAGCAGGTGCATAGGACCTAGAAGATCTCTGAGATCTCTTCCAACTCAAGCCACTCTGTGGTTCTATGAAAAATAAAACCATGCAATGAGGATTACATTTTTTTAAAAGACAACAATTTCAGTGCACAAAGTTCTGTTCACCATTAACAACTGCAGTGAAATCTTACACAAAAAGTAGATCTTAGTTATCAGTAACACAAAGCACTACCTTGCTGAAGAAGTAATATTAGCTAATTGACTAGTTGTTTGAGAATGTCTGTTGGTTTTGCTTCTAGTTGCTTGTATATGGACTAACTTCTCATTTTTGCTCCAACTGCATGCAAGGAAATGGTTGTAAGGGTCTTACTAGAGGCCATGTCTTTCCCCTCATCCTATCTTGTCATTCTTACAGTCTGTATTTTCCCCTAAACTAACTCCTACTATATTTGGTACCCTTTAAGCACAGACAGAATGAAGGTTATGTTTAGCCAACAGAAATTCAGCTCACATTAGTAAAGCATTGGTTTAACAGAGATAAGTTAGCAATCCTCCCCCCCTCCTCCATCTCAGTGATACCTCATTATTGCAGAGACCTGTGCTTTTTTTTTTTTTTTTGTATGTACACACCAGCAGTAAGTCTCAAATGACTGAACATGCTTATTTGGTGTTCCGATGAACAGAGGTATTTCAAAGAATAGCTTTTTATTATTCCAATAGGATTTTATTTACCTATTTATATATGATTTAACCCCCATAGCTCTTTCCAGTCTTCCATCATTTTCCTACCGTGGAACGCACAGCACCACCCATCAAGGCCAATTTCCACTGCCTATTTACTCCCTATTGTAAAGGACCAGGGCTGAAGTCCTTGCAAACTTAACGGCAGGATCACATACTTACAGGGACCAGAAGTTGCACAGAGAATCCAAATCATTGAAACCATACCGAAGGCCTTAAAGTCATTTCATTTGTATAAACATTTTAAGAATACAATCTGTAGATGTTTCTCTATACTGTTTATGACTGCTTATGCTAACTCTACTTCTCAGTGCACACATTAATTTCACAACACTAAGTTCTTAGAACAGGTTGAAATACATAACCTTCAGAGTGTGAATGAAAGCTTTAATACATACAATTCTTTTTAATTTGCTTGGATTTTTTTTGTCATTGTTTGGTTAGTCGGTTTCTTGTATTGATATGGATCAGATGCAAATTTCACAACCCAATCCAGCTCTGAACCTATGATGTCTTAGAGGCGTGCAGATTCAGGCTTTGGTTTTGTCTGACTTCTGTAAGTTTTTAAACAGTTTTCTTACTGAAACCAGCAGAAAAATATAGAGATCAGTTTTTAATTAGAGTATGTTTTTCTGCATGTTGGCCATTGCTAATTTTACTGCCTGAAGGCTATCTGGGAAGTAGCTGGAAAGAGCATCCTACCTTCAAAGTCAAAACCAGAAAAACTGGAGCTCAGTGAAGAAGTCACATTGTACAAAACATCCAGTGCACCAAATTTCACTGCATTAGCAGTGTTTTCTGTCTTTATTTAAAAACATATGCACTTCTCCAAAAAAATACAAAAGCTTTGTGCATAGCTATTTGAAAATAGTTCTAATACATATACGGTCTTAAGAAATATATCTACTGAAGATATAATGTAGACAATAGCAACGCTAGCAGCTATACTATTAGACCATTACTACATCAGGATTGGTATTATATGTTCTTAAAATTAGTTTTAAAAGTTTACGAGAACATATCATTCAATGTGCATTCAATTTTCCAGGTTTTAGGACTTCATATTAGTGAGCCCTTGTAAACCAGTACCGAACTATTCTCTTACTCTACTTACACAGATGTTCACTACACCTACAATACGCATATCTAGAAAGTAGCAGATGATAAATATCAGTCAAATTTTAAGCATACAAGATTTACATTTGCAGTGGAAATGATACTTCAGTGAGAATTAGTGAGACAGAAAATACCTGAAAATATGATCTCCTTTCTTTTAAACATCAGAAAATTAATTATTTTTCCATGATATCAATAGGGCATTAAACCTGGAATTCATTCCATACGTACGAAACGAAAGCTGTAAGATTAAAAGTGTATAAGGATGCTGCAGAATAAATCAAACCCACAGCAGATTCTGCAAGGTTGCTGAAGTGAGCCACTCCAGGCAATCAGGATATGAAGATTAAATCAATTTATGAGAGGACAAACCATGCTCACCCTCTAAATATTAATTATTTCTAGTATAGTGGCACCTGAATGATTCAAACCCTTTGTTCATGAGACCACATACACACAAAATGAAGATTCTAGACCCAAAAGATAAATACATTAAGTGAAACCTTTTTGCTTAGCTTTTAAATACACAGACGGCTGTTTGAAGTGCCAACATTCACTGTGCTGGATACAGATTCAGAGAAAAGAGACGTATATTTCTAATTAAACATCTACAAACGTGGGCCCAAATTCAGGATTATCCCAACTAGATCAGGTAGGATCTGAAATACACATTCTATTATCTAACTGAAAAAATTACAGCTAATTGCTGCTGTAAGACTACATTTGTTAGTAAGGTTTTAACTTCTAGTTACTTTTAGCTTTTCACAAAGAGTGTCCTGATATAAGAAATTATGTCAGCGATTAATTCATCTCCCTGCTAAATTTTTGGTGTAGGATCAGCAGAACTAGCCCCCACGTGACCTTTACTTGCAAAGTCTTCAAGTCATAAATAAAAATTCTTTTGTCTAGGCTAGCTATTGTTTACAGACTGTCTTATTCATCTCTTCAGCTTTCAACATCTGGTACAACAAGATCTTTGCTAAAGCTACAAGCTCGGATCCCATGAGGAATACACAACTAGGAAACTTGAAATACTTTGTGTAGTCTGCCATAGTGTATGCTGCTAACAGAGGCAAAGACCAAAGAAATTGTTTCCTTACCTTGTCCCTTTCTACATCTGTAACTTGCATACACTCTCTAAGGACACTCCTGCTTCAATGTCACATGCCTCTGTTTCTTTCGAATAGGATGTAACTATCTACCCCTTTAATTTGCTCAGTTTTCTTATCCTGAATCGTGCATTAGACAGGATAATTGTGCTCTATGAGACAGATCTTCAACAGATCTATGCTACTGGAGACCTAATAAAAGTCAATGGAGATAGACAGCACCTGAGATCCTAATGAACCAACAACGTGGTTAAAAAAAAAAGAAGAAGAAAACCAAAACAATGATTTTATGTTCCATAAGAAAGCTCCAGTATCCCAGGACTGCAAGTTCATGACAAAGTAGGCCTCTCTTTTACACAGTCCAATGAAATTCCCTAGCTGTTTTCTGGCATGCTTCAGCCCTGTGAATCAAACAGAGAAAGGCTCATAAAAACGTGTAAACAAACATAAAAGGCTGGCCCTTAGTGCTATTGTATTTCAGAGCTGGCTCAGTGCTCTTGTTAAAGGGCTGCTATAGACATATACAAAGAATCATATGAATAATGCTGGAGCCATCTACCTACAGCACAGAAACGTGATCTTCTCTGTTCAAATGTGGTTGAAATTTGTTAGAACTGGAAAAAAGATTACTGTTTCCTTAAAAGGGCATCACTGCATGCTCATTGCCCTTTTTTTCCTTTTGATACAGGGTTGTGAAAGGGGGAAAAAAGCCTAAAAACCTATTCAGCCTTTGCTGGCTTAATAGCTTTAACATATTATTTCTGAAGAAGATGAAAAACTCAGACTTGTAAAAAGTGATCCGAAAAAGAAAAGAACAATGGGGAAAGGAAAGTATGGGAGGCAGCTTAGTGTATAAACATCAGTTAATAATACTACATTTTGAAGTCTTTAACTCATTAATTTAAAGGGGTTTGGCTCCAGCTCTTTATTTTGGCTTTTCATTTTTGTTTGTTTGTTTTTCCCTTCCCAAAGCAAATCTGGACTGTAGATGATTACTCTAAAAACAAAGCAGTATGAAAGTCTGGTAGAGAGATTCTTTTCAAGAGAGATCATTTGAGAAATAAAGCATGCTTTAAATTAACAATGAGTTGCAACAATGACAGGCCTCTGAGTTTGGTGACAGAGCCCCACATTAATTATTTGCTGAAGGAATAGGATTTTATGCATTTTAACATGAGAATAAATATTAGGTTAAGTAGTTTCAAGAGTTTAGCCTAAAAGAAAGGCTCTTCCTGACATCAACAGTGAGAAATCCAGGGAGTTTAAACTCATAAACTTGAAACTAATACACACATAAACAGAAAAGCCTTTTCTAATTATCATGAACCCCTGGCTATGAATCTGCTGACAGTAGTGTGTTAGAGATAAGACAGCTGTTAATGTCCAAAACTAAACAGGAGATATTTTTAAATCTATTAAGAAGGATTTGTGCATTTGAAGTAGCAACACTAGCTGGTTACTAATTTTGAGATCACAATCAGTTGTGCTATGTTTTCTTACAACTACAAACCAATTTCAAGTTAAGCCCCATGGGGACTGGACTCAAAATAGTGAACCACTGCTGATCAAATAGGATCTTTATGGACCGTGAACACTTTGTTCAATCAATTGCAGGACTCTGATGAATACTCAATGTAATATGCTGTGAGCTAGAACTATGCTACTCAGGAGAGTTCTCATGGAACACATCAAGTGATCCTGTTGAAGCACTCTGCTAACTAGTTGCATATTTGGTGAGTGAATTTGATTAATCAGAAGACAAAGCAAGACTACAACTTCCTTCTATGATCCAGATGAAGAAATTAAACTGTTTTCCCTGTAGCTACTGCATCACCTCTGAAAACTCATGGTCTAATTGTTGAATAACACGCCCGGTTAGACAAAACTGTGTTACATTATGGTTTAGTCTTAATAAATACGTAATAGTTTTACAAGGGGAAAATAGGGTGTTTGTTTGTTTGTTTTCTGAGATGAGTTCAGCTTCCACAACAAAGATGATCTAATCTGAATATTCTGACCAGAGGCCTACACTTCTTGTACCTCCTGAAAATTCCTCAGCTAGGGAAAGCTCTTTTGGTACTTAAAGCACAGCCTCATATTAAAACCTGTTGGGTTGTTTTGTTTGTTTTTTTAATTTCATACTCTATCTTAATTTTCTAGTTCAATTTGTTTTGGACAGCAGCTAAAACAATGCATTCTCCAGTGGATTAAGAAAAAAATAATTAGAGAAGGGCTGGAAGAATTTATGTCACTATACACAGCTTGAAAAAAAATATTAAAATCATAGCCCAAGAAAAGGTGCTTCCCATCATGTTTCAACTGCTTTTTTTTCCCCCTGAGACCAACACACCTATTCCTTTTTCCACTGCTGTCGACTAGTGGACTAGTCCTAACTTGTACAAGCCTCAATGTGACCAGTTCTTGCCTCTGCATTTTGTGGCATTGGGTGGCAGACCACATACTAACAATAGTTTGCAAGAGGACTGAAGCACATAATGTTTTGAAAGGTTACCACAGTAGTAGAGACCCATCCTAGAAAATTTTGTATACAAAGAAGAGAAGTGGCAAGCATCAGCCAGGTGAAAGGCATCCCCTCTGAAAAATTTGAAGGGCTATTTCAAAAAATATCACAATGGAGAGATGTCCATATAACCAAGAAATTTCGTATGATTGGGAACAGATGAAGGGGCAATCATGCAAAGGCTCTGAGTTCAAGAAATAGATAACAATCACATATCACAGACTCATAATGGAGTAGGTGAGATTAAAAAACAGTTCTGCCAAGACTAGTTATAACTGATACTAGTTACACATATAAGACATAAGTTTAGCTTCCAAGCTTCCACAGCCTAGTTAAAACTAGTATTCTCAGACATATACTAGCTGAGGTTAATCTCCCACACAATGTCTAACTCCCTATAAAAAAACATTAACCTCTAGCCACCATAGGAAAACAAAGTCCCAGCAAAATGAAAGTTTATTTTCCACCAATTTTTTCTTTGTCAAATTAAGAAAGCATTCAGGAGCGTGGATAAAAATAAACCTCCCCTAACTGTGGAGGTGGAGTGCTCTGACTTGCATGGATTTTTAGAATTAACTAATAAGTTCAAGGAAAAATTAATATGGTGTTCAGAACAGTCCAGATGACCTGTGCCAAAAGTAACAGCTGGCATTAATAAAGTTACACGATTATATTAATGATTAATGGCATAGCTTTACAAATATAAATACCCAGCTCTGTTCAGCTTTCAAATCAGCTGTAGCAGGAATAGACCAAGCAGATACAAAGGAGCATAAATTTAAAGCAGAAAAGTACTGTGACCAGGATTCAGAAATCCCTTGTGAGCACAAAATAAAGCTGATGGCATTTTCTGAGGGCTTTCAAAAAGAAGTCCTGAAACACCAATATTTTAAGCACCTGTAATGCTGTAATATGATGGAAAACACAGCAATGACAGCAGAGTAGCAAAGCCCCAGGCTGCAGTAAGTGAGGATTTGCTCAAATACACCAGCTGTGGACATGGAAACAAAAGAAAAAGAAAAAATCTGCTTACCCTTGGAAGGCCTCAGGTAGGCAGGGATCTCCAGCAAGACACCCTCACCTCCACTGCCAACTGTTCAGTGAGATCTGGGAAGGGGTGGATCCTGGCTGCAGCCCTACAGGTCACTCAGGTATACAGGCACCTTAGCTCCTCTGGGTTGGCCTTGCTTTCCACCAGGTACTCAATCAGTGCTTCAAGCTGTGACTTAGCATTTCAGTTACAGCATCTGATGACATTGCCTGGGAAGAGAGTATACTGAAATCAAGACAAAAGTATTGTTTGATCTCACTGGAAACCAAAGTTCTCTTCTATAAAATGACCTTGATACTTTGGTCTGTGTTGGAAGGAAAACAAACCTTTCTGTTTGGGGAGTGGAAGAGTGGAAAGGTAACAGTTGGTAGTCACCGAATGCTAATAGCACTTGCCATGGCTTGGGTTTTTCTGAAGTAAATCTGAAGCTGCATCTCCAAGTCCCTGTAAGAATGCTTTAATATGTGCTGCTGGCCCTCTCTGGCTTCAGAGACTATCGAAAGTTGGCATAGGAGAATAATAATTCCTACAAAATATTCAGATGTTGCTATGAAGCATGGGGAGAAAGCTTTCTAGCAATTTTTAGCTAGTTTTAGTTATGGTTCTGCAGCCTTTCTATAATGGAGTTTTTGTCATTGACAGTAACAGGATTACTTGCATCGTTAAAGGTTGCAGGAGCTCTCCCTTGGCAGGTGCAGTTAATGAAGAAAATGATTTTCAGAGTACTTGGTTTGTAACAGAAGGGCTTAATTATAGTTCCAACAAGCCTGAGCTGCATAGATCACTGTGATCAGCATCAGCTCCAAAAAAAACCACGATGTAGTACCTCAGAGAGATACGGAAAGCAGCACTGTGGGCCATAGGATAATAATACACATAAGCAGCTTCCACAGATGAATTCTGAGAGAAGAGATGGCATTTCATTATGTTCGTTCCTCCTTTCTAAAGGTGATTAGAAAGAACAAGAATCCTGGGTTCTTGCAATGCATGATGCAGTGTACTCAAACTAAAGCACTCTCTTTCAGATGGAATCATCAGACCATCTACCAAAGGCTACTGCAGCATTAAACCTATACCTATGACAAAACTTAAAACACTAAAGAATCAAAGTCAAAACCAGGACATTTTGCTTCCAGTATGGATGCCTATGGAATAGAGAAAATAATCAAGCTTGTTTAAGTTTTTAGATGTAGTAACTTGTTCTAAACTGAACAAATAACTGAATTGGAATGAATTAACTTTCTAACATCTGTCTAAATAACTTGTTTTTTAAAGCATACAGAACATGCTGTCTAACTAAGAAGATCTATTCAATACCAAGATTCTAAGAAGTCTTCCTTTTACTATCAGTCCTATTAAAATCAGTAGTAATTCAATCAAGAGAATACAATGACCTAAAGAAACATGCCCAGTCTAATCCCTTAAAGAGTTTGCCTAAAGCTAGTGCCTATCAGAAACTAACCTTTATTTAAGACAGTAGTTGAACATAGACATTTGGCCATTAGCCATATGTATACTCTTGAACAACTGTGTGTGTGTGCGTCTATTTCTAGGATTGTTTACAAAGTTATTCATTATATTTGAAACACAGCCAGTATCTACATGGTAAAGTGACCAAGGACATGATCCTGCACAGATCTGGAGATGGTTATGAACTCTATTAAGTCCATCTGAAAAGAAAAAATGGAAATAAACTGTACTGAATACAAGTCTGGATGTGTACTTACAAAACTAGGTCAAGCTGCCACAGAAATCAATCAGAACAGGAATAAAGCTTGTACAGAACTCTCAGGCTGAATTCTCTACTGTTTCAAGCAATTTTTGTGTGTGGAAGAAATAGGTTACACTCAAGGGCAAATGCTGAGGCATCTAAGCAGCCTGGTGAGGTACTGATAAGAAATACAGCGGGGAAGACTCTTGTCCTTATCCAGGATATGACAAGTTGCAGAGCTGACGCACTATAACGCTCTGGAGTCTAGAATATCCCTCATTACTTATTCTAAACATCAAACACATAGTAATGGGTCTAGGCCTTATACTTACTTATGGTTCCCCTATCTTAGGTCAGCTTGTACCAGTGAACGTCTTTCAAAGGGAGTTTAGGGCAACACAATTGTATTTGAATATACATTGCCTTTTTTCTCATAGATTTCCCTTTGTGCATGCATTAGAAGACACACCTATTCCTCTAAATGCAGAGAAGTACTAGAACAGTATTTCCTGTCCTGTACCTGCCCGTGAAGTACACACGCAAAGGTATCAACAGAACACACAACAGCAATTCTATATGAATTAAAGGAAATATAATATATATCTTGTATCAACTACTAACTATGAATAATGGAAAATATTTAAGGTGGCAGTGAGCACCAAGGTAATTTGCAGAACATTTTGCATCAGATGAGTTGAAAACCTGCCTGTGCTTTAAATGCTTTAACTTTGATATTCCAATCACCGCCTGCTGAAAATAAGGCAGTAGTATCTGTCCCACTGACAGAAACATCATAATCACTCTGGATCATACAAATCTAATCTGATTCAACTTAGAGGAGAAGGATTAATCAAGAAGATTAGATTCTCTTTCCAGGTTTTGCATTGATTCTTGCAGTTCATGCAGATACTTGCATGAAGGACATGGTCAGTGCAGAATAATTTTCCAGTACTGCCTCCAGAAGCATTCTATATTCAGTTACAACACCTCAGTACTTCTAAGAAGCAGAAACAGTCTGACTCAATACTTCTCATAATTAGAAATTCAACTTAATTTTATTGGATCACGTGATTAAAGGAAATTACTTAGCACATGCATCACTGGATTAAAGCAAAACAGCTTTTCTACAAATGACTTTCATTTTTCACTTCCTTCCATAAACCATGTGCTTTTGATGACTTAATTGTTCCTTCTCAAGATCTAGAGAGATCGGTAGTCATTAGAGGAATCTATACCACTTCAAGATTCTAAGATCTAATGCTATGATATAAAATACAGACAAACTAACATCATATTGCTAACTGCAATTACAAAATTCAATTGTTATGTATTTATGGAAGCAGGTTCTAGAAAGCCTCAGCAGCCAAGATGGCTTTTATAAGTAACTGTGAGCTGCCTTTTCTGTGGCAGCCCCAAATCTGTCTCAAGAGTAGAGCAGCTACCTGTTTAGAAAAGATGAAGAGTAGCATGTAATTCTAGATAAATGAGAACCATTCGTCTAACTACACTTTTTGTTTCGCTGTTTGCATCACAGATAATTATCCAAACTAATGTGGCATAATAAAAATAGTAATAAAAATAGTAATGGATCTCAGTCACAAGAAAATATATTCTACCTGAGAGTTTTGATCACAGGACACAGTTATGCCGCATGCAACAGAAGCGCCAGGTCTCCCAGAGCAGTTATATTTGAACAACAATATCATTTCACAGTGGCCACGATGGCTGCTTTTAAAAAGGGAAAATTCAACTATTCTCTTAAAGTACCCTTTTCTATATAAATGAATTTGAACAAGGTGCATAATGGTTAGTACATTTACAGTATGGAGTTAATGCCCTGAATGTCAAAAGTAACACTGATATTTGGACATTGTGAAATCTTTACACCTGTTCCCTCCATGGAGAGGAAACTGACATTTTATCCTTGGGACAGATATATTTCATTACATAGAAGATGTAGCTTTACAGTGTCTCAACAAGACTTGTCCAGATTACGTTTACTGTACTCCTTAACCTAGAGTTCTGAAAACACACTGAACGCCCTCTGTGAAAGAAGAAATACATTTGTTATTTTCTCATTTGCCTATTCACCTCCATTTCACTTCATTTAACTGCATTAAAGCCAGAACACATACAAAGTGACCTATTTCTAGCAGTGTTGCTGTTACAGCTCTTACAGTGTGGAAATGTTACAAGCAATGACAATACGAGGAGAAAGGGGCACTGCACAACCAACCCCGTAAAAGAGAAACAAACCATATTGGGCGCTAGGAAACCAGGTTCTCAATTACTGAATTTACATGCAGACATTTATTCTGGGTTCTTGTTTTAGCTTCCAAACAAGACAGAAAATAATTGAAAACTTTCATTTAACACAATATAGCATTTAGCACAATACAGCAGCTGTATTAGACATTCTGTAATCCCCACCTTGGAGCCCTGCTTTTAAGAAAGCAGTAGAAAACAAAAGGAGAAAGTGCCTTTCAGCCTCTGAAGCATATTTTCTTCTTTGCACAATAATAATAACAGATTCAAACATCATTCTTCTGTACAGCTTGCCATCCCAGCACACAGCTTTGCTATGCTGTTTTATATCATACTTGATATTGGCACAAAGGTGTAAGCAACAGTGAGTAGAAGCAAGGCCAGCATGTACATCTGAGGGGACACAGGAAATAAACAGTTCTTTTAAAATACTGTGTTTCTAACTTAAGGTAAATTAAACTTTTTCCTTCCAACTCATTTTTTTTTTTTTTTTTTTACTAAAAATAATTCTTCATGTGCTTATATTTTGCCAGAGTTAAAGAAGAATGAGGACAGAAATTAGCATTACTTAACCTAGGATTAAAAAGAAAGAATGCTCTCAAATGATTGGGGTTTTGGTTGGCCTTCCAATTATGGCTTCAAGAAGCTTACATTCCTACAGAAACTGAGAAGAACATAAATGTAAGTTGTTATTTATACTTCAAGGCAATTTTCTGTCCTTAAAGTTTAGCTATTTGTGTTTTCTTCCATATAGAAATTAAATCTGAATGGCCGTGTTAAATTATTCCAATATGTATTCATCTTAGTCTATTTTAGCACATCTTTCAAAAGCAAGGTTTTTCTGATTTTTGCAAAATACGCAACTTATTGTCTATTTCAGACAGCTGGAAATCACATTTAAGTTTAAACAGTTATTCAAAATGTCTTACAGTGCTGTATGGTGAGATTCTGATTGCCCTCAGGGTGTGTTCAGTTTCTAAAATGACTGATTTGCCACCAACTATACAGTATATACAGGACCTAGTTTGATATATGTGAAAATAGACACGTGGACAACGAACTCCTCCCTCTCCCCTCCCCCCCCCCC